>NC_054826.1:58829942-59132972 GCF_018345385.1 Vulpes lagopus | reverse complement strand
CTGTAATTTTGACATAACTGATTACGAGTGATAGGTTGACACAGTCACAGCAACTGTAAATGGGATGAAATTCTCTGTGATTTCTATTGAGAACCAAGTCACGGTACCGGTAATACTACTACGGTTGGTTGTCTGTGCTTATCAGGAACGGAAATGCTAAATTTCAGTTAAAGGTTTGTGAAAATAAAGTGCAATTTTTTCCCCACACGAGTTTACAGGCCTCAGCTTACAAACCACGGCTGTAAAACCAACCCCAGGGACTGAACGTCCACCGTGCCATTGTGCAATCACGCAGAGACCTCAGCTGAGTAGAAGCAGGGACCCGGGGAAGGCAGGGTCTGTTGAGGGCTGGTGAGGCCACAGCCGGGGGTGGGCCAGGGAGCAGGATTGCTCCCCCATCTCCCAAAGCAAGATTCTCCTGAGCCCTATGAAGCCACCAGCCTGGCAGGTGGTACTGAAGCTGCATTTCCTCCCAAGCCGCCCTGATTACCTCCTCTATGACGTCTAACCGGTCGTGGACAGCCATGTGTCTGTCACACCCTGTGTTCCAGGCTGGGTCTCCATGGGAGGGCACAAAGGGTTCGGCAGCTGTGGGAACACAAGCCTTGTCACCGTTTCCTATGACACTGGAGACCCCTGTAAAGCCCTGGGCCCCATGACATGGGTCCTGAAAACAGTCACAAAGGGAAGCCAAGGAAGGCTGAGGGTGAGTCAGGGAGTGAGGATGGGGCTGCCTGAATCACTCATCTCTAAGGCCATCATATACCCAGGTGGGCTTCTTCTGAGAGGGGCTGCCTGAACTCAGTAAGGTAAGGAAGGGAGGGACGGGTCCAGCCAGCCAGGATGTGTGTGCAAATAGAGAGGCAGAAAATGGCACGGTTCCGCGTCCAAATCCTCAGGGGGTTGGCGTGGCTGGAAAGTGCAGGGTGGATGGGAGGAGAGTGGGTCATGGAAACAAAGCCAGAGGCCCCAGTAAACAAACCATGATGCTTATTTTGGGGTTTATTTCAACAGAAGAGTCACATGGCCACATATGAATTTATTAAATCCAGAGAATGGATTGGAGGGATTTGTCTTTGAAGGCAAGGAGTCATTGCGGTAATCGGTGTAAGGAGCAACGAGGGGAGGCAGTGCAGTAGGAAGAGAGAGGATGAGGGGACACACTTTAGCGACCGCATTGACACTGGTGACTAAGTAGTAATACCAGACACCTAATGAGTACTTACTCTGTACCACATAGTACACTAAAAATGTGTGAACTCCATCAGTCTTTACGGCAACCTATTTATTATCCCCCGGTGGATGCACACAAGGGTGAAATGCTATGTCCAGTGTCACACGGCAAGTACGTGGAGGACCTGAGGTCCATCCTGTTCGGGTCTTGCTTCATCACTTTTCTCCTCCTTGGTTCTTCCGGCACCCTGAGACCTCACACCAGAAGCCTCAGAGGCCTGCTTCTGAGCTCAGGTTTCAGGGTTGGTGACCCCAAGACGCCCAGGGAGTGTCAGAGTTGGCTGGAACCTTGGAGGACCCTGACACTCAGGAGAAAGGCTACTGTCCCCAAAATGAAGCGCAGCAAGGAGCTTCCCTGAGGATGGCCGCAAGCAGCAGTCTAGCGAGGTGAGGACTAAGAGCAGCAGCAAGGTCACGGCTACCTTCCACCCTGGCTCTGTCCACCGAGCAGTGGAGGCAAAGCGAGGCCTAGAGGCTGTGGGACGAGGGAGGGAAGCGCAGTCGAGAGGTAGAAACGTGGAGCCTGGGGAAGCTTTTCCTGAAGCGTGGCTGTGGAGGAAGGGACAGCAGATCACACGGTCTACAGGATGTTTCTTGCTGTTTCTGTTCTTTTAAGTTGAAGAAACAACAACCCTGATAACCAGCCTGCGGGTCAGGAGAGCCCAGAGGACAGGCTTGGGACCCAGCGGTGGAGAGGGCCACAGACGGTGCTCCAGGGAGGACGGGGCCCAGCAGAAGTGGGCAAGGTAGACCTGGACCCGAGGGCCAAGAAGCGGGGTGGGTTCTCACCTACGGGCCTCTACACACTTGGTAAGGTAAGAGGGGAATCATTGGCCAGTAAGAGGACCAATAAATTCGGAGAAACGGAGGGAAGGAAGGGACCGGAGGGCTTGGTAAGATGATGGAGTGGCAGAAGGAATGAGTGGTGACAGACATTGCAGTTTCCACTCAGAGAGGGGGAGCGGCTTCCTAGTGACAATATCAAGGCCGTGGCCATGGCCGTGGGCATCCGAGGCAGGGTGGGGGCAGGAGTCACTGGACTTGATCTATCTCAGTGCACCACTGTCGTACTGGTAAGGCCCTGGTGTTGGCAGGGCTGCTGGGGGGGCTTACAGAGTCGCCCAGAAGGCTGGCAGGTCTCGAGGCGAGGACGGACATGGTGAGCCATTCTGCTGGTGATGAATGACCTGCCCAAGGTCACAAGGTGAGCAAATGACTAGACCCCGAGCACCCTGGCCCTCTCCTGCCCCGCCGCAGCGAGCTGGCCCTCCAGAGCTCTCCAGAGGCTCCCCCCACCCTCCCCGCCCTCGTGTCCTGAGATGTTCCTGTTCTAACTCCAACTGGATCCCAGCTCTTCCACTGAGGGGCGAGAACCAAGAGCAGAGAAAAAACATCCTTCCACTAAGCACCTTATATGGAAAGTAATTTGTTTCTATATTCTCCTTTTCATTATTTCCCACCACTGAATTTAAGAAAGCCTCTTCAAAAGACAGTGGTCTTGAGGCACCCGGGGGGCTCAGCGGTTGAGCATCTGCCTTCGGCTCAGGGCGCGACCCCAGGGTCCCGGGATCGAGTCCTGCATCAGGTTCCCCGCAGGGAGCCTGCTTCTCCCTCTGCCTGTGTCTCTGCTTCTCTGTGTGTCTCTAATGAATAAATAAATAAAATCTTAATAAAAAAAAAAAAAGACAGTGGTCTTGCTGACTTTGGAGAGGGGGCGGACACTACAATGGTACTTTGGTTATTTCTTCCTCTATGCACCGCTGGAGTGAGTATTGATATTTTTAAAGGGAGTCTTCCAGAGATCCGTACTGAAATATTTGGCGATGAAATGCTATATGATGTCTTGGATTCACTTCAAAGTAATCCAGGCCTGGGAATGGGGGGAGGCCCGGGTGGCCCAACGAGATGGGCCAGGATGGACAATTGTTGAAGTTGAGCGACGGGGACGTGGGAGTTCATTCTACTCCTCTCTCTGCTCTTGGTTTGAAATTTTCCATAATAAAAACCAGTTGTCTGAGGGGACTGTTAGCAAAAAGCGGAAGCCATCGTGGGCTGTCTGAGTGGAGGGGAAGTGTTCAGGGGGAGGAAGCGGGTAGCCCGAGGGACCCCACCTGGAGGCTTGTGCTCTGTTCTGGGCCCTTGATGGGCAGAGGCAGGTCTAGAGGGTGAAGGGCTGAAAGAACTGGGGAGCTCAGCCGAGAGAGGAAGGACGTCCTGGGGGCAAGAAGGGCTGCTCTCACCCACAGGGAGGGCTGTCCCGGGAGAGGGGGGCTGTCAGGGTGGGTCAGTGTCCACACCCCCCTCTGCAGGCTCCGCTCACGGGCCTCTGGCCACATCCCTCCCCCAGCGGCCCGCCCCCTCCCAGACCCAGCCGGGGCCAGGGGGGCGGTCTGACCCGGCTGGCCAAGTGTGAGGACCCGCCAGCCCTGTAAGTCATGAACAACACGAACCTGCTCCCCTCCGTTGGCCTAAAACATCCTGTTTTGTACATGTCTGCAATGAGGTCGGACTTGGCTCTAGAACCCCTCCGGGGAAAAGGGTTGGCCGAGGTCGCTCTCCACATCACACAGCACTAATGCCTCACATCTGGACAGAACTGCGTCCTGGACTCCTCTGCACAAGTGTCCGTGAGCTCATCCAGGCCTCCCCGCGAGCTCAGCTGAGGGAAGCCAGGGCGGGGCCCTCACTCCCAGAATGACCTCACTGGGAACACACTGGGGACCCCTGTTCTCACCCTGCTCGGCCACGAACTGGCATAGGCCCATTTCCCACGGGAAACTTGCCTCTCCTCCCCGAGCCTCTGCGGCCTCCCTGCTAACCCGGGGTGGGGAGGCCTGAGGCACTGCCCCCCGCCCCGCGCCTCCTCCCCGTAGTTCATGCCGATCTGTCTTCCAGAGCCTGCTTCTCGAGAGGCCTCCTAAATTAGCTACAAAGACAGAACTGGTGTGAGGCAAGGACAAGTTGCTTCTTGGACCCGAAACTCCAGCAAGGCAGGAGGAGTTGGGTGTCTCCCATTCTCTTTGAGCTTCCTCGTCGTGGGAAGGGGCTTGGGGTAATGCCTGCTTCACGGGGTTGTTGGGACGCTCAAGAGTGGGGAAGGATGCAGGGCTGCCATGATCGTGCTGGAGGAGCCAAGGCTGTGGTTCCTCCGCTCCCGCCCTCCTTGCCCCGGCCAGTTGGGAAATGGACCTTCTTGGATGCCGGCTTGTTTTCCCTGGCCTGGCTCCCACTCAGGGCCTATGTGCATCCTGGAGGGAGGCCATGGGTGGAACGCAGCGCTCTGGTGAGAGAAGGCTGCGGTGGAGGCCAGGGGCCCAGCAGAGGTGCCGGGCTCACTTCTCCAGTTAAAGGGACATGGCCACCGGGGCCCCATCCAAAGAAGCAGGAAGTATGGCCCTCGTCCATACAGGCAGAGGAGTCCTTTTGTATCCGGGACTTGAACACTAAGAAAGCATGCCCAACTCAAATGATTTCTGTGATGACCCATCAGAGGTGCCCCTGGAACTCGCTGTGTGTGCCTTCTGCATCATCAAAGACATACTCCGCTTTGACCAGTCATATTTGTCACTTAGGGGTTAACTGCATTTGACCACATTCAATATAATAGAATAATAAAATTTACCACATTCAATATTGGTTTGAAAATTTGTGGATTCATTTAAAACCATCAGTGGTTTTTCAACTTTTTTTTTTTTTTAAAGCAGAATACTATTTTCAAACAATTACATGAAGAACTCCAATATGTGGAACTGCTCTGGCTGAACCAGGAGAGAGAACCTAGAGCCCCCGCCCCCCAAAACAGCTCAGATTCTGAGGTACACCTTGGTTTCATTTTGGGAGAGACACATCCTCCTATCTTCCTTGGTCTCTGGTCATTTTCCAGATGGGAATCTAAGTCTTGCTGATCACTCCGAGGGTGTATTGGTGTCATTCCAGTACATTTGGTATCTGATTATGCCAGGTAAGGCTACTATAACAACGGGTCCCCTCAACTTCACATGATTTTTTCACATGATTTTTTTTTTCTCATCCATGCATTCAGAAGTAGACTGCAAAAGCCTGCAAGGTGGAGAAGGTCTAAGAAGCCATCCAGGACAAACCTCTGTGCACGCGCTGTTGGAAGCACACAAGGTTGGATGTCAGAGAAGCAGTCCCACCTCCGAGGCTCTTTGCATCTGCCCTGCCAGGTCTACTTTGTAGGATTGCAGTGTTGATTTAAAGGGACTCGTGCACTTGATGATGACTTGGAAGTGCCACGTAATGTGCAAACGCCATGTAGGGCATCTACCAGGGGAGCTGAAGGCCGAGCAAGGCAGGGAGTGCTCCCCAGGGCTCCACCTCTCCACATGGAGCCAATGCTCTGCTGGATCACTTCAACCAATTCTCAGGATGGAGAGGCATCTATTCTAGCAATAAACCTATACAAGGGCCCATGAGATGTTTGGGAGAGGCTTCTCCCACAGGGACTCGGAGGCACAGTGATGACCCAGCTCTCTGCCCTCTTATAAGCCAACCCCACTGGTTTCTTCACCTTTACAACAGGCATAACCATACTTCATATTCAAAGCTACCGTGGATTTTGTGATTGCTCATTATTCACCAAGCTTTCTGTTGAGTGCTTACGTACATCATCTCATTTGACTCTTTTAAGAGCTCAGTACTCTTATATCCCTTTTTTACAGATTAGAAAACCAACGACTGGGCAGCCTGGGTGGCTCAGCGGTTTAACGCCATCTTCAGTCCAGGGCCTGATCCTGGAGACCTAGGATCGAGTCCCATGTTGGGCTCCCTGTGTGGAGCCTGCTTCTCTTTCTGCTTCTCTCTCTGCCTCTCTCTCTCTCAAATAAATAATTTTTTTCTTTTTTTAAAAAGAGAGAAAACCAACTACCAAAGAGACTGAGTAACATGCTCAATATTACACAGCTTGTAGGTGGTAGGGACGGGACTGAATCCTACCAGCCTGACAGGGTCTACACTGGGCACTGGCAGTCATGTGACCTTGTGTAAGTTAAAGGCCTCCCAACTTGGGGTCTCAGCTGCATCCTTTGTAAAAGGGAACAGAGAGAAACTTGGCCTGTCTGACTCCACATTGCTTCAATTTCCCTAGCTGCTGTGATCTATAGCTTAGAAACATTTGCTTAGCCAAGCACATAGACATGTTAATCACTAAAGGAACTTTGTTTACAACCAAGATTTACAATAACTGCTTTCTTACCTGAAAGCTACCCCACTGGAGGAGGTACAGAGGTATGTACAGAGATAACTATGCTATGTTTAAGGTCTACGGGAACGACATGACCAGCTTCCTACACACAAAGATCAACTGACCAAAGACAAAGAAGGTACACAACCTCTTCCTTTTTCTAAAGATTTATTTATTTTAGATGGGGGGGGAGGGGCAGAAGGAGAAGGAGAGAGAATCTCAAGCCGGTTCTGCACTCAGTGCAGAACGTGTCTTGGGGCTGGACCCCAGGACCCCAAGATCACGACCTGAGCTGAAATCAATACTCAGACACTTAACCCACAGAGCCCCCCAGGGGCCCTCAAATGAGCTTTTTCAATGTCTACAAATATCATTTACCTTTTGACTCCAACCCCTCCCACTTCTCCTCTTGCTAACATCAAAGAAGCTCAACTCTCACGCTCACGCTCGGAGTGGTGGCTCTCTGGGACAATAGTCCACCAACTCCTCAGTTTGCTGGCTTTCCAAATAAAGTCGCTTTCATACCCCAACATCTTACTTCTCAACTTACTGGCCCATTGTTCACCAAGCAACCAAACTTGGACACAGTTACAAAATGAGGGGTTGGACAGGTATAGGGCAAAGGGGACCTGTTCACATACATGACACCCTGGCATTTGTCTTGGGGCCCCATAAGAGCCCAAAGGTGTCCTCGGATTGAACTATCTTTAATTGTTCACTCCCACAATATCCATTTTTGTAAAAAGAAATGCCATGATCCTCACAACAGCCCTTCGGCATCTTCCTCTTTTACTTGAAGAAGAAAGCAGAATCCCAGTGGAAGACAGATGGCCACAGGGATGTGGAGCAGTGGTGGACAGGGAGAGCATGCCCAGAGGGCCCTAAGGCAGGGGTGACAATTGGTAAAAGAACCAGGCTCTGGGACTTCAGATCCCTCTGATAGGAAAACAGGAAAGGAACTCATCAGAAACCTTAATTTTTAAAAAGGGCTCTATAAGTATCACAAGCAGTTTGCTTCCATCAATATATAAAGAGCTTTTACAGATCAATATAAAAAACCCCAGTACCACAATTAGAAAGTCTGAGACAACTGACAAGAATTAGCAGACATGACCAATATGGATTTAAAAAAAAAGTCCAACCTCAGTAGTAATCAAAGAGATGCAAATTAAAGCAACAAACCATCTTAACATATTCTTGCATAACAGCAAACATTTCTAGATCTAACTACCAGTTTTTATAGACAATACAAGGGAGAGAACATTTGGATGACTTCTGGTGGATGCAATCAGCTGAAATCTAAATGTGGAGAACTTTATAGGACAAATAATCCAGTTGCTTCCACAAATACATTTTAAGGAAAAGGAGGGAAAAGACCTTATATATTAAAAGAGGGCAGCCCGGGTGGCTCAGCAGTTTAGCGCTGCCTTCAGTCCAGGGCCTGATCCTGGAGACCTGGGATCAAGTTCCACGTCAGGCTCCCTGCATGGAGCCTGCTTCTCCCTCTGCCTGTGTCGCTGCCTCTCTCTCTCTCTCTCTCTCTCTCTCTCTCTATGTTTCTCATGAATAAATAAAATATTTAAAAAATTAAAAAGTTTCCAAGATCTATAAAGAACTTATTAAACTCAACAGCAAAGAAACAAACAATCCAATCATGAAATGGGAGAAAGACATGAACAGAAATCTCACAGAGGAAGACATGGACATGGACATGGCCAACATGCACATGAGAAAATGCTCTGCATCACTTGCCATCAGGGAAATACAAATCAAAACCACAATGAGATACCACCTCACACCAGTGAGAATGGGGGAAATTAACAAGGCAGGAAACCACAAATGTTGGAGAGGATGCGGAGAAAAGGGAGCCCTCCTGCACTGTTGGTGGGAATGTGAACTGGTGCAGCCACTCTGGAAAACTGTGTGGAGGTTCCTCAAAGAGTTAAAAATAGACCTGCCCTACGACCCAGCAATTGCACTGTTGGGGATTTACCCCAAAGATTCAGATGCAATGAAACGCCGGACACCTGCACCCCGATGTTTCTAGCAGCAATGGCCACAATAGCCAAACTGTGGAAGGAGCCTCGGTGTCCATCGAAAGATGAATGGATAAAGAAGATGTGGTTTATGTATACAATGGAATATTCCTCAGCCACTAGAAACGACAAATACCCACCATTTGCTTCAATGTGGATGGAACTGGAGGGTATTATGCTGAGTGAAGTAAGTCAATCGGAGAAGGACAAACATTGTGTGTTCTCATCCATTTGGGGAATATAGATAATAGTGAAAGGGAATAGAAGGGAAGGGAGAAGAAATGGGTGGAAATATCAGAAAGGGAGACAGAACATAAAGACTCCTAACTCTGGGAAATGAACTAGGGGTGGTGGAAGGGGAGGAGGGCGGGGGGTGGGGGTGAATGGGTGACCGGCACTGAGGGCAGCACTTGACGGGATGAGCACTGGGTGTTATTCTGTATGTTGGCAAATTGAACACCAATAAAAAATAAATTTATTATTAAAAAAATAATAATAAATAAAAATAAATAAAAAATAAAAAATAAAAAACAAAACAAAATAAAATAAATGTAACTGACCTATCAGCCAAAAGCAATGTGTGTACATTATTTGATAAAACAAAAGCAAATGTAACAACATGACACAATTAGGGGCATTTAAACACTGACTGCATATTTGATAATATTAAGAAATTATCATCTGGGGCGCCTGGGTGGCTCAGCCAATTGGGCGATAGGCTCTTGCTCCGTTCAGGTTGTGGTCTTGGGGTCGTGGGACCAAGTCCCCGCATCCGGCTCTGTGCTAAGCAGGGAGTCTGCTTAAGATTCTCTCTCCCTCTCCCTCCGCCCCTCCCCCTTCTCTTGCCCTCTGTCTTTCTCTGTCTCAGATAAATAAATAAATCTTTTTAAAAAGAACTTATTTCCCGTTTTTAGGGTATGATAATGGTATTGCAGTTATGTTTATTCAAAAATTACTTCTCTTTGGGTTGCCTGGCTGGTTCTTCATCTTGGGGTCATGAGTTCAAGCCTCACATTGGGTATACAGATTACTTAAATAAACTGAACTTAAAAAAAAAAGATGACTCATCTTTTAGAGATACTTAAGGAAATATTTATGGATAAAAATATATGACGCTTGGAATTTCCTTTTAAATTATTGGAGGGAAAGGAGAGAATGGGTGACAAAGGAAACACGAGCGGCCGAGGAACGGTATAGCTGAAGCAGGACGGTAGGTACACGGGGTGCACTGTGCTGTTCTGTCTTTATATCCAGGAGATTTCATAATCAAAAGTTAAGGAAAACAATGGTAATTTGCCTGAAGTCTGAAAGATCTTACACAAACATATGTGAACTCGGAGAGATTACATCAATACGTTTATGCTTTCCCCCTTTTAAAAAAATCTGTAGCAATAGCGTGCATAATCAGAAAGGATGTTTAAAAAGGGTTTTAAATCAAAGTATATATATGGGTCATGACTAAAAGGGCCACCGTCAGCCACGTGTGGGTGGCAGCCAGCTCCTCCCTCCCCCTGGGGGAGCACAGCCTCGGCTTTGTGCCCTCAGCTCCAGGAGGTGGGGACTCGGGAGGAGGGCCAAGGGGAGGAAGGGGGAAAGAAGGACTTGCTCCATGGGCTGTGTGCTGAGCCTAGTCCCCGCCACTCTTCACACGGCCTGTGGGGAGGCAGTTGTGGGCCTTCCGGAATTAAGAGGTGGGGAAACTGAGGCTCAGAGAGATCAGGGGACGAGAAAGGGAGCCTGCATGTGCTGAATGCCGCGCTGGGCGCTTCTCTCCATCTCTGCAGCCAGCTCTGCAGGGTGGGCATCAGGGCATCATTTCCCCCAACTTACAGAGAGGGAAACACCGTCCCCAGGGGGAAGGCAACTCACCCAAGAAACTCAACCCGGGGCTGCGCAGGATCAGCACTGGCCTCCACCCTGCCCCTGGGTGCTCATTCCCGCAGCTGGCTGTGCCCCAGCAGGGACCGGGGCGGGAGGCTTCCGTCTTAGCGCAGGGCCCTTCACCTGTGGGACTCCCACCCTCTGGCTCCGGGCTGATGGGTGAGCACCTGGGGGCAGGGCCGGCCGAGGGGGCAGGAGGCCGGATGCCCGAGGCGCGGAGCCTGGGAGGTGGGGCGAGCACCCGCGCGCCCCGGAGTCCGCAGCCGCCCCACGCGAGCCCCACCCGCGGAGGGGCAGCACCGACACTGCCGTCGGGGAGCGCGAGGCCGGGTCCCCAGTGCGTGCAGCGCCCCGAGGGCCCCTCCCGCCCGCCCCCAAGGCCTCCAGCTTCCCCGCTCCACCCCAGGCAGCTCGGACCCTCAGGGAAGATCTCCGGGAGCAGGGACCCCGGCCTCCCCCCTCACCCAGACCGCAGCGCCCTGGGGCGCCAGACGGCAGGTGAAGCCGTGGCCTTAGTGCCGGCCGCGCTGGGCGCGACCCGGGTCACCGGTGACGCACGGCCCGTCACCCCAGGCTCGGGCGCCTCCGCAGGCCCTCGGCGGCAGCTGGGGGTGCGGCGGGACGTGCGCCCACCCTGCCCCCTGCGCCTCGGTCCCCGCCGTCCCCCGGGCGTCGGCTCTCCGCGCCCTTCCTGCACCCTTGGTCGCTCTCAGCAACGCTCCGTGCGTGCGCCCTCGGCGGCCTGCCCCCGCCCTCCTCCTCCAGCCCTGCGCCCCCCGGCCCCCCGGCCCCCGACCCCCCGGGCCCCACTCACCCGCGGCGCGCAGCAGGGCCAGGCCGGCCAGCGCGCAGAGCAGGGGCCGCATGCTGCGGGCGGGAGCGCAGCGCGCGTCTGCCCCGGGCCGCGCCCCCGGCCGCCCCCGCCCCCGCCCCCGCCCCCGCAGGAAATGCTCCGCCCGCGCCGAGATTCCTGGGCGGCTCCGGGCTCCGCGGCCCGCGCGACTCGCCCCCTCGGAGACCCCCCCGGGAGGAGACGGGGGCGGGCAGGGCTGGGCCCCGGGCCCCCACCCCGCTCCCGGGCGCAGGCCTTCCAGGAGCCGCACCCCGCGGACCCGCACCTGCGCCCCGAGCGCGCGGAGGGTGAGCCCCCCCGCGTCCACCCGCGCCCCAGGCCCACGCGGCCTCCTCTGCCTTTTACAGACGCTCCGTGTGCTGCGAACGGGGTCGCGGCATTGGTAAAAAAGAAAAAAAAAAGGTACTTCTGCAAAACTCAAGGTAAAATCGTGGCTTTCCACGTAGATGGAAAATGAGCATGTGCTGGAGATTTTCTTTAACTCGCTCTTACGAGGGAACCGGTGAAGAGTGACAACCGGTGCGAAGAACAGACGCGCATCCATCCGGAGTGTTGGCAAGAACGCGCAGGCGGAGGCGGAGGCGGAGGCGGCTTCTCCCACGCTCGAGGGGAGAAGGCCTGAACCTCCAACAGGAGGGATTATTTGCGTATCTGCAGACAGGAGCTGTTTCGCATCGCTCTCTCCAATTTAGACTTGCAAAATGGCTTGAGGGCAAGGCAAGACGCAGAGCCCTACTAGCCTCAGAATCAGAATCACGGTGCTCAGCACACACTGCAGCTCTGTACTCGATGGTGCTGGATAATCCCCGCAGGAGGGAGGAGGGAGGAGGGAAGGAATTCTCAGCCTCACCTGCGTCTGCCTCCGTCTGCCTCCAGGAGTTCATGTTCCAGGAACCACCACAAGATTAATGAACCGCAGCTCAGCTCCCACCGGTGCACTTCTACAGATACAACCTCTGATCTCCGCTGCACCCCCATGGGGAGCACCCCTTCACATCCCTTCTGCGGATCAAGACTGAAGCTCAGAGATGCTAAGCACCTTGCCCACAGCCACGTGGCAGGTAAATGCAGGGTCAGGATTCGAATCCAGTTTTACCACCCGCAGGCCAGCCTTGAAGTAAGGATAGACTTACACGCTGCCCCGAGAGCCAGGTTTCTTTCTCCATCTAAGCAAACCCAGAATAAGAGGTGGGTGAGTTTTTCAGTGAACTTCCAATCTTCACCTCCCCTCCAGTTTAGAACAGAGTAGTCGAACAGACACCCACCCAAAAAGTACAAAAAAAAAAAAGAAAAGAAAAGAAAAGAAAAGAACCGTGACGTTTAGTGAAAACAAAAATCGAAAGCTACAGCCCTACAATCTACGCTGTGGAGCTCTGAGTGCCTGGCCTGGCTGTACTAGTCCACCAGGCGTCCCTCCCTGGGGTTCACTGGAGCCCTCGGGGTAGGGGCCACCACTCTGCCTTCTCGGTTCCCCCCTGTGGCCGTGTGGTTGTCCTCTACAGCCACCACCCTACCTGGGGACCCTCACTTGGTCACTTCCTCCTCCAGGTAACAGCCACAGGCACAGAAATTCCTGTTCTGAGTCAGCAGATCTGGGACAGAGACTTGGATCTAAAGCTCTCCTGGGGACTAGGATGCCCAGAGGAGCTGGCTCAGAAAAACTTTTTTCAGAATGCCAACAATTCCTCACACTTAGTAGAACATTCCTCAGAAGGTTAGCCAGGTGGGAAATTGTCAAAAAAACAGCCAAACCCCACAGCTCAGAGCAAGGGGGCTCCTTAATATTTTTGACCTTTGAAGAAAACAACACCCAGACTAGGCTTTCTTGTGGTGGTAGAGTCACGAAGTGATAAAGCACAGACTAAAACCTGAAACTCCTGCCTGTCCCCGTCCCCTCCTGTCCCTGGCCTAGCCAATCCAGTCCAGTTCTCTCAGCTTGGCGGACTCTTCCAATTCTTTGTCTATCTATGCATTTGTACCCACAAACATATATACATGGGATAGAATAATAGATGTTTTGGGGTTCCGCTTTCACATTCATGTTCATGACATTAGATCTTGCAGATCATTCTGTTAGTCCACAGAAACCCACCTCATTCCTTTGAAGAGTTGCAAAATATCTCATGAATGGATGCACCATCATCTGCGCAGACAATCCCCTACTGATGGACATGAAGCTTGTTTCCTTTCCCATCCGATAGAAAACGGGCTTCAATGAACATCCTTTTGTAGGTATCCCTGTGTACACATGACACACTACGCACACACAGACACACATGTGTTTCTGAAAGGCTAGGTTCCTGGGAAAGGAATCCTTGAGTCAGAGGGACTTTAACATTTTGCTGGATATGCCAAAAACCCACTAAGCTCAGAGCACCAGGCAGGCCCTGAAAGCAGCGCTCCAAGGGGCCCCCAACTCCGTCGTGGTGACCGCCCCCGTCGTGCTGCAGGGGGCGCCCTTGGCATAAAATACTTCTTGAGTGGCGCACCCAAGTCCCAGGTCTAGCAGCTAGGCCCATTCTCCAACGCCGGAAAAAATTTGATAATTTGATGATGAAGAATGTTACTTTGTTGTTTTTTCATTATGAGTCAAGTTGAGCTTTATTTGCCTCGTCAAATCCTTTTTTCCTTTTTTTCTATGTTCCCTCTTTTTATACATTCTGGCTATTAATCCAAGGCCTGTGATGAATGTTGGCAACGTTTCCTTCCATTCCTTCGCTGTCTTTAACTTTCTTTACAGTGTCTTTCATCACACAGAAGTTTTAGATATTTAGGTGACCAAGTGTCTCAGTATGCTCTTTTACGGCTTCTAGGTTTTACAACTTGTTTATGATTCCTCACATCAAGACTATGAAAGTATTTTCCAATACTTTTGCCAACTAGTATAAAGCCTTTTTTTAAGGTATAATCTCTGATCCATCTAGAATTTTTATGTGGTTGCAAAGAAAGTTTCAAACCTAAAATTTTCTCCTAAGTGGGCATCTAAATATCTCAATGCTCCTTTTTGCATAGCCACCAATCTGAACATAAAATAGCTATTCATTTCCAAATGGAGCTCCAGAAAAATATTTAGCCATCAAGTCTGTCATAAGGTCAAAGAAACAAAAATAAAATAACAAAGAAATAAAAATAAAAAGATAAAATAACTTTGTCTTTTCAGTAAGTACTGAAACTATTATTTGATAAAATAAAAGAACCGTTCCAGACTAAAATGCAGCAACAGACTCTGAGAGGTAGAAATAAAGGAAGTAAAGGGACATCTCCTTCACAAGATAGCCACGTTGACCTCCCACAAACAGTTCACACAGGGGAGAGAGAAGAGAGGCCTTCCCTGATAGGCTAGGAATGAGGTAAAAATGCAACCATAGGACGCCTGAGTTGGTCAGTCGGGTAAGAGTCTGACTCTTGTTCTCAGCTCAGGTTGTGAGTTCAGGCCCTGAACTGGGCTCCACACTGGAGGTAGAGCCCGCTTAAAAAAAAAAAAAAAAAAAAAAAAAAAGATGCAACTACAGTCACTATTAGTTATCCATAGTGTGATCCATGCAATGAAGCACAAATGAAGAGGCATTCTGAAGAAGACAACATGTTGCTAATAGCAGAAGCGTCCGTTGCTTTCTTAGAAAATCCAGCAGAAGCAGAAGAATGACCTGAATTACTGCGTGAACTGCTTGGACTGAGTGTCTGGAAATCCATTTAGTTCCACATACCGACAGAAATCAGCCTAAACACGCACAGGAAAACTTCTGGGCCGGGTGATATAAGGGACACTGTTAATATCCTCCTTCCAACATTCTCTAGAAATGACCAATAAAATTAAACATGGGGGAACTGGCACCAGTGCTGGGACCTAGGGAAACATGCCCACCACATGCCGGGCCTCAAGGCAAGCTGGCAGCCAGCTGGGCTAATGACAGTGAGGGGCATTGTGTCTCCTCACTCTGTGACTTGCTGACCTTCTGGGAGCCTGGTCTTGGGCCAAGGCCGCCCGGGGGTTTTCTCAGCTAATCCTCGTGCCAATAAACCTATAAGATGGGTGTGCTTGTCTCTGTTTTTCCAATAAGACATATTTGGTCAAGGTCAGAGTGGGACTGACCCTGGATGGGAAGCAGGTAGATCTGAGTCTAAAACTCATGCTTTTAAGTAATACGGGGCCTCTTGACTCTCAGAACCCAGGCCACAAAGTAGATAGTTAGGATGCATGGGGAGCGGGGGCGGTGAGTAAAGGGCAAATGGGGTATTTGGGGGCTCAGAGTGGCAAGTTCTTGGCAGTTAAAGGGGAAACACCCGTAGCATCCGGCATAAATGAAGTGCTATAACTTGCAGAGCTTTTTCTTCCCATCACTTCCCATCTCCCTGGCAGGTTGCACCAAGATCCACAATGTGAGGCTCAGAGAAGTTAAGAGGTGGCCCAAGGTCACACAGACACCATGTAGAAATGTGGCGGTTTGCTCCCAGGGAGCCCACGCCTCCACAGGCAATGCTGCAGAATGCACGGGCCTCCCACCACAGCTGTGCTGCGGGCAGAGCTTGCTCCCCCAGCCCGAACCCAAGGCAAGGGGCCAAGGGACACAGGAAATGGAGGCTGGCCATCTCTCAGCCCAGCTGAAAGGGCCTCAGTGGCTAGTGGGGTCAGAGCCGGGCCGCACAAAGCCCGCTTGTCTTCTTGGCCCGGCACAGGCCACACGTGCTCCTGGAGAGCCCCGTTGGGGGGGGGGGGCCAGGCCGTTCCCTCTCCACAGAGATGAGGGGGCTACTAGCCCAGCGCCCCGCGAGCCTGGGTTGGGGCAGCGGACCGGTGGGGAATGGGCCCATTGCGGGACAGAAAGCTGGGGGGGGGGGGGGGGGGGGTTGACAAGTTGAGATTTAAGAAGTTTTTGTTTTTAATTCTCTTTCCTTGCTTGTGTCCTGAATCCTCCCACGTAGATGATGTAAGAAGATGGGAAAGTCTGCTGAGTGCAGGGAGATGAGAAGCGGGGAAAGAAGTTTAATATTAACAACAACAACAGCAGCAGCCAGAGGCCTAAGAGCAGGCGTTCGGATCCCCACTGTGTCCAGCCGAGCTGGAGGCACCACGAGCTCCGTTTCCCACTGACTTTCGGCTGCTATGGGAGGAGGTGGGTCTGTGGGCATCCCAGGGTTTGGCCAGGGCAGCTTGCCAGCAGGTGTTTCCTGAAGCCACGGTTCAGGCCTTTCTGAAGCCTAGTGAGGTCTAGCAAGGTATCCCACTTGCTCAACTTTGAGATATTTTTGCAAATTCACATTGCTCAGTGTCCATCAGGTTGTCATAAAAGGCATTGACATTTCCTGAGAATGTGTGTGATGCATGATTCCTGTATCCTCCGTGGCTTTTTAAATTTGGTTAAGTAATCTCTATACCCCCACATGGGGCCCAAACCCACAACCCCGAGATCAAGACTCACACGCTCCTCCGACCAAACCAGCCAGGCGCCCCACTGCAGGGCTTTCTAGGGAGATCTCATTCTGCCACTTGAGGCTGGAGTTGGGGTAAAATATAAACTGTCTCTGGAACCCTGGGTGGCGCAGCGGTTTGGCGCCTGCCTTTGGCCCAGGGCGCAATCCTGGAGATCCGGGATCGGGTCCCGCATGGGGCTCCCGGTGCATGGAGCCTGCTTCTCCCTCTGCCTGTGTCTCTGCCTCTCTCTCTCTCACTGTGTGCCTATCATAAATAAATAAAAATTTAAAAACATATATATATAAACTGTCTCAGGACCCCACTTGCCTGATTCATCAAAGCCTTTCAGTTATAATCCATCAGTAGGGGAGGGAAGAAATTGAGCTTAAACCCTGACTCTGTCCTCACTGGCTGTGTAGTCTTAGGAAGATGACCTTCTCGCTCTAAGCTTCGGTTTCCTCACCAGCAGAGAGGGGTAACAACAGCACCCCCTGCCCGCAGAGACTGTGATTCCCCTACCTGCCTCTGATCTGCTTCCCCGAGGCTCCTGAGCCTGGCACTGTGGTTTCCTTGCCTTATTTGCAGATTGTGAGTTTCTTAAGGGTAGGAATGGGGTGAGCACCACCTGCCAGGCTTGCAGGGGTCCTCAGAGGGAGTTCAAAGTTCCCAGGGAGTCTGGGCACTCAACTGTTGACCAAGTAAGAACCAGCAGCAGATAGATAGATGCTGCTTCCAGAGGTGGGTTCAGGGTCACGGCCTGTGAAGGTGATCTTTATTATTTTTTTAAAGATTTTATTTATTTATTCATGAGAGACACAGAGAGAGAGACAGAGACAGAGACACAGGCAGAGGGAGAAACAGGCCTCACGCAGGGAGCCCGACGTGGGACTCGGTCCCGGGGCCTTCAGGATCATGCCCTGGGCTGAAGGTGGCGCTAAACCACTGAGCCCCACCCCCCACCCCCACCCCCACCCCCGCCCCTCCCCGGGCTGCCTGAAGGTGATCTTTAAACATGAGGTGTTTGCTGCAAGCCTTAGAGATGGGCAGGGAGTGGGGGCGTGGGGGATGTTTGGCCTGATTACTGAGGGCCTTGAATGTCACCCTCATTCTGCCTTTACACTCTGGGCAGAGGTGCTGGCAGGGTTTTCGGCTGAAGCATGACACAATCACGCCCGATCCCCTTTTTCTTTTAAAAATCGTTTTCTTTTGAAATAATTTTCGACATAGATAAACAATACAGCGAGCTCCCATACAGCCTTTACCAGTTTCCCCAAATACTAGCATCTTGTAGGAGTGCAGAAGAATCAGCAAAGCCAGGAAGTTAACGTTAATGCAGTAGAGTTAGAGAATTGACAGAGTTTACTCAGCTGTTGCCAGGTGTCTCCCTGCTGGTCTTGTTCTGGCCCCAGATGTCATGGAGGATCCCACAGGGCAGCCAGTTTTCCTGTCTCCTTAGGCTCCTCTCATCTAGAACAGCTGTTCTTTTTCTGCGTCTTGGAACTTTGAGGGTTTACCTTAAGAGTCCAGGTCAGTTATTTTTTCCCTTCCACAACCTTTGACATTTTTGAAGAGCATTGGCCAATTGTTTAATGGAGCGTGCCTCCCCTTGAGTCTGTCTGATGTTTTCTCATGATGAGGTTGAGGTTATGCGTTTTTGGTGTGAGTCCTACGAAGGTGATGTCATGTCCTTCCCAGTGCGCCAACCGGGAGGCACGTATATTGCCGTGTCTCATTACTAGTAACATTAATTTTGAAGGATGATGAGGTGAAGGTGGATGTCCACCAGGTTTCTCCACTATAAAATTATTGCATTTCCTTTTGTAACTAAATGTATCTTTTGGGGAGATACTCTGAGACTCTACAATTCTCCTGTTTATCATCATACGTGCAACCTACTAATTTCAGCATCTAGTGCTGATTCTTATCTGTAATATTTATTACCACTGGCTTCCCAAAGGTGATTTTCTATCTCTGTAATTCCTTCTTCTTCATTTATCAATTGAAATTCAATTGTAAGGAAGAGGTGTCCCTCCTTTCCTATTTATTTATCTATTCAAATATTTCAGCATGGACTCATGGATATTTATTTTATTCTATGGGTTAAAATCCACTATGAACATTATTTGTTTTGTTGCTCAAATCGTCCCAGGTATGGCCACTAGGAGCATCTTCAAGTTGGCTCCTATGTCCTTTCAAAATACTCCTGTTCTTTTCTGAGCATTTCCTTACTTCCTGACAACCACAAAATGTTTTGGGCTCATCTTATATTCCCCATTGCTCCCATCCTGGACTCAACTCAGTCATTTCTCCAAGGAACTTGGGTTCCTTATCTTGGAGAATGGTATTTAGAAACCAAGACCTGGGATCCCTGGGTGGCGCAGCGGTTTGGCGCCTGCCTTTGGTCCAGGGCGCGATCCTCAAGACCCGGGATCAAATCCCACATCGGGCTCCCGGTGCATGGAGCCTGCTTCTCCCTCTGCCTATGTCTCTGCCTCTCTCTCTGTATGACTATCATAAGTAAATAAAATTAAAAAAAAAAAAAAAAAAAAAGAAACCAAGACCTGGGTGCAGGGTGTGCTCATTGCTACCAGGGTGTCATTGCTTCTAGGCCCTCTTAGCTGACAGATCTAACAGATATGGGTTAGCAGTTCTGAAGCTATTTTATGGGTATTCTAGGATTGAGCAAATAAATAAATAAATGTATTTAAAGGGAGCTAGGTTTCTCACTGTCAAAGAAAGGAATTGCTAATAATGAAAGGGTAAAATGAGCCCTGTCGTGCTTGATCAGAATTGGAGATATCAGTATGAATCCATGTTTTTTTTTATACAAGTGCAGATTGATAGATGCAGGAATAAATATGATCTAGCACTTGCCAGGTGTATGCGTAATGGAAACATATGGTCACAAAACAACATGGACGGGAATATCAAGACCTGAGCTATCACCACAGTCCCAAAGCAGAAACTACCCAAATCCCCATCAACAGCTGACTAGATCACAGATGGATCTACCCTTGCACACAACAACGGGGATGAATCTTACAAAAATACAATTAATGAAAGAAATGTTCATAAAAAATTTCTGTATGGTTAACTCTACATGAAGTGTGAAAACAGGCAAAATTAACCCATGCTGCAAGAATTCATTGAGTTCCTTTCATGTGTGCCAGGGTTGGCAGGGAACTATAAAGAAATGAGGGACCCCTCAGGCGCTGGTAATGTTCTGCAGTGCGATCTGGGTGCTGGTCCCATGGATGTGTTCCAGTCTTCAAATGAACATATATATATTTCAATAAAGTTTGAGGGGCCCCAGGATGGCCCAGTGGCTTGAGTGGTGGACTCTTGATTTTGGCTCAGGTGGTGATCTCAGGCTCATGAGATGGAGCCCTGCATCAGGTTCTGCCCTGAGCATAGAGTCTGCTTGAGGTTCTCTCCCTCTCTGCCCCTCCTGCTTGTGCTCTCTCTCTCTAAAAAAAGTAAAAATTTAAAAAAATTAAAAATTAAAAAAATCTTAAAATAAATCAAAAGTTTTAAAAAAAGTCTTCCTTTTGTCTTCATTTCCACTCAGCAGCTAGAGCAACTGCATTCACTGAACAGAATAAGAGCAATCTAAACGTCAGGCTTTAGAGTTTAATTCTCTTAATCCTAGTTGAGAAAGCCTTTGGGTAGTAATTAAAAGGTCATGTAAATTGGTATTGACCTTTATCCCTTCTACTCTTGGCCCCCCATCTGCAAGCTAGACTTACATATGTTGGATGCTAGACTTCCAGGGCTAGGGCTCTTGATCCAGCCCCAGCTGGTGCTGCAGGGTGGGAAGGGATTATTTTAGGTCCACCCAATTGGAAGGGTGGGGAGGTGTAGGGAAGGGAAGTGACTTGCCTGAGGCTACCCCATGCTGAGAGGGGCCAGATTACATCAGTAAAAGTCAATGCCAGCTACTGATTTTTCAGTTGCCTTCAAGGTGTTCTCAACCAGGATTAGGGAAAATTAAACTCCACTGCCTCAGGCTACCATTTTTGTAATGAATTGTGATGAGCAAGACTTCTGTCCTATAGGTTATTAAAAGATTCATATAAAAAAAAAAAGATGAAATGGTGACTCTCAAACAGAGAGAACACAAACATATATTAAGGATTTTATTTCACTGATTCAATAAGGGAATGAGGCCCATTATAATTAGTTAGAAGGAGAAGTTTAAAAGCAGGAGTGTGTAGAAGTAAAGGAATATTGAAACAAATGCATGAATGAAAGCAAAACTAACTTCCAAAACTGGGAACCTCTACTCAGCAGGATATAATGTGGATACCTAGGGGCAAGAATAATTTTTTGAAAAAAAAAAAAAAAGATTTTTTGTTATCAGTTATCTCCATTTTTATAGAATTGCAAAACAGCTCCCATGAAATCAAAACCTGAATGCAGAAGGGTATGCTACAGGCAAGGCATAGTTTTCCACTGAAAGAAAATGTTCTATGGTTTTCCCCTGTTTTGATAAAAAATAATTTCACCTCCTGCCATGCAACCTATCAATGGTATCACATCAAATGGACTTAACTATTTCTGGCCCCTCTTTTTCTACAAGGCAAAGTAATTAATCTCTTATGATTTTCCTTGGACTTTCTGGGAGAACTCAGATATTCTTACATTTTACTTCCTTTTACTTTTAGGATTGATTTAAGGAAGGCAAAACCCCGAAATCATCAGGAGATTTGAACACTTAAGGTAGGATCCCAGGCACCTGAGAAATAAGACTTGTCTACCTACCTGACAGTGACATGACTGTAAAGCACTTTAGCTCTCTCCTAAGTAAGAAACCTTGTTTTCTTAAATAATTAAAGACATAATATAATCAACTTAAAATCATTTTGGTAAAACTCGGGGAGTCTTCGCTCTCTAGGCAGATCACATGGGAAAAAGAACAACCTCTCATATTATGGGTAACAATAAAACAGGAAACCAAGAAAACAGAGCCATCAACATTAAGCAAATATTTCTAGTATTTTAAGCACATTTCCTAGTGTCCCAGACTCAGGTGTTATAAACCAAGGCAAACAGAATTCATTCTAAGTCTTTCATATCTTACAACAAATGGATTCCTTATGATTGATCTCAAAGGACCTATGAGGTCAGAACTAACCTTGTAACACTGTTAAGATGCTATTAACTTGCAACACATTCATTTCTGCTATTTTCAAGTGAATTACTAAACAAGCATTAAGTTTGTTTTTCAGTTTCAATTTCCAAGACAGTAAATATCACTAGTTATAACCCACCAAAAAAGCTGTTTGGTGTCCTCGATACGCTCGAAGAATATAAGGGAGTTTCGCCAAACAGACAAACCAAAACCAAACAAACATACAAAACCCCCCAAACCAATGTGAACACTATTGCACTTAAGCATAGTGTCAATCATGCTCATTGATTATAACTTATTGATTATAAACAGAAGCAAAGCAGCTCCTGTTTCACAGAGAAAACCAGAGGCTGGAATACTCTTGATTGTCCACTGTCACCCATTAGCATTTTAGCAGACAAGCAGAATTCACAAGTACATAAACACAATTTTCTGCAGCCAGGTACACCCCTGTAGTACAGCTCTCCAAGTGGCAGCAATGAACATATTCATTAAGAGACCCAAAGGTATAGGATCTGTAGCATATAAAAAAAGAAGCAAAGGTATATAAACTTAAATGATTCTTAGTATGTATGTCTCAGTATTCCATTTTGCTTAGAAATAATCTCTATACCTAGTGAATATACACTCAAATGGATCAGTCCAAGGTTTTAAGTTACCTAAAGATCCTAGAAATTATTTTCAGGCTGATAAACTACAAAACATGAACTTGAGGGGCACCTGCAGTAGGCTCCCTGCAGGGAGCCGATGTGGGACTCGAACCCAGGACCCCAGGATCACGACCTGGGTCAAAGGCAGACACTCAACGGCTGAGCGACCTAGGAGTCCCTCTCCACTTAATTTTTAGAGATATTTCCATATCAGTACATAAAAGAACTTCTTTCTTTTTCTTTTACAGCTGCATAAGATTTTATTACATGCTATGACAAATAATGCTGCAGTGAAAAGCTTCGTCCATGCATTATTTGCACACGTCAGAAAATATCTGTATTTCTGGCTCAGAGGCTATATGCATTTTCAGTTTTGTCTGATAAAGCCATATTGACTTACGGAGGTGATTCCAGTATACACTCCAATCAGCAGTGTGTTAACATGTCTTTTTCCTCATACAAGCTCCAACAAGTACGTTATAAAACTCTTAGATTTTTTCCTTAACATGATAGATGGGAAATTGTTTTCTGAGTATAATTTTCATTTGAATTTATTGTATCATGAGTGAGGTTGAGTATCTTTTAAAATATCCAGAACTGGGGAGCCTAGGCAGGTCAGTTGGTTGAGCATCCGACTCTCGATTTCGGCTCAGATCAGGACCCTGAGATCAAGCCCCATGTCAGGCTCTGAGCTCAGTGCAGAGTCTGCTTGTCCCTTTTCCTCTGCTCCACCTCCCTCTCAAATAAATAAATAAAATATTTTTAAAAAATCCAAACCCACTTGCATTTCCTTCTCTGTGACCTGGGTATTCATATGATTTACTCCGTTTTCTATTGTATTGTAAAACTTTTTCTTATTAAATTGTGGGTGTTCTTTATGTATTAAGGAAGTTCACTTTTGTCTCTGATATGAATTGCACACTTTTATCCCAGTTTCATGATTGTCCTTTCAATCTGCCTAAGATAGCTTTAACATAGAATTTAAAATTTTTATATAGTACAATATATCACTATTTCTTTTTTTTTAATTAATTTTTATTGGTGTTCAATTTACCAACATACAGAAAAACACCCAGTGCTCATCCCGTCAAGTGTCCACCTCAGTATATCACTATTTCTATTTAATGTCCTTTTATGACTTTTGTGTTTTATACCATCCTTAGACAAACCTTTTCCCACTATGTAAAAATCTACATAGGAGTGTGCTGTTTGCCAGTTTTCACCATGGCATGCCGCGGTTGGGGCCACAAAGCATAGAAGATGATGGTGCAGCCCATCAACCTCATCTTCAGAGACTTGCAAAAGAGATCCAGGTGTGGCTTTCTGAGCAAGTAGATATTCAGATAGAGGGGCCCTACCATTGGTTTTAATGAATATGTGAACTTCGAATTAGATAATGCAGAAGAGAGTCACTCTAAAACAAAGTGGAGAAAACAACTGGGTCGGATCATGCTAAGAGGAGATCTATTCCCCTGCTCCAAAGTGTCTCCAACTAGAAATGATCAATGAAGTATGAAATTTCTCATGAAGGCAAATATAGTTTTTTTTTTTTTTAGGTGTCCTTAGTTGAGAGTGTAGTTCAAAAACATTTATTCATATTGTTTTGATTACCTTTAGGTTATTATCGGATGACAATAAACATTGTGGGATTGTTTTTATTTAAAAAAAATAACACACACATGGATTCTTTTTTCTAATTTTTCAGAGTTTCCTTCTTCTTCTTCTTCTTCTTTTTTTTACATTTGAATCTTGAGGTTAAACATGACTACCACATTTTATGCTTTTTCAGTTGACTATCTAGTTTCCCTGTTGACATTCATTGCACAACACTTGTTTCCTTTACTGATTTAAAAAGTTGCCTTCGACATTCAGCAAAGTCCTAAATCTAGACCTAGATTCGGGACTTCCATTCTGTTTACCTGCTATTTTGGCATATTCATGAGCCCCCTTCTCATTACTGAATCTTTGCAATGTGCTGTAACATCTGCATAATAATTTCCTTTTCCTCTTCTAGATTTTCCCCTTGATTCTCCTTGACTCTTAATTGTTCTCTAGAAACTTTAGAATCAGCTCATCGGGTTACAAAAAGATCCCATTTGTGTTTCCTTTGTCGTTTATTTAATGTATAGAATAACTAAGGGAAAACCGACATCTCTGTGATCTTGATTCTTCCTACTCAGGAACATAGAACGTCTTTCCATTTGTTCCAGTCCTCCTTTGTGATCCCTAATAGCATATCCAACTGTTCTTCATGGAGACTGTTAGCTTTTGCTATATAATAAACCATCCTTAGACTGAATGGTTTTAAAGCATCAACCATCAATCATAGCTTGTGATTCTGCAGATTATCAATTTGGGCTGGGCTCAGCTGAGTGGTTCTTCTGCTGGTCTCTACTGGTCTCAGCTAGGCTCGCTTGTGAACCTGTGATCAGCTGTGGGACAGCTGGTACTAGCAGATAATGATGGCCTTGTTTGGGGAGGATAGAAATGGCTTGAGACTCTATGTGGAATCTCACCCTCCAGAAGGACAATTGGGGCTTTCTGTATGATGTCTCACATGCACTGAGATTTTGGATGAGCATTTTGAAATTATATGCGAAGCTGTATGTACATGTATGGGTGGGAGTATGTGGGCACTCAGGGCACAGATCCCATGCTTTTATCAAATCCTAAAAGGGGTCCATGATCCAAAAGAGATTGAGAACTAAAGGCTGTGATCCTCCTGCTGCAGAATCCAGATAAAGGTTTTGTTCTCCCTTCTCAACAGCAGAAAGCATCCTCCAATCTTGGGTTCCTAAGTAATCCATCCTATGTCACTGTGAGCTGTGAGGAGGATGCTACTACCCTACCCATCCTCAGTCTGATGGAGGTAGCCTTTCTTCTGATCCTCTGGGATAAAAGCTCCTTTCAGACTCAGATGGGCCTCGTACTGACTCATCTCCTCAGATTTGGTTCTCCTGATGGCTCTAGCTTTACATCAGCTTGTAAGCCTCATATTCTGTTGAGAGGAACGTACATTTGTACAGCCTTTGTGGAGGGCCACCTGCCAATATCCACAACAATGTTAAATGTGCATACCCTTTGACTCTGCAATTCTAAGAATTTAGACCATAGATTATGAAACAGATGTACAAAAATGGAATATGGCATACTAAGGAGATGTTTAAGTGAATGAACTCTAGCTACGTAAGCCAGCATGGAATTACCTCCATGACTTATTATTGAAAAAAGAAAGTGCTGTGGGAGAGCAGAGGAGAAGCTGACTCTGTCTCCCTAAACTCCGAGAGTTCAGTGAGAAATGGAGAAGAGGGCTTTGGTCCAGTGAGAAATGGAGAACAGGGCTTTGGGCTCCAGCTCTGTGGCACTAGGCCCAGTCCCCGAGTGTGAACGGCAGGTGGAGGTGGCCGTGATGCCAGCTGGGGGTGATGCTAACAACAATCTCCTAGTACATCTGAGTGTGAAGGGGCACATGTGCCAGAGACCAGGGTGCAGAGGCTCAGACCCACTAATCCCCCCTTCAGCAAACATTTCCTGTGAGGGAGCCCTGTCATCACCCTCATTTTACAAATGGGATTGGGAATGGATAAGAAGCCTGCCCAAGGTCACACTGGACTCCAAAGCCTACTCTTGACTGTAGACGTGCTCCAGATGATGGAAGGGCATCTTGCTAAGGGGCTGGTCCTCAACCCCGCATGTGACCTGAGGTCACACAGTCCTTGGACACTCTTTAAATCATACTGAAACTGAGAATTTTGCACCTCAAATTTGCAAACCACTGAACCAAGAAGAAACAAGAAGGAAGGAAGGGAAGGAGGGTTAGAGAAAGGGATGGAGGGAGGAAGGAAGGAAAGGAGGAAAAAAGGAAAGAAGGAAGGAAGAGAGGGAGGGAGGAAAAAAGGAAGGAAATAGAAAATACAGGCAAGTCTCTGCCCTGGAACAACTCTACCTTTAGCTCAGTTCCCTAGGACTAAAAAGTCTAGATGACTGGAGAATTCTAAACTGTTCCTACCAGTCTGCAGATTTGATTCCTTTATGAACCTCAAATAATTGAAGAATTTGTGCATGGTGAAGCTTAAATGGGAAAGCGCATCATGTGTTTCGGACTGAGGTCTAAATTCAGTTGTAAACTAAGTGTTCCAACCATCTCTGCCCCCGGTAGGGCTGCGGGGTAAGCGGAGCCCCAGCCCTGCAGGTGGGCAGGCGGGTCAGCAGGCGGGACCCGCCGTGGGGAGCCTGCTGGCTGCATTACCCCCCCCCCCCCCCCCCCCCCCCCCCCGCCTTCCCCAAGCAGTAGGCAGCCGCATCATCTCGCACTCAGCACCCAGGCCAGGGCTGCAGAGCCCCGGGCTGCAGTCTCAGCTCTGCCTCTTTCAGCAGGGAAGTCCTATGGGAAGCGGCCCGTTCTCTCTGCCCCGAGTGACTCTGCAAGATGGGAACGCTAGCAATCCCCCAGAGGACATGCTTGCAAATGCCTGGGACAGTGCTGGGCATCAGCAAGCAGTGGTTAATCAGTAATAATTAATAATGTCATTGTTATTGTTTTTATGATCCAAAGTCGAATCTCAATGTCCTACCAAGGTAGGAATTTTCTGCAGGGCTTACTAGGCCAGTGGCTACTCTCACTCGACTTGAAAACTATCAGCGGTGGGGAACTATCGACTTGAAAACTTATCTCAGTGCACTGTTGCAGTAGTGAATAGTGCTTCTGGAATTTTAAGGAGCTTTAACGCTGGAAACTTGTAAGTCATCAGGTTTAACTGCCTCCTTAGGAAACGAGGTTCAAGAGGGGAAGATCTGATCAACGTGGCATAGCTGGTTAGATGGCAGCTGCTACCGTCTTCTGCTCCTGATCTCACTAAGTCCATTTTCCTTGGTGTTTCTGAGAGCCTTGGTGCTGCATCCACCAGTGTCCCCCACCGTCCCCCAAAGAACAATTCCTGGAGGCCCCAGGTTGTCGGTTTGCTGGGCCTCTTCGGATCTCAGACAATATGAACGGTTCACTGATCCATCCACAGATCCCAAGATAAAAACTATTTTGGAAAAAAAAAAAAAGAACTATTTTGGGGCTTCTGAGGGATGAAGGCTGAGTTCTCCTTGCTACATTCTTCATGACAATCCCCTCCCCCTGCCTCGATATGACTCAGCCTCACCCTGCTCCTGGACACACCCTTTTGGTTGCCCAGAGCCCTCTAATCCCAGTGGCCTCTTAATCTCCACCTGGATCCTGCTTGAAGGTGCCTGGTCTCAAAACACAAACTAAGGGCAGCCCCGGTGGCTCAGCGGTTTAGCACCGCCTTCCGCCCAGGGCCTGATCCTGGAGACCCGGGATCGAGTCCCACGTTGGGCTCCCTGCGTGGGGCCTGCTTCTCCCTCTGCCTGTGTCTCTGCCTCTCTCTCTGTGTCTCTCATGAATAAATAAATAAAATCTTAAAACACACACACACACACACACACAAACAGAAGATGCCTGGTCTCTGGCTCACAGGCCCTAAAAGGCCAGTGTCCATTCACCTGCCTGCCCCACCTGGTCTGGATGGAGTGGTTACAGCTCACCTGCTTGGGGCTCTCTCTCCATCGGCTTCTAGCCAGTCCTTGTTCAGACTCATGTTCACATGGAAATGTCTTTCCTACTAGATGCCATTTCAAAGAGACATTTCAAGTGGATCCTTTGCTTGGTATATAGATGGAATCATTTCTATATAAGGAATTGGATGGTGGAACCCATTTTGAACAGGTATTTCATGGAGCAGCGTATTTCATTGTGAATATATTAATGCTAAAGAATGATTTTATGCTGCGTTTACATCTGTCATCCAGAACCAATGGGCCACGAATGCATGTTACAATCATAGGCGTTGTACTCACAGGGATCCAGGCTTGATTCCTGGCTCTACCGCTCTCTGGCTCTCTCTGACTGCTAAAGGGCTAGGCCTCCATCATTAGGCCTCAGCCTTCTAATTGGGAAAATGGGAGCAGCCCCTACTTCCTAAGGATTATTGAGGTTTAAAGGAAAGAATGCAAGCAAGGCTCTAAGCATAATGCCTGGCTCACAGTGAGAGTTCAAGTAATGTTTCCTCTTGTTATTAAATCTTTATTTTTTTTTAAATTTTTATTTATTTATGATAGGAACACAGTGAGAGAGAGAGGCAGAGACACAGGCAGAGGGAGAAGCAGGCTCCATGCACCGGGAGCCCGACGTGGGATTCGATCCCGGATCTCCAGGATCGCGCCCTGGGCCAAAGGCAGGCGCCAAACCGCTGCGCCACCCAGGGATCCCTGTTTCCTCTTGTTATTATCAACATAGAAGCCATTCTGTGATATTCCTGCAGTTTCAAAGGATATCATGGGATTACTTAAGGAATTTGGGCCTGTGGCCCAACAGTGTGTTTTGCAACAGGCATGACAGGACACTAGGACAACACTAATGACACAAGAAACAGTGAAATTCCATAATATATTTATTTTCAGTTTCCTAGGAAATATTCTGTAATACCCAGAACATAAGCCCAGCAAACTCACCAAGAGTGCAGATGTTAAATCTTCGTAAATGCTATAAATACCCTGATTCTCTACACATATGCAACATATTATTGCCGCATCTTTAACCAGTGGCAAGAAAACCCCTAGGTCTGCAATGTTTGCAATATTTGTGCATTGCTATGGAGACAGTATCAAAGGCAGGCACCCATAACATGAACAGGATGTAGGGGTTTCGGGCAGCTAACAGTGATGGAAATAATTCTCACTCTTCATGCACCATTCTTGGATAATATGTGTAAAATATTTGGCCGGTGAGGCATGCTGTTGAGAACAATACTTTGGATGTTTCATCCAACACTGGTGACAGGCCGCTTGGTGAAATATGGGTTCAGGGACCTAGGTCTGCCATCAAACTGGCTGGGTGACATTGATGGTTACCTTGCTTCATGGGCACTCAGTTTCCCCTAGTGTAAGATGAGGGGGTTGTGTCTACAGTCCCTTCCAGCATTCTGATTACAGGTGGACTATAAACATGATTTCAGCACATAGCCTGTGTAGTTCAATGTCATTCTGTTGAAGTTGAGCAAAATTAAGGCAGATTTTTGGAGGCATCCAAGTTGAGCTATACGAGCCTGGACTTTCTCTTTCTATTGTTACCTGTCTTGTTCACAGACAGATAGGTTCCAGCTGGCTCCCACACTCTCTTGGAGACAGGTTTATTCCCCCTCCAAGGGAGCAACACAGAATATGAGCAACTCAGCTCTTGTTGGCAAATTGTCAGAAATGAAATGAAAATCAAGTTAAGTGGGAATCCCTGGGTGGCTCAGTGGTTTAGCGTCTGCCTTTGGCCCAGGGTGTGATCCTGGAGTCCTGGGATCGAGTCCCACGTCAGGCTCCCTGCATGGAGCCTGCTTCTCCCTCTGCCTGTGTCTCTGCCTGTGTCTCTGCCTCTCTCTCTCTCTCTCTGTCTTTCATGAATAAATAAAATCTTAAAAAAAAAAAAGAAAGAAAAGAAAACCAGGTTAAGTTAGCAAACTCACACTTCCTGGAGTCCTTCTGGAGAAGTCAAAGTTTAGTAGCAATTGACGATCGGGTCTTTAAGTCCTAATATATCACAATACCATTCATTTACACTTGCTCACAAAACAACAGTGTACATTTTGCAAGAACACATGCATAGCAGCACATTGCAATTGCTGCCTGGGAGTGGGGGCAGAAGGGACATGATGACAAAAGGAAATAAAACAAGAAAGGAGAAGACACTGGCACTCAAAGAGATAATGAAACTCACCCGCAGTGACATAGGTAATAAGTACTGGGTAACAATGTGAACAGAGCTGTCACTCAAAAGCCAAGGACCCTACTCCACTATCCCATGAGGCCTTTCGCTCTTCAGTGAAACAAGAGTAATAAAGGATCACAGCGTCGTGACTTACTATTTATCAGTTCTCTCAGATGGTTGCTATGCTTTTACTTTGGAAAGTAAAGTACCTGCAAGGTTCTCTCTCTCTCTCTCTCTCTCTCTCTCTCTCTTTTCCTTTTTTGAGAGAGCTCAAGCAGTGGAGGGGCAGAGGGAGAATTTTAAGCAGGCTCCATGCTCAGCACAGAGCCTGACGCGGGCTCGATCTCATGACCCTGAGATCATGACCTGAGCTGAAACCAAGAGTCAGATGCTTAGCTAAGCCACCCAGGTTCCCCTGAAAGATTCCCTCTTATGGAGCTTTCTGTTTATTAGATCTTGTCTTTTGGGGGTGATTTTATTTCCCAGTAGCAAGGTAAATTAATTCAACTCGAGTTTTCTGAAGTTCTATCAGGGAAGCAGCTCCAGTTCATTGAGATTTTAGAGGGCTCTAGAGGGATAGAAGGTGGAAAGTTTTTCAAAATTTAGTTCTTAGGTTCATAAAAAAAAAAAAAAATTAGTTCTTAGGGGCACCTGGGTGGCTCAGTTGGTTGGGCATTTGCCTTTGGTGTGGTTCGTGGTCCCAGAGTCCTGAGATTGAGCCCCACATCAGGCTTCCTGCTTGGACGGGGGCTTGCTTCTTCCTCTCCCTCTGATGCTCCCCTATGACTTGTGCTCTCTGTCAGATAAATAAATAAAATATTTTTTTAAAAGTTGAGTTATTAGCTTGATATACCACCCTCCCAGGGGAGGCCCCCCCAAATCCTATGTCAAATGCTTTGTGAATGAGCCTCAGCCCAGTCTGGAAGATCTACCCCATAGTAGGCATCTATTACAGGAACTAACACCTAAGGAAAAGGCAAAATAAGAATATGTATTTGCTTTCATTTGCAAAATTACACACAGGAGGGATAAGTCAAAATTAATGATATCTGTTATGGGTAAGAATAAATAAAAGAGTAAATAAAGGGTAGATCAAAGAGTAAATAAAAATAAGATCGATTTTCCCCTGTTGCCAAAAGGGAAAAATGGATCTTTTCTCCCTTACTTTTTCTTAGAGTGTCCTTAAGGAGGTTTCTGAGTATGTAATATAATAAATAAATAGCATATAACACAATAATATAATTGTATTTATCAGTGTACTTATGAGTAAACTGTATTTAAGAGTTGTTTCCCTGTCCCTTTGATAAGCATATAAATCTTATATAAAAGCTAACTAAGTCTCTGGAAAACAGCAGCACCCAGCAGTGTTTTTCCTAAAGGCCTGGAGCCAGGGCGCCTGGGTGGCTCAGTTGGTTGAGCACGACTCTTGGTTTTTGCCTCAGGTCAGGATCTCCTGGTTGTGAGAGAGCCCCCATCCCGCTCTGTGCTCAGTGGAGTCGCCTTCAGATTTCTTTCTCCCTCAGGGATGCCTGGTGGCTCAGTCAGTTAAGTATCTGCCTTGGGCTCAGGCCCTGATCCCAGGGTCCTGTCCCTCTCTGTCTGCCCCTCCTCCATGTGCTCTCTCTCTTGCACCCTCTCAAATAAAAAAAAAAAATTTAAGTTTCTTTCTCTCTCTCCTTCTACCTCTGGTGTTCTCTCTCTTTCTCTCCCCCCCTCCCTAAAATGAATAAATAAAATCTTCAGAAAATAAAATAAAGGCCTGGAGCCATCTCTTTGAAATGTAAACCTCGAGGAAGATGCCCCCCGCCCCGCCCCCCGCCCCACCTCCTGGTAACCCTGGGAGGGTTAGCCTAGGAGCCTTGTCCCAAAATGTGACTACCGGCTCATGACTAGAGAGAGAGATGCCTTGTCTTCCCTTACAATGAAGGTGATTACTATAGGGGGTCACCCCAATTGTCATATGAGTTTGGGAAGAACTATGGATAAAAGACGGGACAGGTGCTGTCGGACCCTCTTGCGAGGACTAGTTATGGTTTGTCTTGAGAACACGTGTGGCATGGGGTGTATCTGCTTGGTGGCCCGGGAGGGTGAGATTTCCTTGTCTTGGCAATCTCACTCGTACATGCACATCGCAGTCTGCTTATTCAGTAAGAAAACTGTTTTCTTTCTTTTCTACATGTGTGGAGAAGATTTTCTGGGTTGGCAAGAGATTTCATGTTTACTTTCCCTCCTAATGTTACCCGTAGGGAGAGGGTAGGGGTAGAGAATGGAATAAGACCTCTGCAAATATACCTTTTAATAGTTTTGCCTTTTGAACCTTATTGTTGGCTTATGTATTAAGGGAGATGAGATAAAATTAGCAAGATTAGGGAAAAAGAAAACCCTGAAATTGAATAACAATTAGCAAATGAACCTGAAACCTGAGTGCCAAACTAATTCATAACGTATTCACAAGGAGACAATAAATATAAGTCCATAATCAAAAGAGTGCAAAAAAAAAAAAAAAGTTTGTTGTCTGTAGTAATACTGGTTGATGAGTTGAACTCTTACAAAACTATTTTGTGTGTCTTGTAGGATTGAGTGATTAAGAAAACATACTGATGTTCAAACTAGGGCTCTGACTCTTGCTGTTGGGAAGAGGAGACACAAGGAGGGCCAGAATTGCTGTGACAAGGTATCTGTATCAATTCCTGACTTAAAAAAAAAAAAAAAATCTACGTTCTTAAGTCTGTCCTCTGAATGATATTGTAGCAAAGAAACCCTTGGCAGCAAGGGACAGACCAGACCTTAGTTTCTAAATACATTTCTTCCATTAAATTAGAAAGCCAAACAGCTTGGCTGACTCTAGGGCCAGGGTAGGAAAATCACTGTTGAAAATACTCAAAAACGGATGAGGGCATTTCAAAAGGACACAGGAACCATCTGGAAGGGCCAACTTGGAACATCGAAATAAATAATGATAGAAATGGCTTATAATACGAAAACTTAAAAAGAATCCTCAAGTTCATAGTGAAACTTCCAATATTAAACAAATAAATGAAAGTAGGTGGAGCAAGGAGAAAGGGAATCTTTTCTTTGTGGAATGCCAACCAATAAATGCAGAAGAAATGACAACACTAGGGGCATCCCCAGTTTATAAACACCATGGTAAAAACTGGTTGAGGCAAGACTCATCAAAGCATCTTTCCACCTTAGGCAACATGTGGTCACGTGGTATTGACGTACCACCCACACAGCTCATGTTAATTCAAAGGGAGGGAAGGTAACTTTAACACACACACACACACACACACACACACACAAAACAAAACCAAAAGCCAACTTAACCAAGTAATGAAATTTAGGATCATGGATAATGGGACAAACATCACCGCGTATCTCTCAATGAGATGCACTGAAAAGGACCCGGCTGTGCTCCTCCCAGTGGGTTTGCCTTCAGTTTGATCACAAAGAGGCAGAAAAAATTGGGGGCCATTCTGCAACATAGCTGGCGTGGGCGCTGCCAAAATGTCAGTTGGTAGGGACGCCTGGGTGGCTCAGAGGTTGAGCAAGGCAGGTGCCTTGGGCTCAGGGCGTGATCCTGGAGACCTGGGATCGAGTCCCACATTGGGCTCCCTGCAGGGAGCCTGCTTCTCCCTCTGCCTGTGTCTCTGCCTCTCTCTGTGTCTTTCATGAATAAATAAGTAAAATCTTTTTTTAAAAGTAAATCACTTGTTAAAGGCAAAAGAAAAACAAACGGCAGAGGAACCCCTCTAGATTAAAGAGCTTAAGGAAACCTGATGACTCAATACCATGTGTGGTTCTGGATGGGATCCAGGACTCTCCCACCCGGTGCTGTCCCAAAGGCTCTGAGTGACATCATCAGCACAGTGGGGGAGATTTTCATCTGAACTGTGAAGATAATGGTAAATTTCCTGGATGTAATAATTATGTAGCACAATGCTTGTGTTCTTAGGAGAGTACACTGGAGGTGAAGTGCAGTGCTGTCTGCAGCTGCTGTCCCAGGGAGAAACACTTCTATATGGAGGGAGAGAAAGAGGGATGAAGGAAATATGGCAACACGTTAAAAACTGGTGAACCTGAAGATGAAGGTGTACTCTTCATGTAAGTTTTCTGAAGGTTTAAAATTTTTCAGATAAAAGCAATTATACATATATATACTTACATATTGTATATTATATAAATTGTATATATAAATTATATAAAATCTATTACATATTTTTGTTCTTCTGGCACTTGCTCCTAATTCCTCAATTTCATGTCTATCCCATTTCCCTAAACTTATCAGTATATTTCCCCTTAAAAAGGCAATTATTGGGCAGCTCCGGTGGTGCAGCGGTTTGGCACCGCCTGCAGCCCGGGGTGTGATCCTGGAGACCTGGGATCGAGTCCTGAGTCGGGCTTCCTGCAGGGAGCCTGCTTCTCCCTCTGCCTGTGTCTCTGCCTCTCGCTTCGCTCTGTCTGAATGAATAAGTAAGTAAATCTTTAAAAAAAAAAAAAAAAAGGCAATTATTTCAATTTAATGTCATGACCTGCCCCCACCCCCACACACAGAACCTGCGTTTCTGCAGGAGATTGCACATGATCCATCTGCATGGTTAAGCTTGAGAAGCATCACTGACAATTAGCAACCTTCCAGTAAAACTATTATTATGTTGTAGTTTAAAAGTTACTTTATCTAGGTTATTTAAATTTACCATCCTATTTTCATCCCAGCCACAGTGTAAAATCATTTTTATTCTTTTTTCAACATGAAACTAAAGTCCAAGAAGGTGACAAACTTGCCTAAAATCCTGTGGCTAGAGCCAGGTCAAAGGGTAGTGTAATACTTGTAAACTGTTACTACTTTGCTGAATGTATCATTAATCTGCAGGGTGGTTTAGGTGATAATTGCACATTATTCTCATGTATAGAGAAAAATGTATAATGAGCAAACCAAGTGAGGCATTTCCTAGTTATTCTTGCCTAGGAAGATTTTTTTAAAGTGAATTATGTGTACTGTAGAATTATGTGTACTGACTAGTGCTGTGGGCATGGTCCCTACATGGCTGAGGTTTAGGGGTTGCTTCTCTATATTATAGATGCATTACTCTCATTTATAGCAATGTCAAGATTTTAATTTTAGTGGGAATTTTTATCAACTAATTTCTTTTTACTAGAAACATCTCATGCAACACCTTGGTACAAAGAAAAAGTGAAAGTTCTTTTTTGTTAGGTAGAAGCTAGATCTGAGCAGTGGGAGGAAGGCCCAAAGCAGAGCCCCAAGTCCTTGAAGGGAAATGATAGAGACTAGAGCTGGAGGCAGGGATGGTGATAGATTAAAAAAATGCTACATTATAAGCTGGAGAGCTCAGCATCCTGACCGTGTGGCTTCTAAGACCTTGGGCCCAACAGATCAAGAGCCACGGGTGCAAAACCTGGGCTCTCCTCCTGTCTCTGGTCCTGCCCCAGGGTAACCCCTAGACTCATTATAATGTATTTACATTGCGGGTACAGCCCCACCCGTGGAGAAAGGCTGTCCTGACCACTCCAGAACAAATCCAACCTGTGGGAGGACTTTCCCAGAAAAATTGGAAGCAGCCCCCTTCAGAGACCGCCCCACTGTACTTCACAGCTCTTCCCAGCCCAGAGACCCATTAATATCCAATCCCAAAACAACCCAGGGGCTGGTCCCACTTCGAGGGACCTCCCTGCTCTCCCACCTTGAGAGTGTACTTCTGCTATAATAACCTGCTTCAGGGGCACCCGGGTGGCTCAGTTGGTTAAGTGTCTGCTTTCCTCTCAATGATCCGGGGACCCCAGGATCAAGTCCTGCATTGAGCTCCCTGCTCAGTGGGGAGTCTGCTTCTGTCACTTCCCTTCCCCCTTACTCATGAGCTCTAATAAATAAAATCTTAAAAAAATAATAAACTGCTTCAAGCTTGCTACTTTCCTTCTGTCTTTATTGGAACTTGGATCCTTATGAATCCCGGGACCGAAACCTCCATTCACAGCGCAATCTCCCACCCCGACAGTGTCATGAACATTTTTCTGAAGGATATTAGAGTGTCCAAGATATTTCCCCTAATCCACCTTCATGACTCACTACAAATGAAAATGAGGCAATTGGTATACTCAATCCTATTAAACAAGCTCAGGAGCCATCTTAAAATGTTTATAGAAAATACAAGCACAGTATTTTGGGTAGGATTTGCAAGTATGCACTATGGAATCAGGATAGATCTCTTCCTCAAAGAGACACATGAAATGATTACAGTCCTTTACTGTCCAACCTTGATGGAGAACCGTAATTCCCAATTTGATGTGGATAAGGAGCCTTGCAGAGGTGTCTCGGCTGCTTACAATTACTCAGCTGCCCTACTAACATCTTTTTGCCTGTGCCAATAAGGGAAGGATACATATTTATGCTAAACTAAGAGCTTTAACAAGGTTCCAGGAAGGGCCCAGGCAAAGATAAAAATGTGACTGCCCTGTATTCTCTAATCTCAGTGGCAGTTTCTCCAACTTCTCTTTTGTGTTTTCGGACCCTCTGGGTAAACAGGTAGGGCTCTGACGGCAGGTTGCTTTGCTCAAGAGCCATCTCTACACATCTGGAATATGACCTCTTAAGCCCAGGACTTGTTTAAAACCATAGCTTGAAAACCATGTTTAGATGTAGACTGCGTGCAGTCCTGAACACGCAGGATGTTTACAAGGAAGAACTGTACACTGGTGCTGAGGTCCTTAGTTGTGGGTTTTTCCATTAGTCCTCTCTTCTTTGCTTTCCCAACTACACATGCTCTTGACATCTTCTGGGTATGTGCAGGAGGTAAGAAAATAGTTGTTTGTCGGCCTTCCACAGTTGCTTTGTGGATATGCCTCTGGCCTTTTCTTATCCAAACTCAACAAGGATGTTTCTCCCATGTCACCATTACAGCTTCAACATGAAGACAATGTCCCCATTTTTTTGCTTCAATGACTTAACTTCTATGCACCTGGACCTTGGAGGATGGGAGAAACACAATATCCAGTTGGCATCTGGCCTCTATTGATGTGATGTGGATTACTTCTCCTCAGTGGGAGGCACTTTATGGGTCTATAAAGTGAGCCACACCATTTGCTCATTAAGATCCTTCTTTGCTGGAAGCCATTATAATACCCCATATGAGGACAAGATTTTATACTTTTGGCATCTAAAAAGTAAAAATACTCCTCTTACTTGCTGCATAGACTCTATCAGATGCTGAATAAAATGTAGATGAAAACAGAAGGAGGACAAATCCTATAATGAAAGAAGATACTCATGCCCAGCCATGACTCAGTGTGCATGGAGTTAAGCGGGCTCTGGGCAACTCTATAAACCTAAAGAGGAGCACAGCATATGCCCTCCAACTAGGGCACTCTACTTTATCAATGAAAAAAAGTCTTGATATTTGAACTGTACACACAGTTCCATAATAGAGACTACTTGGGAAAATGTAGAATCAAATATGTGACAATATAACAAAACTGACATACAAAAAAAAGCATTTGGAGACAATTCACAGCATTTATTCAAGTTAATTCATTTCATTCAATAATCTGCCATATTGTTGCTGTCACCGTTAATATTACCGTCATTACTATTTCTCTTTCCAGAGGACCATGCTTTTAAAAAAATCTGTCTGGGATTTCCATGATATTTAACTCTACGATTAAAAATCTTTTTCTTTACCAAAAGGCAACCCCTTCAACAAAAGAGGAAACAGGAAAAATGGAGATTTAGTTGTAGAAAGTGATCTCCACCAGAAACAACCCATAATCCATAACCTTTCAGGCTTGTAGTTTTACTTGAGGTCTCTTTTTGCGGGGAGGGGACTGTCTCTCATAAATGTTTGCTTAAGGCAGAGAACATGCCCTACCACATCACAGATGGGAAATAAGGTCTAGTGCCTAGAGAAGGTGGCAGGCAGGTGGTCCTCCAGGAAAGGAACCCTAATGGCCCTTAGGTGACAGAGTCATTTTGCCAGTCAGTAGTAGTAAAAAGGTCTGGTCAGGTGAGTAGGAGAGGTAGTAAGTAGCTCCCAGTTAGAATCTCTAGCTCAGGAATGTCTGTGAGTAAGCTGGAGCTGGAGGGAGACATTACAGTCTGTAGAAAATGACTAAGAGGGGCAGCCCGGGTAGCTCAGCGGTTTGGTGCAGCCTTCAGCCCAGGGCGTGAGGCTGGAGACCCAGGATCGAGTCCCCTATCAGGCTCCCTGCATGGAGCCTGCTTCTCCCTCTGCCTCTGTCTCTCAAATAAAATCTTAAAAAAAAAAAAAAAAGAAAAGAAAAGAAAAAGAAAAAGAAAGTGACTAAGAATAGGCAAGTATGAAAAAGACACCGGTTCCCTACTGGGGGACCCACAGAGTGGTGGTACCACCAGTCAAGGGCAGGCCTGTGCTCCTTAGAAGAGAATACACTGAGTGGGTTCTGCAGTTTTCCTGTAACAACTGGAATGATACTGAACTAGTGGAAAGTTTTCATTCAGAGGACCAGAAAATACTGATAGAACACCTGTGTGCAAGGCAATGGGACAGGTCCTGAGAAAAGAAATCAAGCTAAAATGTGCTCCCGACCAGAAGGAGCCATCTAGCAGCGACCATAAGACCCCTGCACACCACTGAGTGCTGTGTCCAAGGGACTACGTGGAGGTGGGGATCACTCCTGACTGGCTTAAGGGAAGGCATTGCCCCATCCTTTCCTCCTGGTCCTCAACCTGTCCTCTGTGCCTCTATGTTACTGCTCGGCCTGGCCCATTCCTGGCACTTGCTTATCTTAACCTTATCTTTCTTGGTGTGTGAGAAATGGGAGTTTGAGAAGGTAAGATCCTGCTTCACAGGTGCCCAGTGTATGTGGAATGGATGTGTTGTAGAAATGTTACTCTGTCCTGGTTCAGAAAGGTACACGAAATCTGGGGAAAGGAGAGCTCAGGTGGGGTGGTCAAGGTATGGTGTCTTAGTCAGAAGATGGGAGCAAAGTCATACCAACAAGCAATTTTAGCACACAGCTTAAACCAGATGACACAAAGAGCATCAACACTGCCAAAGACCCCAAGAAGGGAGCTGGGGGCCCTCTGCCACAAAAGTGAGTCTGCAGAATTGGAAAGCTGAAATCTTTTTCGCTTCTCTAGCCAAGCTCAACCAGAGCGTATGAAAGAATGATGAATAACCAGAGGGTCTTAAATTTCTGGAAAGTAGAAAGATCAAGTAAACTCCAGCACCCCCAGCATCCCTCCCACCCCCAAAACGGTGAAGCTGAATGTCAAAGTATAGAGAAAGCTTTTAGATATCTTCTTTAAGTTTGTTTTTGGCGTTTTGGTCTGTAAGCAATCAAGATGGAGAGAGATGCTATCCCAAAGAGGAAAGTTTGTAGGAACCAGAGTAGTTGAGCCCGACCATTCGTGATGCCTTTAGACCTAAAAAAAAAAAAAAGAAAAAGAAAAAGAAAAAAGAAAAAAACTTAACCAGCAGAATTGTAACATTATGGTTTCATAAGAGTTACTATCTTCCATTTTTTAAAAAATGTATTCCTTCTATTTACTTGCATTAGGTTTATTTTGCCATTTTCCTCCAACTTCTTAACTCACATGGTTAGCTCATTTATTTTTATTTTTCTTGTGCATTTAGGATGGCACACTCTTCCCTCGGATGTGGTGTGGCTACTGCCAAGGGCATGGTATTATAAACCGATTTCTCATGAGACTTTGAAGAGCAGACAGGGTTAAAAAAACCACTGGGATGGCTTTAGAGGAAGTGTTTTGTTGAAGGCAGAGCAAATGAAAATCCTAGCTAGGCCAACTACTAGCTGTGATGCTGGGCAAGTCACACTCATTCTCTCTCAGTATCTGTTTCCTCCTCTGAAAAACAGGAATATCAGCCACCAACTGGTGGCTCACATGGTTAAATGTCTGCCTTTGGCTCAAGTCATAATCCCAGAGTCCTTCTCCCTCTCCCCCCTTCCCTGCCCCCTCGTGCTCTCTCTCAAATAAATAAAAATCTTAAAAAAGTTGCAGCCTGGATGGCTCAACGGTTTAGCGCCGCCTTCAGTCCAGGGCCTGATCCTGGGGACCTGGTATCGAGTCTCACGTTGGGCTCTCTGCATAGAGCCTGCTTCTCCCTCTGCCCCACCCCCTCTCTGTGTATCTCTCATGAATGAATAGAATCTTTAAAAAAAAAAAAGAAAGAAAGAAAGAAAAATAGGAATATCAGTATTTATCTTAGCAAGTTTTGATGATTTACAAAATAACACACACAAAGTGCTTAGTAAACAGCCTGGCACCTAATGATAATAAACATCTCACTGCAGTCATCCAAACTAAAGTGCCTAAAACAAAGCTCAAAAAAAAATATCTCAACTGAAGTGAATGGCTTGCTAGTCTCATCTGTATATAAATAAGTCTCATGTGGATAATTTCTAATTTAAAACAAAATTTAAAAATAATATATGTAGAAATAATTTCCCACACTAGCAGATTAAAGGAGAAAAATTAAAACATCCATTCTGAATGTAAGTTCTGGAACTGAGAAATAGGATGGAACTTCCTTACTCTGATAGAGGAGGTCTACACAACTCTAGAAAAAAATCTCATGCAAAATGTTACAAGCTTTCCCTTTAATCAGCAACAACACAAGGGCCAGCAGAATTCATGTTCATGCAGTATTACTTAATAAAAAATGAAAGACTTCGAAGTCTAGCAAAGGGGGGGGATTTATGAGCTACACTAAGACACATCCATATAATAGAATACTGCCAACTAAGAAAATGAATGAGGTAAATTCATAGGTACAGACATGGAAAAACAGGCATATGTGACAATAGAGAAAGTTATAGAAGAGTTTGTATCACTATGTACATATACTATGGTGGCTATAAAGTCAAACATATAGTCCAGTCTTCTCTCTGGTTAAAAGGAATTCACCAATTCCTTTTTATTGCTAGATTCACTTAATTCAAAATTCATAATTCAAAATTCATTCATAATTCAAAAGGAGTATTTATTCTGGTGTACAGTGACAAGTGATTTACTGCAACACGCGATCCTTATAGAAATGATCTCAAAAGCACAGTAACAGTCACCTAAGCTCTCTAGGCCTGCTCTCCCTCTACCCTTCAAAGACCTGGAGAGCAAAATGTTAAATTTGAGTCTTTTGGTTTTCTTTAGAGGCTCCAAATGCCACTAACAGAACGGGTGTCAAGTACTGGTGTCCAAGAGGTTAGACCACACTCCTCCAAGCTAAAATTCTGCTGTGAGGTTGAAGGGACCACTGCAAAGAGCACTGGAGCACTTCCTATTCTAAGTCAAGCTCCAAGAACAGCTTCAACTACTTGGAGAGCTTGCCTTGAGTCCCCTGGAATTCAGGGGAAGAGATTAATATCGGATTCTGCAGTGGGAACTGCATGCACTCGTGGGTTTATCCTGTTGGAGGGGGAGGGCAGGTGTTACTCTGAGCTGTTCAGATCTGCTGGGAGGCCAGAGGCACAGGTGGGCTTCAAAGGGACCCTGCCCCAGAGGCCCTAACTGAAGGGCAGAAGAGATCTCAGTAAAGGAACAACTCTCCCCAACCACAGATCCTGAGGGGAATCTGCATATGGCAGGCTGGAGGCGGCATCTGAAGGAACCACCAAGGCAACTACAGGAGGGCCATCCCTAAAGATGCCTGGTTTCTCAAAATCCACCCGGGCCCCCCTGGAGCAAAAGAACCAACACCAGGTATGCAACATCCATAGCTCGCAGCTGCCTGACACAAGGCAGAAGCGTGCCCTATTTCCCCTCACTGTTCCCACCCAATGGACCACAAGCAACTGTTGCTAGTGAACAGGAGAAAGAGGCGCCTCAGAGAGAAGGCACCAACTACACTCTCTTCTCCTATTGGCTCCTGAGCCCCAGCTGGATGACGAGACATTCTGACTTAGGTTCCAGTTTATGCTTTTAATAAATAGCCTGGACTTAGGCAGGAGAGTGTCAGATAGTTGACTGGGAAGTGCTTCAGATTTCATCCAGGGCTAGGGTGGGAGAGAAGCAACAATCCACAGGGTGAGAAAGAACAAAGCTGCTTTCTGCTCCTCTCCTGGAAAATCCAGTCTGTTTCATAAACCAGAAGATAGAATAACATTATCTCTTTAAAGCACTTAGCAAGTGTCTGGCATAGTGTGCACTCAGTAAATATTATTATTATTACAACATGGTTGTTATAAAGTATCTTATTTCTCACTTTTATAAGTAATACAACAGTAATAGAGGGGATAGTTCATCTTGACCAGAGAAAATTAACTGCAAAGTAATCTGGCATTACTGTAACCACCTCTTCATCACACTTTACTGTCTGTACATGGTTACATGAAGCACTAATGTCGAGAGAATCTTTCCTAGGACCCTCACATAGTATTAACGTACAGCTGCTCTGTTGGGTGGAGCTAAGAGGCTTTTCCAGCTTGCAATGCATCCCAGAGTCATCTATGGAGCTTGAAAAAAAATAATAGATTCCCATTGCTGAGGCAAGGCCCACCAAACCGAGATTTCTGGATCTGGAAACCACACGTGTGTATTTCAAAAAAGCTCCTCAGGCGATTCAGTTGTGAAACTAGGGTTGAGAATCATTAGGCTCCGTCAATAAACTGGCTCTTTGTCAAACTAGAAGGCAACCTCCAAATCTTTGCTATAGGTGGAGCTAACAGGGAATTTTCTTTAATGAGAAAAATCATCTAAATTAAGTACTAAATAAACTGAGTAGCTAACACAAGTGAAATGAATCCATTCATTAAATAGTCACTGAGTACTCCCCTGGCGCTGGGCTCAGTATTAGGTGTGGAGATTCAACTCTACTCCGCCTACAAATGCATGAATTATTTAAATGTGGCTACTCTCAACTCGTATTAGATACCAAGAGAAAAGCGATAAAGACCTATTAAAAAGACTTAAAATATTAAAAAAAAAAAAGGGGGGGGCGGGGAGCCCGGGTGGCCCAGTTGGCCCAGGGCATGATCTTGAAGACCCGGGATCCAATCCGACGTCAGGCTCCCTGCATGGAGCCTGCTTCTCCCTCAGCCTGTGTCTCTGCCTCTCTCTCTCTCTCTCTCTGTTGCTCATGAATAAATAAATAAAATATTAAAAAATAAAATAAAAATAAAAACACTTACTTGTGGGACGCTTGGGTGGTTCAGCTGGTTAAACATCTGCCTTGGGCTCAGGTCATGATCTCAGGGTCCTGGGGTGGGGCCCCACATGGGGCTCCCTGCTTCTCCCACTCCCTCTGCCCCTCCCCCTGCTGTGGTCTCTCTCTCTCTCTCTCAAATAAAATCTTAAAAAAACAAAACAAAACAAAAACAAAAACACTTACTTGCACAAAACCATGGCGTACAAGGACTCTCCCACATGAATCAGCCAGGCAAGCCAATACCTGAAACAAAAGTCAGCCTAGCTTAGGGTGATGGTTATCTGTTGATGGAATCTAACACAGAAACCTTAAAAAGGTGCCTTAATGTGAACCAGCAACACTCTTAAGATATCTAAAGGCAAGTGCAGGCCTTCCAGATAGACAGTAGGTTGGCGCTGTAGGGTCCACATCCCATTTCTGGAGCCCTCCTTACCCGCTGTGCAAGAGGGTGTGATGATGGTCCACCAAGTACTGAGTGAAGAGGCCCAGGGGTCCGAGGCTCTGATAAGGGACACTCTGAGGCCAGAAGACAACCCACTGCAAGAGAACCAGAGGCACGCGATACCTACTAGGTCACTTAAATTAGCAAATGCTTATTTTTGAGACTGTGAAACAATCCTGATTCTACAAGAAAGACCAGAGACCAAAGGATCTCTGGGCTTCCATTCTCCACTTTTGTTTTCTAAAAGCTATGCCACCGCGAGATTAATGCAGAGGAAGCTCCGCGGTTATCAGACTCAGGGCCCAGGCTGGATGACTTCTACTCTTATTGAATTCCACCAAAAACATTATTTCAGGGAATCCCTGGGTGGCACAGTGGTTGAGCATCTGCCTTCATTCCAGGGTGTGATCCTGGGGTCCTGGGATCGAGTCCTGCATCTGGCTCCCCACATGGAGCCTGCTTCTCCCTCTGCCTGTGTCTAGGCCTCTCTCTCTCTCTCTCTGTGTCTGTCATGAATAAATAAAATACTTTAAACATTATTTCATACAGGTTGTTCATAAATTTTAAGTTTCTATGCCCTGGCTAGCTTCTTTACAGCAGAAGCCATGGCTTGAGCCAAACCCCCATTTAATTTAGAATCCCTTTCTCTCCTTTCACTCTTCCCACATCTAAAAACCGGGAACGATCCACTTCCCAGAGCTGGAAAATCAGTAGGACAAGAGGCCCTAACAGCAACTACCCAACTGCATTAGGCTTTTGTTATGTGACCAACCTTCCCTTCCTCCCTATGTCGTAACCTCTGCCAGCTTAGGTTTTTTCTGAGCATTCAGTGTGCACAGATCCAAACTCATTGCCCCGTGCAGATCTCAGCCATTGGCATCTGAAACGTAAATAAAGCCCAAAACATCCCTGCCTCCTCCCCAGCCCCCCAAACTCCGAGGGAATGGAAGGGGCAGCACCTGCCAGATTCCAAGGCCCCACAGCTCTCCTCCCTCTTACTTTCTGACTAGTCAGGAAGCCAGAATCATACGACAGAAACGCACCTCCGACAATTTTCCAGTTCGACACCGAATTTTACGGAGGAGGGAACCCGAGCCCGGGAGACGGGACCCGACGACGCACCCCAAGCCCCCGGGGTCCGGGACCTCCTGCCTCTCTTCTCCATTACATCAACTTAGTCCCGGGCCTACGCCTCTGGGCGTCTTTCCTATCATCCCTTTTTAAATTATTAGTATTATTTTTAAAGATTTTATTTATTTATTCACGAGAGAGGCAGAGACCCAGGCTCCCTGCAGGGACCCCGACGTGGGGCTCGATCCCGCGACCCCGGGGTCACGCCCTGGGCCACCCGGGCTGATCCTTTAAAGGACAGACAGACAGACGGTGTCAGTCGGGGCGGCCCCTCCCCCTTCCTCAGCCCACAGCGCCGCCAGCACATTCAGGACCCCTGGGTCCCTCCTTCAGGCCTCACCCCGTTTTCCGAGCAACCCCCAACTGCCGGCCCCCAGCATCCCGCCTCGGAGGCCCGACAGCCTGCCTTCCTCCCCGGCGAACTCTGCTCGCTCTCGGCCGGGGCGGCAGGACGGCGACGCAGAGGCGAGGCGGCCCGAGCGGACCCCGGCCCCGGGTGCCCACCGACCTCCCGCGCGTGCTGGTAACCTAGGCAACCGCCCGCCGCGCAGGCGCACCAGCCGGCCTCTCGGCCTACGGGGGCCCGGCGGGCCAAAAGACACGCGCCGCCCCGCTGCGCGCCTCACCGCCAAGTAGCCCAGTGCCAGGACGGTGACCAACGCGGGCAAACGTCTGGCCGGACGGAAGTAGGCGGAAGCGGCCCTGCCGGCCTCGGACTTCGTCACCACCATCTTGAAAGAGCTACACGCGGAGTCTCGGGGTGGGGAGCCGCCCCCGCCCCATCCCGGGAAAGCCTGGCTAACTGGTTCCTCGGGGCCGTGGGCAGAGGCGGGCCAGTGCGCCTGCGCGTCCTCCCAGCGCGCGGAGCCCGACTGCGCCTGCGCAGCCGCTCGGGGCCGGCCGGCGCGGGGCCCGCGCACCGGGGAGCGCTCGCTGTGCTCGCGGGGCGGCTCCCCGCTGCCCTCACCGTGTAATACCCGAAGGACAGGGCGATGGCGGTGAACCAGGGCAGACTGCCCCTCTGGAAGTGCGCCTCGCCGCCGGCCGCCGGCGCCATCCCTGCGGTGCCCCCGCCGGACCGCGAGGCTGCGGCTCTGCGCGGGGCCCGGGGGCGGGGCCCGGGGGCGGGGCCCGGGGGCGGGGCCCGGGGGCGGGGCCCGGGGGCGGGGCCCGGGGGCGGGGCCCGGGGGCGGGGCCCGGGGGCGGGGCCCGGGGGCGGGGCCCGGGGGCGCTCCTCCCTCCCGCGAGCCGGAGGCACCTGCGGGCTGGGGAGCTCCGCGGGCAGCGGGGGGCCCTGGGGAGACCCCCTCTGACAGTCTCGCTTTTCCCGGGCCTCTGGGAAAGATGTTGGAAGACACGCTGCCTTTCGCCCCCGGTGCCCGCGACCCCGAGAGAAGTGACGCTCCTCCTCTTGGTCGGAGAAGGTGTGCGGAGCCGGACTGCGCGGGCCTTGGGCGCAGGGCTGTGCAGTAGGCGACCTGGCCTCCCGTCCTCCCCCTGCGACTCGTTGTCGCCCTTAACACAACTTTGACTGAGTAGCTTGAAAGGTCACATTGGCCTTTACTGAAAGGTTCATGAGTGGGGCGGCACCCATCTGGCAAATAGAAAAGACCTCTGCTGAGCTGCCGAAAAGGATTTTTTTATAAAGGCAAAGAGGGGGCATTAAAAAAAAACAAAAAAAAATTTATTGCTTTAGGCAATGTCACCCCGATAAAGGGTAAGGGGTCTATCAGAGGATTACCTCCCAGTGTGGACCAAGAAATTCCAGTTTTATGGGTTAAAGGTTATAAAGGGGAGGGGAGGAGAGAATGAAACTGCAGTGAGATTAGGTTTTAAGGGGACGCCTGGGTGGCTCAGTGGCTGAGCCTCTGCTTTCAGCTCCGGGGCGTGACCCCGAGGTCCTGGGATATAGTCCCAAAGTCAGGCCTGCTTCTCCCTCTGCTTGTGTCTCTGCCTCTCTGTGTGTGTGTGTGTCTCTCATGCATAAATAAATAAAATCCTTTTTAAAAAAAGATTAGGTATTTATTCTTGATACGGGGCCTTCTCCATCTGTAAAATGGGGATATAGCCGTTCCTACCTCAGGGCTCTTGGTTGGATTAAAAGAGTTAATACCTATAATAACAGCACTCACAAAAGTGCTTGGGCCATAGTGCTTCCTGAGTTTTGGTTATAATTACTGAGCTGTGTGTCAGGCCCTATACTAAGTGCTGCAGATCAAACCCAAGTGTGCTCTGGTTAGACTTCATGAGAAAAATACTATTTTACTTGGGCCTTAAATGTGGGTAAAAAACAATAGGTGGTATTTATTGGGTGCTTACTATGTTCGGGGCATTGTTCTAAGTACTGTGTTTAGAAGGATTAGCTCATTTAGTTCTGAAAACCACCCTGCACGGTAGATTTTTGTCTTTTTGTCTTCAGACAGAGAAATGTCTGAAGTCCTATAAGTTGAATACTGGAAATCAAGTGATAGCCACGTTCCGGCACTCTTCAGGCCCATGCTGTATGAGGTGTGGAATATTTCCATAACTTCTTCAGTTGATACGGGAAGGTTCTGTTTCCTCGGTTTTTTGTTTTGTTTTGTTTTTTGTTTTTTGTTTTTTTACATGACTGTGTTGGGCTATGTTTTAAAAAATGAATTCCAGGATACAGTCCATTTCCCAGATAAACCACAGCACCTGTTAATATTTGAGTTACCAATCCTAAACAGTTTTTCTTAGTCCTAATTTCTTTCCATCAAGAACGACCTTCTTGGTTCTCTTCTCTGAACACCTCTGCTTTTTCAGCTTTCCTTTTATTTCCTGTCCCCTAGATACAGGTTTTCCCTAGGGTCTTCTTTCTGTATTAATAGTACCTTTGAGGGGATCGCTGGGTGGCTCAGCAGTTTAGCGCCTGCCTTTGGCCCAGGGTGCGATCCTGGAGTCCCGGGATCGAGTCCCACGTTGGGCTCCCTGCATGGAGCCTGCTTCTCCCTCCTCCTGTGTCTCTGCCCCCCTCTCTCTCTCTCTCTATCATAAATAAATAAATCTTAAAAAAAAAAATAGTACCTTTGAGATTCAAGTTTGCCTCCATCTGGATGACTGAACTGTCTCCAGCCTTAGCCTCCCTCCCCTGCCCTGCTGCTAACCTTCACAAGGTGTCACACCGCACTTCAAAGACAGGTCCACTTTAGGGACGCCTGGGGAGGGGGCAGCAGTTGAGCACCTGCCTTGGGCTCAGGATGTGATCCCAGGTCTTCATCTGGGGGATCTGGGGATCAGGGATCCTGTCTCCGCACTGGGCTCCCTGTGGGGAGCCTGCTTCTCCCTCTACCTCTCGTGAATAAATGAATAAAATCTTAAAAAAGGCAGGTCCACTTTATCTTCTAAGGCAGTCCTCACAAAGGCTTCCCTGTTTATGTTAGCTATTTCCTTCTTCCAGGAACTCAGACTCCCCTTCTTTGGCTGCCTTCTTATCTACTCAGCCACCAAGAGTTCTGTTGATTGAGTAACATTACTTCCAATCTTCCCAGATTAAAGCATGGTTTAACTTCTGCCCTCTCTGGGTCATTCCCTCCTATGTTCTACTGATATGGGAAACAAAGACAAAAGAAAAATTGTTAAGTTTCCTTATTACTTTACAGCCGTTGACAAGTCCTTAAAACTGGCAGAGTGACATTCCTCTAGGAACTCAGCTGCCTCCTGCCTCGATGTTAATACTTTGCTAAGAGCAAAAGGCTATCTTAGCCTTGACTTCTAGGGTCCTATGAGTCTACTTTAACATAGAAAAATTCCTCTGGAAACTTCTTTTATCTCTTCCCCCCAAGATATAGGTTAACGACCATCCTCCAAGCGTCTGACCCACTGATATACATCTGAAGGGTCTCATGAGGGATTTTACTAAATAGTAATAGATGACCTTTTTCCTAACAATAGCTAGCCCCCTCAGGGTCCTGAAAACTTTCTTTCCAAAATACCTTGGAGGCTGATGCTGTCCTCCACCCCCTCCCAGTGGCCTATAAAGTACATAATAGGCCACTCAGGACTCCAGTGCAGCTCGTTCTGCCCATGGGTCCTGTCCCCGTTCTTTAATAAAACTGCATTTTGCACAAAACATGTCTCAAGAATTCTTTCTTTGCTATGGTTCCCAACCCCAACCATTTCCTACATCACTACCACTTGCACCCGCATGCAATACCTTTTTCAAATTCGATCTACAGTTCTCCACAAAGTACAGTACTGACCAAACCTTTACCTTACCATAAGTTTTTAAGAACTTCCCTAATTTTAGGCTTTTTTTTAGTATTTTTCTTCTGGTGTTAAATATGCATCAAGGGAGATTTAGGAGAAATAACTAAGGATAAAATTGTAAGAGGCAACATGGTTAGGGGCAAAGGACTATGGGAAGCTAGGTTTTTGGGTTTTTTGTTTTGTTTTGTTTTTAAAGATTTATTTATTCATGAGAGACACAGAAAGAGAGGCAGACACTTAGAGGGAGAAGCAGGCTCCCTACGGGGAGCCTGATGCAGGACCCCACCCCAGGACCCCAGGATCATGACCTGAGCCAAAGGCAGACACTCAACTTCTGAGCCACTCAGGTGCCCTGCTAGGTTTTTATTTCGTATCTTCCACCACCATGCTCTGAGCCCAGCAAGTTACTTAGTGCCCTGTGCCTCCCCTCCTCACACCCCTGATTATGGTAGGGAAGAGCGGTACAGCCATAACCAAAGGGTTTTACATTAGACCATCATGCACATGTAAGGAGTCCAGATGAAGGTACCAGATGATCTTTACTCAGATATGAGTAGTTCATGTCGATCCATAAAGAGCCCACAGTCAAGTGGAGATGTCAGCGGGAAATTCTCAAAGGTTTCCTCTTCCCTAAAGATACAAATGTAGTGATCTGAAGGGGCAACTGCACCCCAGTGTTGATAGCAGCAATGTCCACAATAGCCCAAGTATGGAAAGATCCTAGATGTCCATCCACAAATGAATGGATAAAGAAAATGTGGTGTGTGTATATATACAAAGGACCATTACTCAGCCATCAAAAAGGAAGAAAGAAAGAAAGAAAGAAAGAAAGAAAGAAAGAAAGAAAGAAAGAAAGAAAAAAGAAATCTTGCCACATGCAACAACGGGGATGGAACTAGTGGATATTATGCTAAGTGAAATAAGCCAATCAGAGAAAGACACTCACTCGTGTGGAATTTAAGAAACAAAACAGGATCATAGGGGAAGAGAGGAAAAAATAAAGCAAGATGAAATCAGAGAGGGAAACAAACCATAAGAGAAAGAGACTCTTAATCATAGGGAACAAACTGAGGGTCGCTGGAGGGGAGGGGAATGGCGGCATGGGGTAACTGGGTGACAGGCATTAAGGAGGGCACAGGATATAATGGGCACTGGGTGTTACAGAAGACTGATGAATCACTGAGGTAGAGACCTCTGAAACCAATAATACATTACATATTAATTAATTGAATTTAAATAAAATAAAGAAACCCTTAGCAAATGTACACTTAAAAACAAACAAAACCAAAAGGGTTTCCTCTTTTCTATCTAACTCACCCTCTTCACAGGTGACAGAGGTTGCTAAAACTTTGATCCTCCACTTGCTCTATGTTGCCACCCTGTCTGGGTTGGCAAAGAAATATCTCACCCTTTACACTTTATCTCTTTCCTTTGGATAGATTAGTACCTACATATTGAAGACAATGAAGAAAATATGGGAAAAGAGTTTTACAACTTTTGGAGAGGGAAAAGAAACTTCTTAGCAAAATACTACAATTAAAAGCCATAAAGGCAAAGATACAAATTTTAACTGTATCTAAATCAAGAACTTCATTCTCATGAACAGTAGCATAAGGTTCAAAGACTTGTAAGAAGGAATGCTTCAATATATATCATCAACAAAAGAGTAAAAGGCATGAATCAGACATTCTTTTTTTTTTTTTTAAGATTTTATTTATTTATTCATGAGAGACACAGAGAGGCAGAGACACAGGCAGAGGGAGAAGCAGGCTCCCTGTAGGGAGCCCAGTTTGGGACTCGATCCCAGCTCCCTGGGATCATGCCCTGAGCCAAAGGCAGTTGCTCAACAGCTGAGCCACCCAGTCGTCCCTGAATCAGACATTCTTAAAAGAGAAAACTTGAATGGCCAAGAAACATGAAAAGATCCTCGACCTTAGTGGCAACTGGGATATGCAAAATAAAATCCAAATAAGATACTATTTTTTTCCTTGTAAGATTGGCCTACCAGGTATTGAGACACACTATAAGGAACTATAATAATCTAAAACATCTGGTATTTGAAACCCAAATCAAATAAATCAATGGAAAATGATACTTCAGAGATAGATTTGACATGTACCAAACCATTTACATTATGTGAAAGGTAACATTTCAAATTAAGGAGGAAAAAATGAACTATTCAGTAAATTAGGATGACTGGCTATCTACTTGGGGATTTTTTTTTTTTTTTTTTTACCTCTCCTCCCTACACAGATACGCATATACTGCAGTACCATGAGGTACAGAGATAACAGCACCCCTAGGGGAGTGCTGGTGAGCCACGTGGGCCCTGGCTGATAAGGAAAAATCCCCCATACTCTCTAGGATCAGATTGGGAAAGGAATCTGGATAGAGCATGGAGTGTCCTGAGAATTAGAAGCAATTTGTTGTTGAAGAAGGAACAATGTGAAATTGACGGAAGGAAGGTGAGACTGGAAAGGAAGGCAGGGTCCTGATCATGAATGGCATTCGGTGTCAAACTGAGTTTTGATCCTTTAGGCAAGGTGGGTCAGCGAAGATATCTTTTTTAAGAGTCAGTGGAGTGAAAATGGTGTGTATTGGATGGAAGCACATTGACTTGGAAGCAGGGGAGGCAGGGAAGTCAAAAGATAGATAAAGTAGTATCATAGGGATGGAGGAGAGGTTACATCATTCATTCAAATAGTCAGTAAATATTCCTGAGGACCTGTTTGGCGTCAAGCAAAGTGCTAGATAAGACTGTGAACAAGACAATTGCAGTCCAGGCGGGGACAGTGTAGTTCTCGGATGACAGGCAAATAGATAAAGATTTCATTGAGGCAACATAACTTAATCTTTTAATACAATTTAATACAAAATGACCATCTTGACCTCAAAGTTTGACATCCTGCATTCAGGGTTTGCAAACACTCATGTCCCTGGGCCATCAAATTAACAAATGAATGAAGGGGGCGGAGATAATGAAGTAGGGTGTGTTGAAGCTCTGGCAGGAAGGAGGGTGTGTTTGTCCCACCTACAGATCTTCAAATGATGCTGATGATTGATGTTGATTAGATTTTGTGCCGGATGTTGGCCTGTGGGACTCTAATTTTTTTATATGTGCTTGGGCAGTGGTTAGAGGTGGCAAAAAGTAAAAATTCAGTAAATGTTTTTTGGTTGTTCTTACTGTTGTTACATTTCAGTGAACGAAGTATTGTGATATGGGAGGAAGAGGCACGCAAACGGCTAAAATTCAGTTTAAGAAAATGCAATTCAGGGCAGCCTGGCTGGCTCAGCGGTTTAGCACCTGCCTTCAGCCCAGGGCCTGGTCCTAGAGACCTGGGACTGAGTCCCGCATCAGCCTCCCTGGATGGAGCCTGCTTCTCCCTCTGCCTGTGTCTCTGCCTCTGTCTCTGCCTCTCTCTATATATATAAATTGAATGGGCAATTTATATAAAATCAGCAAGACCCAATATGCTTAAAGACAATTTCTGAATCATCAGTTTGCCAAAGTCATGGAGTGTAGCTTTATTTATTTATTTTAAAGATTTTATTTATTTATTCATGAGAGACACAGAGAGAGGCAGAGACATAGACAGAGAGAAAAGCAGGCTCCTCACCGGGATTCCAATGTGGGACTTGATCCCTGAACTGGGATCACATCCTGAGCCAAAGGCAGCCACTCAACCACTGAGCCACCCAGGCGTCCCATGGAAAATAGCTTTAATACTTCAATAGGGACATGAAATAGCTTTGTCAGTGTTTACTTTTAGTTATGGAGTAACTTTTCTGCTTATACTCATATTTTGTGACTCTGAACATGTCATTTCCTGTTTGTTGAACTTCAGAATTTTTAAAGGCATTTGTAGCCATTTTCTCAGGTTGTCTATTATATTAGCTACGGTTGCATACAGCTATGAAAAAGCACACCTTTATTTTTATCCCAGAAATCCAGGTGTTGATTTCCAGGGCTGGTTTGGGGGACTCCTATAAGGCTCTTAGGCCTGTCCTCAGTTTACCTCCACTGGGCTTGTGGCCTTGTGGTTAACCCTCACAAGCATCCTCATGCCTGCGTAAATAATTGTACTTTCTTGTGGAATACTGCTGCACATTGCGTACAATTTGACAGAGATCAACTTCTTGGGAACAACCAATATTTCAGTATGGGGTAGGGGAGGGAAGGAAGTGAAAATACCTAATAATGTCCCTTTTGAGTGAAAATACCTAATAATTTCCCATTAAGCACATACATAGAGAAAGGAAAAGAAAGGAGTATCACCTAGAGGCAAATGTAACGTCTTTGTTAAAAGAAAAAAAAAAAAAGAAAAAATGACCCAGACTTAGATATAATGAACACATTGTTGCTAATCTCCTTAGAACGACTGTGGCACAGGGTCAGGGCTCAGAAATCGGTATGTAGTAAATAAATGAATGGAATGCTCTTTCAAATACCTGTGTGGAAGGAAAATGTTGCATCTTTGAAGTAAGTAAACTGAGAACTAACATATTTTGGGGCATTTAAGTTTAACTTTTTTTTTTTTTTTTAAGATTTATTTATTTGAGAGAGAGAGGAAGAGCGAGTGCACATGTAGGGGAAGAGCAGAGGGAGAGAGTTATTTTCGTAGCTCTGGAGGCAGATATATAGGCCAGGAAGGTAGACAGTTCATGGTAGCTGCAAATGGCCTGGCCTGGCTGGAGCTAAGAGTTTGCAGGAGGCCACAGAGTCTCAAAGGCCAAGCTGAAAGAAGCATGGCCAGGTCATGAAAGTCTGACTTAGGTATTCTAGTAAGTTCTGACATTTCTTTGCAGGTGATAATTGGGAGTTAAGTACTAAAAATTCACTCGAATGCTGGTTTTCTGAGCCCAGAGACCGTGTTTGTGCAGTTCGCAGCCCTATCACGGGCCTCAATACCCCAGGACCTGGTACACGTGGGGCTCTTATTGTTATGGGGTATTTTTAAAAAGTTCAAAGAATGCAGTGGATATACCTCGAAGCCAAGCTTATTATAAAGCATCTGAAGTAAAAGAGTTTTCAAGAAAAAGAAGAAAAAATTGGCCAACAATGTTTGATGACTTAGGGAGGAAGACTAACTTAAGATTGGGCAATTTCAGGACTAACTTGTTGATCTTTGAGGGTGTCCAAAAATGGAGTAGAAACAGAGGTGAGATGGACTGCAGGTGAGAAAAAATGTAAAGCAAGTTACGTAAGGAAGTGAGGGTGTCTGGTAAAAGTGCTTTTGGGAAGCAGCTTCAGAGAGAGGACCCCCGTGAATGCAAGGTACTGAGAAAATCTAAAACAAAAACAGTTTTGATCTGAACTCTGAATGGGAAGAAAAAAAAGGGCCAGAGAAGTCAGTTTAGCTACAATCTTATTTGGATTTGCTCTGCTCTCCTAGGCTCCAGACTCCTCCAACCCTTTCTGCTCCCCAAAAATTCCCCTCAACTACCTCCCAGTGCCTGCTTACTGTCCCCAACAATACCCTGGGGGGCCATCAATGCCTCTGCCCCCAGCAGCCAGCAGGGGACTCACCTACAGCCCCAGCTCACTGAAGGGCTCTCCTGTGATTTCATCTGCCTGGCAAGCCTGGGTTGGTCCTCATGCTTTTTCTTCACTTTGGTTGGTGAGGCAGGATCTATGCTGGGATCAAGCCAGAAACATTGGGCTCCCCTTCCACCTCAGCCATCAACTGGCCCAATGAATACGGAGTAATTTTTTTTCTTTTTTCAGTAATTTTTTTTCTTAAGCTAAGCTCTATGCTCAACTGGCCAACGTGGGGCTTCAGCTCATGATCCTGGGATGGAGTCCTATGCTCTACTGAGCCAACCAGGCGCTAATTTGCCTAATTAAAAACCCTACTTTTGGGACACGTGGGTGTCTCAGTGGTTGAGCATCTGATTTGGCTCAGGTCATGACCCAGGAGTCCTGGGATTGATCCCCGCCCACCTCTGGCTCCCTGCAGGGAGCCTACTTCTCCCTCTGCCTGTGTCTCTGCCTCTCTCTGTGTCTCTCATGAATAAATAAATAAAATCTTTTAAAAATGAAATAAAACCCTTACTTTCATCTACTTTATGGTTCTCTAGACATTTTCCTACTTTTAGAGTCTGACCCCTTGGTGCTTCAATGTCCTCATGCATATTGGGTATAAATAATATATATACCCACCTGGGCTGCTACAATTTAAATTAGATAATGTATGAAAAATCTGTTCTTTGGGCCTGCCACATACATTTGTAGCAGGGGGAAACGTGTGGATCCCTCTGAGTTCTGACAAAATCATCTGAAATGGTTGTCAAGCACACGTTGTGTTTTCCACACCTGAAGCCTAAAAAAACTTTGCTCCACATGTTTAGGGAAAGTCCTACAGTTGTGTAGAAGACGCCAGTGGCCTGTGGTGTCCTCATCTGTGAGGACACCAATGAAGGTTTCCATGATCTCAAAGGACTGTCTTAAGGATGTAGAAGAGGTAGCAAATGATCCAACATCCATAATCCTGATTTAGTAAGTATCTGGTCTCTCCTGCCTCCAACCTCACCCAGTAGGCCTCAGTCAGGGATCTCTCAAGCAATGTGGATCATCTGTGAACCATCTGAAGCGTCCGTCCTCCTGCAGCCAGCGGTCTGTGGTCTGTCACGCGTAATAGGGTGATAGTGACAAATGTGAGGTCAGAGGTCAGACTGCCCCTGTCAGAGACTCGCTCTGTGCCCTAAACCTCTTTGCCTCCAGTATCCTCAAGACTAAGTGGGGATAAAATACTACCTACCTTGTCAGGGTGTTATGGGGATTAAATAAAACTAGTTTCAGTTGGTGCTTAATGAATGGAAACCAGGTTTCGAAAAGGTGAATTTGGTGAAGTCATCAAGAGGCGTGTCAAGGGTGGAGCCAACCAGGGCCAAGTGTAAGGCGTGTCTAGGGTGGGCACCTCAGGAGTATATAACTGCTGCTCCAGCGCTTGTCACTTCATCACTTGGAAAGATCCTGGGCTCAAGGTTCAAAGAGGGTCCCAGTGGTGAGTTTCTCTGGTGGGAGGCAGCCTACCTGATGTTCTGGTGTTTTGTAGGGCTTTGAGCTTTCATCTTTTAAGAGTGCAGGCCTAGAAGCTGGGGACAGCTCATGTCACTGATGGGACGGTGGTTGCCATACACTGGATTTGGGCAGTAGGACTTTCTGAGAGGCTCGGGTACTTAAAAATGAAACTTTGGTTACATAAAAGGAATTTCTTGTCAATTATATCTCAGTAAAACTGTATGGGGATGCAGATTTAGAAAAAGTAGACCCAACCTTAATAAACGTCAGACAATAAGGAACTGGTTTTAGAAGATTTCTTGTGTTTTAGTATAAATGGAAGTGTTTTGGGGTGAAATAATATGTGTAGGATTCACTTCAAAATAAGGAGGGGGTGTTGGGATGAGCAGAATGGGTGACCTCATGAAATAAGAGGGGCCATGTTGCTGGATAGCACAGTTGAGTGATGGATCACTTCTCTCTTTTCATGTATGGTGAAAAGTTAACAGGATAAAAAAAAAAAAAAAAAATCCCAAACCAAAAGTGCTATCCTGAAAGAATCGAAGCAGTGCTGGGGTTTTAGTTTTTTTCTGACTTCATAAATGATCCGATATTCTGTGAAGTTCAGAAATAATTTGGAACTTTTCAAGCCTGGGATATAGAAGAGACTTGACATTCCTATTCTTTGAGAGTAGATTCAGAAAATATGGGGATTTTGGCTTTGATTTTTTTTTTTTTTTTTGTCTAGATGAACCCTTAATTAGGGCAAGAAGGCTCTGTAGTCTGTTCCAGCCACACCTTGTGGCTTCTGTGTGGTAGGCTAATAAGTGATTTGTGAGCCATCTGTCAGAGGCCCCTCAACCACAGACTGGTAGACCCGGGAGTCCACTGGTCCCATCGCCATCTCTGTCTCTGCGCCGGACTGATCCCAAAGCAATGATGGCCCAGGTGCTGTGCCTTTAGGATGTGAAGTCCTCCTGAAACTCCTGTGGAAATGGCCTTTATCTCAGGGTCCGGAGAGCAGCCGAAGATGCAGAGTGTGGCCTGGGAGGACAGTAGCCTTCAACCCTGCCCAGTGGGCCCTCAGCCTCCATCCCGGAGTTTGAGTGCAGGTAGGTAGATTCCAGAGGCCTGTCCATAGGGGTCTGTGATGATACAAAAGAATGTCTGCTTGCTTGCTATTTTTACTGAGTTTTTATTAATAAATGTGCACACTTGCTCTTCAGAGCTGCTGGGAACTCTTTATATAGATTTAATGAGCGCCAGGGGGTAGGGACGGTGGAGGGGAAGGGCAGGGTATAACTTCAGATCTCGGGATCCCTGGGTGGCGCAGCGGTTTGGCGCCTGCCTTTGGCCCAGGGCGCGATCCTGGAGACCCGGGATCGAATCCCACATCAGGCTCCCGGTGCATGGAGCCTGCTTCTCCCTCCGCCTGTGTCTCTGCCTCTCTCTCTCTCTCTCTCTGTGACTATCATAAATAAATAAAAAATTAAAAAAAAAAAATTAAAAAAAAAAAAAAAACTTCAGATCTCCCCTCCCTCCAGTCTTGGCCATATATATCCAGCTGATATCCCTAAGCAAAGACGCGAGTGCCATTTTTTCGGTGAACAGAGCGCTCTTGTTCCTGTGTTGTATGTCCCCATACCCTGTAGAACATGGAACCTCACAAGCAATAGTAGCTCAAGCTGGAGATCTTGGATGTGAGGGTGATCTGGCTATGACATCTGTCACCCCGTTGATCAACAGGGTTGATTTCAGCTGATCTGGCTGGCTAGGTGCATGTCCCCTTCCTCCCTTACCACTCCGTTTGCCTCTCTTTCAGCTGTGAATTCGGTCGAAGAGGTCAACCTTCCCGATAGAGGAGGACCCTCCTCCCGTGATGGGTATACGGGTAGGTGTGCTCCCCTGCTAGAATCTCCAAAAAAGCTCTCAAGCTGGAGATCTTGGGTGCTGCTCAAGGGCAATGGGTGGGAAAGTGGTATATTGAAGTTTGTGGGAGAAGGTAGAGATTTTAAAAATAGTGCTTTGTTTTACTTTGGATCAGTCTCTTACTCCCAGCTAAGGATCAAAGATTTATTTAAAGGTTTTATCTACTTATTTGATGGAGAGCATGAGTAGGGGGAGGGGTTGAGGGAGAGGGATAAGCATAAGCATGCTCCCCGCCAAGCAGGGAGCCCAATGTGGGGCTCAATCCCAGGGCCTTGTAATCATGACCTGAGCCAAAGGCAGATACTTAACTGACTGAGCCACCCAGGTGCCCCAAGGATCAAGGATTTATTTATTTTTTTTTAATTTTTTTTTTTTATTATTACTTATTTATGATAGTCACAGAGAGAGAGAGAGAGAGAGGCAGAGACACAGGCAGAGGGAGAAGCAGGCTCCATGCACCGAGAGCCTGATGTGGGATTCGATCCCGGGTCTCCAGGATCGCGCCCTGGGCCAAAGGCAGGCGCCGAACCGCTGCACCACCCAGGGATCCCAGGATCAAGGATTTAAATAAAACTTCTAGAGCTCAAATACTTATATTTCCCATGAAGGAAATTGTCCTTTGCACCTTAAGACATAATTCAAAATATCCGGATTTCCGGGAGAATTGATGTGAAGCGTGCGAAATTTTTATTCGATTTTAAGTAACTCCTAAGAGTGGTTGGGATTATGGCTGATTATCTGTGTTTTCCTGTATTGTATTGAAAACATACTTCAAAAAACACCAGTAACAACTAAATTGTAAGACTCTTGGACTCTAGCCAACTTAGATGGGGTTAATGTGGGAATCCATCCGCCCCCTTCCTCATCTGAGGCCTTGGGAGTTGCAGAGCTCAGCACTCTGTCTGGCCTGAAGGCTAGATTTGACCTTCACCTTCTGCCTCTTTCTGCTCAGGCCCTTGGGCAATGCATTTAACTATCTTCCAATTTGTGTTACTTCCCAAAGTAAAAGAGGTAAATAACTTCCCTAGCACCCTAAATAAGAATTATGACACTGGGAGCAAATAACTCTTGAGAGCACTGTCTGGGGAGGGGGGAAATGACATGCTCACGGTTGGTCACAAGAAAACAGGAAAGGTTTGGCCCAGGGAGATGCATTTTACAAAGAATGGGGGCTTCTTAATTCTTTTCCGGCCTTTTCTGTTGATGTAGGATTGGGTTTAGCACAAATGAGATTAGCATTTTTGCAGAGTTAATTAGCTTCCAGTTTGTGTAGGGATCTCTCCACCTACTGCCCTCCTTTCCTAATACTCTCTGAGGAAACATTTATGGGAAACCCAGAAGAAAATGACCATTATTTGTGTTTTCAAGACCTGCCTCATCCACTGGCTTTTTAATTTTTATTTAATTTATTTTTTGATAGCAGCTAATCTAGTCTTTATGCTCCCACAAGTAGAAGTACCTGAATATTACAGGTTGTGAGCTGTTCTCCTTAGGCAATCCCCTCACTGCAGACTGACTTGACTTCTGAATCTCTCTCTTGGCTTGCAAAGTAAGGAGGGGCTCTTAATGAAAAAGGTCAGATTTGGAAATTCTAGGGTAATGTTTCTCTTTAAGCAATCTGTAGTCTTTGTAGACTGTTTGGGTTTTACTCCAGAACAGGTTAGGGAGGCTTGGATCTTCCACATTACTGTGTTTATGGATAGAGATCCAGGGCTAGGAATCAGCTTCCAGACTGCTCTCTTGCTGCCAGCTTTCCTCCCTCTCCTGGATTCAGTTAGCCATCATCTTTGGCTCTGGGTTATGGGTGGTCTGGAACACAAAATGGTCATGGTTCCCTGACAGTCTGAATTTCTGGGAGAAAAGGCTTAAGAGTCAACAGTTATTATGTTCTTAGCATGAACTGGGATTTATTCAAAATGCTTTACATGGATTATTCATCTAATTTGTTGTTGTTGTTAATGCCTCCATGCTATACATCCTCTTAGACCCTGTTACGTGGAGAAGGGGAGACTCAAAAGGAGTTCGGTAACTAATTCAGCAGCAGTTAGGAAAGGGTTGAGTCCCTAGAGCCAATATTTGGAAATGTGTGGGGGTGGTTTTAGGTTGTCTCTATGACTAGAGGGAGCCAGGGCTTCTATGTGGCAATATGTGGGATGGTTTTTCACAACGAATTGACTCCAAATGCCAATGGCTTCTCTACTGAGAATTAGCCCTGCTCCTAATATGTGTACTATATTTTCGCCTGGGAAAGGAGAAACAGTGAAAGTGAGAAAGAAGAAAAATAACTTTCTGGTTAGTTCAGGAATTCAGAAGCAGAAACCTGGGGCTGGTAGAAAGTAGAGACAATGCTCAACAGTGTAAAGGACATACGTTGGGGCAGGTAGGTGGCTCAGTCAACCGGTTAAGCCTCTTAACTCTTGATTTTCGGCTCAGGTCGTGAGTTCAGGGTCCTGGGAACCAGCCCCACCTTGGGCTCTGTGGTCATCTGGGAATCTGCTTGATTCCCTCTTCCTTTGCCCCTCCCCCTGTACTCTCTTAAATAAACTTTAAAAAAATAAAGGACACATGTTGGGCAGAGACAAACTATGATGAAAGTTTTCTTTTAAGGATTTGATTTGTGTTTCCCTAAAGATTAGTAAAATTTAACATCTTTTCATGTGCTTGTAGCTATTTGTATATCTTTGGAGAAATACTCAAGTTTTTGACCATTTCAATCACATTTGTTTTAATCTTGAGTAGCAGTTTTTAAAAATATATTCTGGATATTAACCCTTTATTAAATATTATATGCAGGTATTTTCTCCCATAGATTGTCTCTTCACTCTGTCAGTTGTGTCTTTTGACACATAATTTGAAATTTTTAAAAAGATTTTATTTATTTATTCATGAGAGACACAGAGAGAGAGGCAGAGACACAGGCAGAGCGAGAAGCAGGCTCCATGCAGGGAGCCCGATGTGGGACTCAATCCTGGGACTCCAGGATCACACCCTGGGCCAAAGGCAGGCGCTAAACTCCTGAGCCACCCAGGCATTCCCCATAATTAAAATTTTTGATGTAGTCTGATTTTTTTTTTTCCCCTCACATCTTATGTGCTTTTGATTCCTATGAAATGATTTCTAAATCCAATGTCATGAGAGTTTTGCCCCATTGTCTTTTAGCAGTTTTTATTTTTTTAGTTCTTCACATTGAGATCTTTGATTTATTTTTAATTTTTTGTATATAATGTAAGGTAAGGGGTCCAACTTCGTGGATGGCCAATTTGCCAACACCATTTGTTGATAAGACCATCTCTTCCCCTTGAGAATGGTCTGGCTACCCTTGTCAAAAATCAATTGGCTGTAAATGTGAGGGTTTATTTCTGGACTCTATTCCATTGGTCTATCTGTCTGTCTTTATGTTAGCATCACACTGCTTTAATTACCATAGCTTTGTTAAGTTTTTAAATTAGAAGGTGTGAGATCTCCAAAGTGTTCTTTTTCAAAGCCATTCTGGCTATTCAGGGTCTCCTGAGATTCCAAAAGAATTTTAGGATGTATTTTTCTATTTCCACAAAAAAATGCCATTGGGATTTTGATAGGGGTTGCACTGAATCTGTAAATCACTTTGGGTAGTATAGACCTCCTACACTGGTAGGATTTTTTTTTTAATTTATTTATTTATGATAGTCACAGAGAGAGAGAGAGAGGCAGAGACACAGGCAGAGGGAGAAGCAGGCTCCATGCACCGGGAGCCTGATGTGGGATTCGATCCTGGGTCTCCAGGATCGCGCCCTGGGCCAAAGGCAGGCGCTAAACCACTGCGCCACCCAGGGATCCCCGTAGGATGTTTTCCAATCCACAAACATAATCTATTTGTTGTATCTTCTTTAATTCCTTTCAGCAATGTTTCCCAATCTTGGTATGTTGTGTGTTTCCAGAAATCTATCCATGTCTTCTAGGTTATCCAATTTGTCAGTGTACATTTGTTCATAGTATTCTCTTGTAATCATTTTTTTTTTCTTGTAATCATTTTTATGTTTGACATTAATTGCAGTGGTCACATTTCTGATTTTATTTTTTTCCTTTGTTACTCTAGGCGAAGATGTATCCATTTTGTTGATCCTTTCAAAAAATCAGCTAATAGTTTTGCTTTTCAATTTTAAAAAAATCTATTCTTTGCTTATCTGCACTCTTCTCTGCATTAGATCCTTTGTCTTCTGAATTTGGATTGTTTTTCTAGTCCCTTGAGTTATAAAGTTAGGTTGTTGATTTCTGATCTTTTTAAATGTGCTTGTTTGGAGCTATCACTTCTCTCTTGGCAATGCTATCATTGCATCCCATAAATTCTGGTGTTCTGTTTTTCATTTGTCTCAAGGTATTTCTAATTTCATTATGGCTTTAAACCATTGGTGGTTTGAGGGTGTTGATTAATTTTCAGAGATGTGTGGATTTTCCAATTTATCTTCTGCTATTGATTTCATTCCATTATGATTGGGGGTGGGGAGGATTATGATTTCAATATTCTTGAATTTAAGACTTATTTTGTGGTCTAAAACATGTGGTCTAGAGAATATTCACGTGTACTTGAGGAGAACGTACATTCTGTTGTTAGGTAGAGTGTTCTATAACTGTTATGTTCTGTTGGTCTATAGTGTTGTTCAAGTCCCCTATTTCCTTATTGATCTTTTGTTTGGTGTTTTATCCATTATTGAAACTGGGACATAGAAGTCTATTATTGTTTCCCATTTCTTTTAATTTTTGTCAATGTTCTCAATGTGGAAACTCTGAGGTTTGGTTCATAAATATTCAAAATTGTTTTATCTCAGGGGTATGGGGACAGCTCAGTTGGTTGAGCATCTGCCTTTGTCTCAGGTCATTATCCTAAGGTCCTGTGACTGAGCCCCACATCAGGCTCTGCTGAGCAGGGAGTCTGCTTCTCCCTCTACCCCTCTCCCTGCTCATTTTCTCTCTCTCTCTCTCAAAACAATTTTTAAAAATATTTTATTTATCTCCTTGATGAATTGACCCTTTATCATTATATAGTGTCCTTGTCTCTTAGAACACTTTTTGACAGTGTACCAACATGGATGCATATTTCCTACTTTCTTGAAACTATTGTCCTTCGTCACCCCCCAACCCTATATATTTACATTGTTGGTTATCAAATGGGTGTGAGCTGGTTTATTTTGTATTTCTTCAGTTACTAATGAGGCCGAACATTTTCTCATCTCTCTTTTTCCATGTAGTGTATGAGTCTTAGGCTAAAGAAATCCTTCCATATCCTGGTTCATAATCTCATTTTTTCATAATTTTAAAGATAGACCTTTAACCCATTAGCATTCTTATTATAGACAGGTATGAGGTAGGGTTTACTTTCTTAAAGAAAAAAAAAAAGTCTTATGAATGGTTAGCCTTTGAACCATTTTTCCCCCTCTAGATACTATCAGTATTCCCCAGTGCTTTTGTCTTTCCATTTACAGATTCTCCAGGATCTTCAATTGAAGATGATCATAACAAAGTAAAAGAAACACAAGCGCGAAGAGTAAATGGAAAACCCAGACGTAAATTTACCAAGGATGAGTTGTACCTACTTAATCACACATTTGAAGAGAATCCTTACCCTGATTTTACCATTCGAAAAGAACTGGCTGGGCAACTCTGTTGTCAAATATATGCGATTGATGTAAGTAAAATATTCAAAGTTTTGCATTTGCATCTTTTGTAGACATCATGGAGAATGTAAAAAAATTAAAAAGTTTAATAGCTTTTCATCATATGGAATACAGTGACATCTGGGCCACTTCTCTTGTTCATCTCAATGTGGGTATGAATGTGTTCTGTTTCCTGGAAAAAGTTCCTGTTTCCTGTGTTCTGTTTCTTTCCAGATTGTGAGGCAAGTCTGTAAGCAGAGACCTGTTAAGAAGGTATTGCAGTTATCTAGAGTTGAGACAATGATGGTTTGGATCAGGGCACTAGTTGTGGAAGTATAGACAGTGAGGAAGACTTCTGTTATTTTGAAGGTAGAGCTGATGGTTTGCTGAGAGATTCTCTGCATTCTGTATGATTGCATATATAATAAGAAGGGCTCTAAAATGTTGGCTTAAGCAAATGGAAGATTGGAGTTGCCTTTAAGATAGGGAAGGCCTGGGATCCCTGGGTGGCTCAGCGGTTTAACATCTGCCTTCGGCTCAGGGTGTGATCCTGGAGTCCCGGGATCGAGTCCCACATTGGGCTCCCTGCATGGAGCCTGCTTCTCCCTCTGCCTGTGTCTCTGCCCCTCTGTGTGTGTGTGTGTGTGTGTGTGTGTGTGTGTCATAAATAAATAAAATCTTTAAAAAAAAGAAAAAGGGAAGGCCTAGGAATGGAGATTTTTTAAAAATATTTTATTTATTTATGACACACAAACACAGGGGGGCAGAGACACAGGCAGAGGGAGAAGCAGGCTCCATGCAGGGAGCCCAACATGGGACTTGATCCTGGGTCTCCAGGATCAGACCCTGGGCTGAAGGCGGTGCTAAACCACTGAGCCACCCGGGCTGCCCAGGAATGGAGGTTTTATGCCAGAGGCACTAGGGAGTTTCAATTTGGACATACGACATTTTGGTAAGGCAATTAGACCTCCAGGAGGAGTTAGGAAACCAACAGTTGGATATACAGGTCTGAAGTGCAAGAGAAAGGACTTGTCTTGATAGTGTCACCCCACTTGGCATAATACCTCACAGCTTCAGTGGGTACTTCATAACTATTTGTTGCACGAGCCAATATCTTTTTTAAAGTTTTATTTATGTAAGTAACCTCTACACCCAATGGGCTGGAACTCATGACTTGGACATTAAGAATCACATGCTCCTCTGATTGGGCCAGCCAGGTGCCCCATCATGAACCAATATCTTGGTTCATGGGGGAATATCTTGGGGAATCTCCAATATGATTTTGGAAATGATTGGTGAATCATCAGCTGTATGAAATTATTGAAGTGGTTTTTTTTTTTTTTAATACACATAATTTGAATTGTATTTTTCTTCTGTTGTCCCTAAACCACTGGGTTTATTAGTTCCTTGACAACAGGAAGACACAGGTAGCTTTGGAAGGTAAAATTATAGGCAAATACTATAGAAGTAATGTTCAATTGTTTATTTATTTATTTTTAAAGATTTATTTATTTATTCATGATAGACATAGAGAGAGAGAGAGAGAGAGAGGCAGAGACACAGGAGGAGGGAGAAGCAGGCTCCATGCCGGGAGCCCGACGTGGGACTCGATCCCGGGACTCCAGGATCGCGCCCTGGGCCACAGGCAGTCGCTAAACTGCCAAGCCACCCGGGGATCCCTAGTAATGTTCAATTGTAAAAGCTTTATTTTTTTTATTTTTATTTTTTTTGTAAAAGCTTTATGAGCTGGAAACATTGCAAGGAAAAATCAATGATTCCATACAAATACGTAGAAAATCTGAATAAGGTAATAACCAGGAAGGAATTGAGTGGTTAGATACTTAAACATTTTTATACTGGTGTGTTTTGTTTTTGTTTGTTTTTTACATTTCTAGATTCATGACTATTGGGTTTCTCAAGTTCAAACTGCTTTTTAATCTTAAAAGTTTTCATTATCCATACATGTCAGAGGGATAGATTCATAAGATGATTCATAATAGGAAGGATACACATGATTATTCAAACTATAGGGTTAACTCAAGGATGCGTGTGTTTAGAGAATGCCTATGATGTGATAAGGAAGCAAAAACAGCTTAGGGGAGGATTCTAGGAAGCTGTTACACTAGAGAAAGTGGGTGCACTTGTTTTTTTGGATGAGTCCTCATGAGATGATCTTCTAATCAGCCCTATAACTTCTGACAAATTGACTCTTGCATCTCTGCTTTCTGTAAAATTATCTATGTTTTATAGTCTAAGAATGAGTATTTGGGGGATTTCAGGTGCATTGTGCATGAGTTTTGTCTTAAGCAATCATCACAAGTAGATCAGAGATCCTTCCAGGTTCATTGCTACCAATGCCCTAAAGCATCCCTGAACTTGGAGATTGGAGATTGAGGGGATTCCAGGAGTGAGAAAATGACAAGAGGCCCCCTCAGATACTGTTACCCATGCTGCATGACTGACTGACCTACAGCAACCATGGCTCATTAGAATGGATTGTCTTAGAAAGCACGGTATCATTTCAACCTTCCCCCAAAGTCCTAGGTATTGTGGTTGGCACATATAACTATCCTCATTTTAGGGAGGAAAAATGGGAGATTAGAGGTGCTAAGTGGAATACTTAGGGTCACATAAAATATGAAATCAAGTCATGCATCAAGTTCTTCCTTATGTGTAGTCTTTGAAAACAATAAATTGCAGAGTAACTTAGAATACATTGAGTCAGGAGTTCATTCTATCTAGTGAGGCTGCTTGAGTAAAATTTAAGTTGTTTTTTTTTTTAAACTTTTAATTTTTTTTAAGATTTTATTTATTCATAGAAATGCAGAGAGAGAGAGAGAGACGCAGAGACACAGACAGAGGGAGAAGCAGACTCCATGCAGAGAGCCTGACGTGGGACTCGATCCCGGGACTCCGGGATCATGCCCTGGGCTGCAGGCAGCGCTAAACCGCTGCGCCACCAGGGCTGCCCCTAAAATTTAAGTTGTGATGTGGGGGCAGTGCCTGGGTGACTCAGTTAGTTAAGCATCTGACTCTTGGTCTCAGCTCAGGTCTTGATCTCAGGGTTGGGAGTTCAAGTCCCGTGCTGGGCTCCACACTGGGCATAGATCCTGCTTTAAATAAAGTTATGATGTGGGGCAAATTCAGTGTGTTTAGGGAAGAACTAAGGATGAGTTCTGTCTAAATGCAAACAAGGCTGCAAACAGGTTGTGGGCAGATTTAGAAATACAAAAGGACCACCGGGGACTGAGGTGGTTGGGCTTCACCACACGACTTCTGGACTTCCGTCATCACACGTGCAGCCCCAGGAGAGATGGCCTTTATTTTCCTCTCCCTTAACGTCAGGAGGAAAGTCCCTGATGACACCGAGACGAGGCTTAACTGCATTCTCTCCAATGTGGGACAAACGTATCTGGAATGTATATGGCGATGTGTTGTGGAATGATGTCAGATGAGGCAACTTGATAATTCATGAATCTCTTTTCTCTTTAGAACTGGTTCCAGAACAAAAGAGCCCGCCTGCCACTTAAAGAGAGACAGAGAATCTTTGCTACTAGGAAACTGCATCTGTCCTCTGCCCAGGGTCATCCTTATGGAAGCCTCCAGGACCCCCAGGCCCCCACCGGGGCCCCTGAGCACACCTGCTCCTCTACCCTGGCTGCCCTTCCAGGAGGAGTGGGCCATTTGTCTCCAGAGACCCAGTGGGTTTCCAGTCAACAGGATGGCTCAGGTGACACCGGGGTCCCAGGCGTTGAAAAGGAACTGAGCTATGCTTTGGGGTATCAAGGTAACCTGGGAAGCGGGCTGTATTCCAACTATCCATTTTATAGCTACAAACCAGCAAACAGTCTTCCTCCTACTTGTGTGCAGTATCTTGAGAAGTATGAGCCTGACACCGGGCAGAGCTGGACTTCGAGGGCCTTTGTCCTGCACGGTGTTTATAGTCAGCAGGGGGAGAGGCAGCAGCAGGTCTATTGTCCTTATTCACTGTAGCGCTGTATTCACTGTATCAAGGACAACAGCAGAATGGTTGCTAGATATCCTCAGCAGCAGCCTGGGCTTCAGAATGATCAAGACAAAGGTGTTCCAGGATCAGCTCCTCCATGCACCTGAGTTCTGGGGATGTAGGGCAGCATGTGCCTTCCCTTCAGTCACAACAGTGGGTGTTCTCAAACTGGCAGTGGTCAGGTCTCTGCTAACACCCTTTGAACAAGATATGCAGCAGCTTTGGAATGAGGGGGCTGCAAAGGACCACGACTGGGACCAAGAATGTGGCTCCAGAAAATGGTTCTAAGCTTCAAAAGAAAACAGCCATAGATTATCCTGTGGTCATCCACATGGCAACCCATGGTGAAGACCTCTCTAGAACCTGCACATCAATGCTGTCATCGAGAAAGCTCCGTGAGCTGATGATCCATCCTGGTAGGGCAACAGGGTCCCTGGCTGTGCAGTTCATAGTGTCTTGGAGAAAAGCTGGACTAGAGTCTGGAGCATGAAACCAGCAAACACAGACAGAAGACAGCTGTCAACCAGCTGTTAGGGCTTCGGAAGAAAGAGGCTCTTGGCAGAGCACTTGTTCCAGTTACTGTCCCCTCCCCCCACCCCAGAGACAAGATAGGCAAGCAGAAGTACAAGGTTACAAAGGACTACTCTAAGATGCAGCCCCTTGGTTGAGACCATCTAAAGCAGAAATTTGCAACACCTCCCAAGAGCCCCCGGATGATACTATACTTGAGCCGGTGTGCAGCCCCCACCGTTCCCCTTGGCTGAGAACTCTGCTTAGGAATTAACCTAGAGCGTGGATGTGCATCAACAGGATGTCACAAGATCCCAAGATCCACGTACCCAGTTGAGCATCTGAATGCTATGTTGTGGGGAAGCTCAGTTGGCACCTGCCTTTGCTTCAGGTGATGATCCTGGCGGTGCTGGGATTGAGTCTCCCTCTCCCTGCCTCTTCTGCCTGCTTATGTACTCTCTCTAATAAATTCTTAAAAAAAAAAAAAAAAGCCATGTTAACTAGTTTTTGGGAAATAGCCTGGTGTCTGTGAGCCTGTAACTTTTGAAATGGTTTTCATAATTTTGAGTTTTAGAATACAGAATCATTTCTCAAGCATTTCAGTATTTTATGTCCATCTGTTATGCTTTCTCCTATGTTATAAAATGTGTTTTTACATGTTTTAGATTTTTAACCCAAACTGTTACGCTAATTGCAGGATAAAGCAGGTCTACATCTTTCCAAGGTAATATGACATATAGATCTACTTCATTTTGCAAATGTCTTCCATCTGTTACTATAAATAAGATATAGATTAGGTAGGGAAGTAGCAACTCCGAGTTCTGGTATACAATGTTCAGTGAAAATCAAGTTGGCTAATTTTTATAGGATGGTGTATTATAAAAATAAGTTTCAGTAAATAATCTTGTATATAAATACATCTGCAGCAAAACCATAGGCTAGGTTTGTATTCACTGACTTACAGAGAGTTGCATTAGGGCAAGGAAGCGTAGTCTATATATACTGAGTTATAATAGCAAGGGGTGGCATCACTGTCTACATTTCCTATTTCCCATTCAGTTTGAAATTATCTATTTATCAATTTCTGCCAAATGAGTCCATTTACTTCTAATTGGCTCAGTTTATTTCCTTCTGTACAGATTTTGAAATTTTTAATTTCTTTTTCCATTGATTGCCATAATATGATTTCTCATCTGATAACCTGTTTATGTAGTGATTTAGATAAGTTCTTATATTAAATAATGTGTTCTTGGAATAACCCAGTTAGGTCATAGAGGTATCCCTATGTATTTTGGAATTAGTTGTTATTTGAGTTGCTAATATTTTAAGATGGCATTTGTGTTTATGACTGAGATGATCTCTAAAAATTTACTGACACTATCTTTAGGCATTTAGATCATGTTAAGATAGCTTTGGAATAAATTATGTATGCCAGCTAATCTGTTTGGTCTGTTTTCTTTATGGGAAGAGTTTGGACTACAAATTCTGATTATAGGACAATCATTTCTCCTTGAGTTATTTTTGGCAAGTTGAATTTCCCCCCAAATATGTCCATCTCACCTGAATTCTCAAATCTATTGCCGTAAAGTCCTTGGAAACACCCCCTTTATGCCTAGAGCATATGTAGTAATATATTTTGCATTTTACAATTTTTATTTGTGCTTTCCTTTTTTTTTTTTCTTCCTTTGGCAGAGGTTTGGAAAGACCCAGCTAGTATGTATGGGGCCTGTATTTGTCTGTAGATGGGACTTCCACAGGCCAAGGGCAGTGCTAGGAGTCGGTTTGGGTTCTGGTGGGTTGAGGTCCCTGCAGACCAGCTTAGAGGAGCCTTGGGGCCCAGCCTTGGATGGTGGATCCTGCTCCATGCTGGGCTGTCAGAAGGCACCTGCTGCCCCTCCCAGACTCCCACATGTTACAAAGGCATCCAAGCCAGAGCTGGTGCAAGTTTGGGGTCAGAGTCCAGGCTGGAACTTCTGGAGCTTCTGCAAGGACACTGCATTCAGCCAGTGTGTGAAGTGCAGCACGGGGACTCAACAAGCAAGTCCTGTCGCTCTCTAACCTCCATGCACTTGAGAACTGGGCACTAGAAGTGTCCAGTTTTGGCTCCCTGGGTTGGGTCCAGGTCCCTTGAGTTGTTGGCACCACCTGTTGAAGTGGGATGAAGCCTTGGGTGCAAGAAGCCACTGCTTTGCCTTTGGAAATGGGGAATTGGGATGTACTGTTTAGTGATCTAGGTTGGATCTTAAGCTTGGGGGGGGGGGTGTTGGGACTTTGTATAAGTCAAAGGTCAGGACTTGAGGCTGGCTGGTTGCTCCCCAGACAGCTCTAGCAGGGAACTGAGGTTGGAGAGGAACAGGAGGGTGGCAAGTGACTGGCCAGCTGCAGAGGGGACCCTGCTGCAGGGCTTTGGATAGTTCCTGATCACTGCAGGGCCTCTCCTTAACGGCTTCTGCTTCTGAGACGCCCTTCTGGCCAGGGAACAGGTGAAAGTCAGGTGGCTGGTAGCTGTATGCCAAGTGTTCAGGTCAATAAAGTATTGAACCTCTTCAAGTGTGTTATTACCTGGCTCAGCTAAGATGTGGTCACAAGGAATTCCTATCAACTTACAGGTATTTCTAGCAACTTGCAAGGGCTCCATGGGATCCTCTGTCTTGCATTCACCTCATGCCTCTGCTGCACATCAGAACAGTGTGGTTGAAATGGCAGTCACAGATCTGCTGTTCATTTCCTCAGTAATAGGAGAAACCAACACAAAGTCTTTGAGGTATACCCCTAGGAAAAGGCCCATGAGGAACACTGCCTATTTGCCTGTCCATTCTACAACTTTTATTTTTAATTATTTATTCATGAGAGACACAGAGGCAGAGGCATAGGTAGAAGAAGCAGGCTCCCCATAGGGAGCCTGATGTGGGACTTGATCCCAGGACCCCAGGATCATGACCTGAGCTGAAGGCAGATGCTCAGCCACTGAGCCACCCAGGTGCCTCCATTCTACAATTTTTAAAAAGGCAGAGGTTTCATCATTGCCTAAACAGAGAAGACGAAAAGAAAGAATAGGGGGACCAAACTTGGTTTGTGCAAAGTTTTTATTAATTTCTTTGTAGTACATTGTATTCTACAATAAGGATTTAAATTCTTGTAAATAAGTGAGTATTTCTCATTGAAAAGACTTAGCAAATAGCATTGGAAAATCCTTTTTTTGGTGGATAAAATTGCTTCTTGGGACCACACCCTGAGCTCTTTGGGGCATTCTCTCACTGAAAATGAACTCAGCTGGAAAACACACATCTGCTTTCAATAGGAAAGAATACATGAGCTCTGCACAAACTACAAAGGATAAATTGGGGCACAAAGAACTTATAAAGGCCTGGATGCTTCCATGTGGCCATCATGTACCGTGGAGTTGCTGGTCCACTTCCTGGGAATGTTTATGTAATCTTCCATCAAGGTTTTATTAAACTACGATGGTTTCTTCTTTTTTTTTTTTTCTTCAAGTTTTTAAGTAATCTCTATGCCCAATATGTGAGCTTGAGCTCACAGCTCCGAGACCAAGAGTCATAAGCTCTTCCGACTGAGCCAAATGCCCCTATGATGGTTCATTATTAAAGACCTGTGTCCAGAGAGGATCTGGATGCCATGCCATGGCTCTGACTTGCTTCATGGTAAAGCCTCCCTCATGAGCCATGACTGATATGCCCCTCAAGGTATGTGCCCTGGAGTGTTCTACTTCATACTGTTTTAACAGATGGAGGTCCCACCCCTCAACTCCCCTTCAAGAAAATTCCTGAAAGTAGTGATTTGGTACATTATAGGGGCATCCCTTGTACACAAAGGATCTCTGAACTGTGAAAATACTGTCCTTTAATCTGGGTCCTGGCGTTTGTTTCTTCTATGAATAGCTAATGCTTTGGTCCCTACCCTTGGGTGTAGACCTAGTGATGTGAGGTAAACCAAGACCTCTTTCTTATCTTTAATAGAAATATGCCAGAAATGCAGTTATCAACCTGACAGTACCAGTGGGGAATCTTGCGCATTTTCTTGAAAGTTTTGGCATCTAATGTCCTTCTGTTGGTATGGCTGGAATATCTCACCCCTGTCGATGGACAAATTTGTGATGTCAAATTGAATCAAAGTATTGTGCCCTTTTATCAGGCCTCAAGACTGGATTGTTGGTCTAATAAATAGCTGTAGGACATAGAAAAGCAAATTCGGAGAGGTCTTTATTTTTTTAATCCTCTTTTCCGAAGGTACTAGTAACATGCCACTCAAGGGTAGAGAAACATTTGGGTCACCCACTCTCTCTCCTTCCCAGGTAGGAAATATTCTGAGTCTTTTTCTCTTTAGTACATTGGGGTCTCCTTCAGCTTCTTTCTGCACATCACGTGAGCACTTGAGCGAACACCTTCCCTGCCATCTCTGATGTGATGAATCTTGTCTTATGGGCACCTCATTGGCTTCCAACCTGAGACAATGGCAAGCCTCTTGGAAAATTTCACTTAGAAAGTGTATTTTAGGGCAGCCTGGGTGGCTCAGCAGTTTAGCGCCTGCCTTCAGCCCAGGGCCTGATCCTGGAGACCCGGGATCAAGTCCCACATTGGGCTCCCTGCATGGAGACTGCTTCTCCCTCTGCCTGTATCTCTGCCTCTCCCTCTCTCTCTCTGTGTCTCTCATGAATAAATAAATAAAATCTTAAAAAAAGAGTGTATTTTATGTCCTAAAATACATGGAGATTTTATTTCAGTTGCAAAGGAGGGAATGAAATCTGTAGGGAAAATTCTCTGGAAATGCAGGCAAGCGCTGAAGCTGCTTTCCATTTTGGTAATTTCTTCTTTGGGGAATTCTCAGCTTTGCTCTTAAGAATATTCACTGATTGAATCGCCCGACCCAGTTATCTTGGGTAATCTGCTTTTAAATTTAAGATCATCTTTTGATTAGGACCAAAGCTGAGGACACGGAGGCCAAGGGAGGGGCCCAGCTTGCCAAGTGAAGTTTTTTCCCAGGGGGCACCATGCTCCCTGTGGAGAGAGAAGAGCTGCCTGGAAATGAGACCGTGTCTCTTAAGTGAAGGAAGCAGAATGAGGTGCATGCCTGTCTTCCCAGCATCTGGAGGGGGTTCCAGGAAGGTGGCGGCCTCCAGGTAGCCCCTTCCACAGAGTCCCAGTCGTGCTGACGTGCAAGCCTATTTGGTGTCAGTGAGCCAGCTCTGTTCACCTTAGCCCATGATTGTGCCAAGCTCTGTGCCAGATGCTGGAATCAGCCATAATCAAGATGGACCTGACTTTCTGAAGATCCCAGAGAAGCAGGAAAGAGGAGCAGAGAGCAAATATTCACACAAATAAAGAGTGACGATTATGGAAAGGGCAAGAAGGAAAGCAGAATGCACTATTGGGAGGGACCAGGTCAGCTTATTACAGAGTCAAAACTTTCAGGACAACAGGGAAGTGGCCAGCTGGAAGGAGATACACCTTTTCTTTTTTTAAGATGTTATTTATTTGAAAGGGAGAAAAAATGAGCAGTAGAGAGAGGCAAAGGGAGAGGGAGAGAGAGAGAGAGAAGCAGACTTCCTTTTGAGTCTGGGTTCCAACCCAGAGATCATGACTTGCCCTGAAGGCATAGATACTCAACAGACTGAGCCACCCAGGCACCCCAGGGATAGACCTTTCATGCACAGAGAATAGGTGGGAAGGCCCGGGAGGTGCAAGGAAATGGCATGGCCTGTAGCCCAAGAAAGATAGCAAGTGTGTAAAAGGAGTGGTGACTGAGGGCTGGCCCACTGTGGGTGTGGGTGCCCAGAGGCTGGCTGAGCTCCTCTCTTAGAGGCCATGGTGAGAAGCAGAGGTCTTAATCCTAAACTCAGCATCTTTTTATTTAGAGTATGAGCTCCACTGGCCTTGCAGTGGAACTGCAATTCTAAATCCAATTAGAATTTCTTATTTTATTGGGACACCTGGGTGGCTCAGTGGTGGAGCATCTGCCTTCAGCTCAGGGCGTGATCCCTGGTCCGGGGATCAAATCCTGCATTGGGCTCCCTTAGAGGAGCCTGCTTCTTTCTCCCACTGCCTGTGTCTCTGTCTCTGTCTCTGTCTCTGTCTCTGTCTCTGTGTCTCTTATGAATAAATAAATAAAATCTTAAAAAAAATTTTCTTTTTATCGATAATCTAATTGATCACATTCAACAAATACAGGGAACATTCACTGTGCCTGGTCCTAGAAAAAAACAGGACCAAAAAAAGAGACTCAGTCCTGTTCCTCTGGTCTCCCTCGGGAGGAAGAACTGGGGAGAAGACAGTAGGTGAGCACAATAAGTAACTCTAAAGCAAGACGGATTGAGATGAGTTCACAAAAGAAACCCAAGGGCTGAGATTCAGTGACCAGATCTGACAGTTACAGGCTCTTGTCATGTTCATCTCCATAACTTTGAAATACTTGTCACATCCACTGGGAGTATTTCCAGGAAACAGTACAATTGAAGCTGAACCATGGACAATGATAGGACTTTTTTATTTTTAATATGTTTTTTCAAGTTTAAAAATAACATATCCTCCTAAAAGAATTTGGTAAATATATAGAAAGGTAAGGAAGATAATTTGAACCCCACTCCATCTAGAGAAACCACCGTGAATATTTTAGTAACATTCCTGGCTTCTTACCTAAGTTTAACAACATTGAAATCATCAAATGGACAGAATTTGACAGTGCTCTCTTTTTTTCATTTCATATGTCAAGAGTTCTTTCCCATATTATTAAACATTCTTCAAGAACATTACAAAAAAATCAATTGATTTTATACTTTAATCATGGGTCCAAAATACCTCACATTAGCACCCACACGAATGTGTGATTGATAAACCAAGGAGCTGAGACTAGTCCAATTGACACATCGGCCAGATCTTCATATTGAGGGGATAAAATGTTTCTGGAAAAGTGGAGGCAAAGTGAAGAGTACATAGTGAGACAAGGTTGTCCATACATTAAATAAGTCAAGCCAGCATTAAATTAAGAAACAAGAGAACTCGGACACACCAGAGAACAAAATGTTTTTACAGTCACTTATAGAAAATAGTTTATAAACTGGAAAACACAGAAGCGAAGTCATATTTGGAAGGGTATTAAGATAGATGCAAACTACCTAGTGCTATTTGTATTGTTTAAATCACAGCCATGACTGGAGGGATAAGTCTTTCTTTCTCTCTTCCTTCCTTCCTTCCTTCCTTCCTTCCTTCCTTCCTTCCTTCCTTCCTTCCTTCCTTCTTTCTTTCTTTCTTTCTTTCTTTCTTTCTTTCTTTCTTTCTTTCTTTCTTTCTTTTTCTTTCTTTTTTAAGTCTTTCTTTTTTTAAAATTTTATTTTATTTTTCTATTTTGGGAGGAGAAGTCTTTCTATGGTGTATACTGGGTCTGACGATTGATGACTGTTTTGAAACTGGATACTGGAATTTCAAATGTAAGACGACAGCCAAGCATCCCGTGGAGTCTTTTACCTACTGTGTTATTTTAATTGGAGAAAGAAGTGGAGTTCCTCATGTTTTACATTTAATTTTATTAAAATGGGTTCTTTATTCCAAAGTGTCATCTTTTGTTATTATAACACTTACATCTTTTCATAGTATTCGTTTCATTTAGTTTCATGAATTTTCCTAGTTTCTATTGCTTCCCATTCTCTCTGCATGTAGTATTGTGGATTTTCTGTAATCTCTTGCTTTGTATACTTAGATTATGGATTATCATCTTTTCCAAAATATGTATTTGTACTAACATGTCCTTATTAGCAGGGCTTAATCTGTATCCCTAAAGTAAAAATATATAGTCATTATCAGATGCACAGACTTTCAAGCTGGAATAAACAAAGTATGTGCTCACACCAGAGTTTTAAATCTGTGAACATATCCTTCATACTCCTTTATCCCATTCTTCTTCATCAGACTTACTACAAAGAGAGCCCAGCCAAGGAGGATTGTTTTGAACCCGAGTCAAAGGGGTAGTTCCCAATCATGGTTTGACCAGAACCCCTATTCTGGAATAGCTACCAGGGAACAACTGGCCAAAGGAATTGGCATTCCAGAGTCTAGAATTCACATTGGCATTCATCTCTATTTCATTTTCCCTCAGAGTCAAGGTAACAAGAAAGCTGGGCGACACATTTTTGAGCAATTCTCTTCTGTTAGGTATTTTGCAAGAAGTTTTTGTCCTGTCTTTGAATGGAAAAATACCACACAAGACCCAAGAATTCTGTTTATGATTTTTACTAAGAGTGGAAATATTGCTTGTGTGTTTTCACTGATGGGGGAAGGATAATGTACTGACTCAGGCTCCTCCCTCCCCCGTAGGAGATCATGAAATCACACTTTGAGATCATAGAGTACAGGTAATTATATAAGTACGAGGATGATGTTGTGTTTTTAGTGATTAGATTATGGGCAGCACAACAATAATTGATGTATAATTTTGAGAAGACCGTACGAACTCATGAAAATTTCCAGTTTGTAGGCTAGTCTTTTTTTTTTAATTAATGTTTCAAACACGATTCATAACAAGAATGTTCAAAGTAAAATTCTGTCCTGAATTATTTTGAATAAAAGTATTGATGTGAAAAATGCAACTATGCTGGATTTCTTTTAGTTATTAAAGAGACAGATGTAAAGATACACAATTATATCAGGTGAAACAGTATTTAAACTGGAAAAAAGGGGACGCCTGGGTGGCTCAGCGATTGAGCATCTGCCTTTGGCTCAGGGCGTGATCTTCTGGTCCCGGGATTGAGTCCCATATTGAGCTCCCTGCATGGAGCCTGCTTCTCCCTTTGCCTGTCTCTCTCTCTCTCTCTCTCTCTCTCTCTCTCTCTCTCTCTGTGTGTGTCTCTCGTGAATAAATAAATCTTTAAAAAAGATAATAAACTGGCAAAGAGAAGGAAAAATATCTTTTTAGAGGTAAATACCCTTAGATTAATTGTAGGCTGTATAATGACCTCAGTTTCTGAGAATGCTGGAAAGAAAAAAAAATTATTCTTTCTTTATGTTATTGGTTCTCAGTAGGGAAGACAGGATTTACTCAAACCCCAGTAATGAAAGTGCTTCATGTGGGAACACCTTGTATTTGGTTGTCAGAGAGAAAGAGAGCCAGAGAGCAAGAGACAGATGGAGAGAGTGCCTTGAATCAGGGAAATTTACTTTGTATGCCATGAGAATGACCATAGAAGATAGGATCATTTGTGCAGATGGGGTGTTGTCCTGGATTTCATGCAAATATTTGAGATGATAACATCATTCCTAAAATAACACATTACTTATCTCTTTTTATTTTTTTTTCAAATATCACCAGGTTAAGTTTATTTAATTAGGCAATACAATTTAATGTAACCTTCATTTAATAGATAAATAGAATATTATAGAGCTCAAATTGTCCTACAGATCAGTTTACATTACCATGGAGTTGCCACTACAACCATTTTTCAACGATTATATGATTGCTCTCTTCTCTTGAATAAGGGTTGGAGTAATAACATATTATGGAACTACTCAAACAAAATGATTAGATGTCCTAATAAAGTTGGTTATTTTAATATTTTAATATGCTGTGGTTTTTTTCTTAAGGACACTATTAGAGAAAAACACAAATACAATCGACTTCAATTTGACCACTCTTTACACATGTGCCTTTTGGATCACGTTACCTGAACCTTCTCTCTGCATGTAGTAGAGAAGTAGAACCTTCTCTCTGCATGCCTCCTTTGGTAACTCTGGAAACTTTAGACTTGTTTACTGGTCTCCCTGGCCTGTTGCTTCCCAGTCTCTAACATCTAATCAATATATCCTTTTCTCCAGCTAAGTACTTATGAGCAAACATTTTAAGGGTTTTTTATTTATATTAAAATTTTTTTTTATTAATACTTTTTAAGGATTTTATTTACCTATTCATGAGAGACAGAGAGCTAGGCAGAGGGAGAAGCAGGCTCCCTGGAGCATGATGCAGAACTCGATCCCAAGATCCTGGGATCATGACCTGAACCAAAGGCAGATGTGTAAGCCACTGAAGCACCCAGGCGCCAGACATTTTAAGTTCTATCAGTAGCACGAAGTTAAAGAAGAAGAAGAAGAAGAAGAAGAAGAAGAAGAAGAAGAAGAAGAAGAAGAAGAAGAAGAAGAAGAAGAAGAAGAAGAAGAAGAAGAAGAAAAAAAGACATACAGTGACTAGGATTTCAGAATCGTTCTGCTATGATCAATGTGAAAATTTGATCAATTGTGATCAAATGAAAAGCATTATTTGTACAACATTAAGTTGTGATTTCATTTTTTTCCCCTGGTAAGCTGTGCACTTAATTTTCTTTCTTTCTTTCTTTCTTTCTTTCTTTCTTTCTTTCTTTCTTTCTTTCTTTCTTTCTTTCTTTTTCTTTCTTTCTCTCTTTCTTTCTTTTTTTTTTTCTTTTTGTGCACTTAATTTTCCTGTTGGACATACTAAATTTGCTCAGGTCGGGGGGAGAATTCTGAATTCAGTCTCCAAGGGAGAGGACAGCAGTAGCCAGAGACAGTTACCCCCAGCTAAGCCACAAGAAGGAGAATACCGTGACTTGATCCCTGCATGTCTCTTCAGCCACTGCCGTGTTCTGTCTTCAATTTTCACTCTTGCAGTACTGAATCTACCCCCTGTCGCTCATATACACCAAGGCTGTGTCTAGTTTTCTGAGCCTTGCCCATGCTGGTTTCTCTGCCCATTATGCCTTTCCCAACCAATGGGATCCTGGACATCCTTCAAAACCCAGCTTAGACTTCACCTTAAGGAAGATTTCTTTAAATTTTTTATTTATTTATTTTATTTTTTTATTCATGATAGTCACAGAGAGAGAGAGAGAGAGAGAGAGAGGCAGAGACATAGGCAGAGGGAGAAGCAGGCTCCAGGCACCGGGAGCCCAACGTGGGATTCGATCCCGGGTCTCCAGGATTGTGCCCTGGGCCAAAGGCAGGCGCTAAACTGCTGCGCCACCCAGGGATCCCTTAAGGAAGATTTCTGATTCCCTTCTTCTACTAGGCAAGACTGAAACTCTATTAAAATTCTCCATTAATGATCAAGTCCCTGTATAATCCTTCCCCTTGCAGGCCAGCACTCAAATGACCTGTGACTGTTTCTGATCATCCAGCCAGACCCATTCTTTCTTTTTTTTTTTGTAAAATTTATATTCAATTAATTAATATATACTGTATTATTAGTTTCTGTGGTAGAGTTCAGTGATTCATCAGTCTTATATAACATCCAGTGCTCATTATCTCAGGTGCCCTCCTTAATGTCCATCATCCAGTTACCCCATCCTCCCACACCCCTTCCCTCCAGTAGCCCTCAGTGTGTTTCCCATGATAAGGGTTTTATGGTTTGTCTCCCTCTCTGATTTCTTTTTTTTTTTTAAGATTTTATTTATTTATTCAAGAGAAACACAGAGAGAGAGAGGGAGGGGCAGAGACACAGGCAGAGGGAGAAGCAGGCTCCATGTAGGAAGCCTGATGTGGGACTCGATCCCGGGTCTCCAGCATCACATCCTGGGCTGAAGGCAGTGCTAAACTGCTGAGCCACCTGGGCTGCCCTCCCTGATTTCATCTTGTTTTATTTTCCCCTCCTTTCCCCTATGCCCCTCTTTTGTTTCTTAAATTCCACATTGAGTGAAATCATATGATTATTGTCTTTCTCTGATTGACTTAGTTCACTTAGCATAATATCCTCTAATTCTATCCACGTCTTGCAAATAGCAAGACTTCATTTTTTGATGGCTGAGTAATATTCCATTGTATGTATGTATGTGTGTGTGTGTGTGTGTGTGTGTATCCCACATCTTCTTTATCCATTCATATGTGGATGGATATCTGGGCTCTCTGCATAGTTTGGCTATGGTGGACTTCGCTACTATAAACATTGGAGTGCAGGCACCCCTTTGGATCACTACATTTGTATCTTTGGGGTAAATGCCTAGTAGTATAATTGCTAGGTCATAGGGTAGTTCTATTTTTAACTTCTTGAGGAAACTCCATACTGTTTTCCAGAGTGGCTGCACCAGCCTGCATTCCCACCAACAGTGAAGAGGGCTCCCCTTTCTCATCATCCTCACCAATACATGTTGTTTCCTAACTTAATTTTAGCCATTCTGACTGGTGTGCAGTGGCATCTCATTGAGGTTTTGATTTGTATTCCCCTGGAGCCAGGTGGTGTTGAGCATTTTCTCATGTCTCTGTTGGCCATCTGTATGTCTTCTTTGGAAAAATGTCTGTTCATGTCTTCTGCCCATTTCTTGACTGGATTATATATTCTTTGCGTGTTGAGTTTGATAATTTCTTTATAGATTTTGGATACTAGCTCTTTATCTGATATTTGCAAATATCTTCTCCCATTCTGTAGATTATTGTTTGGTTTTGTCCATTGTTTCCTTTGCTGTGCAAAGCTTTTAATCTTAATGAAGTCCCAGTGGTTCATTTTTGACTTTGTTTCCCTTGCCTTTGGAAACATGCAGCCAAGGTCCCAGAGGTTAAGTCTTTCATCTATTTTGAGATTATCTTTGTGTATGGTGTAAGAAAATAGTCCAGTTTAATTCTTCTGCATGTGGCTGTCCAATTTTCCCAACACCATCTGTTGAAGAGACTGTCTTTTTTCCATTGGATATTCTTTCCTGCTTTGTCAAAGATTAGTGGACCATAGAGTTGAGGGTTCATTTCTGGGTTCTTTATTTTGTTCCATTGATAATATATCTGTTTTTGTGCCAGTACTGTACTGTTTTTGATTATTACAGCTTTGTAATAAAACCTGCAGTCCAGAATTGTGATGCCACCAGTTTTGGTTTTCTTTTTCAACCTTCCCTTGGCTATTCAGAGTCTTTTTGTTTCCATAAAAATTTTAGGATTATTTGTGCCAGCTCTGTGAAAGATGACGGTATTTTGTTAGGGATTGTATTAAATGTATACGTTGCTCTAGGTAGCATAGACATTTAACAATATTATTCTTCCAATCCAGGAGCGTGGAACTTTTTTCCATTTCTTTGTGTCTTCCTCAATTTCTTTCATAACTGTTTTATAGTTTCAGAGTACAAATCCTTTGCCTTTTTGGGTAGGTTTATTTATTTTATTTTATTTTTTTGGGGGGGGTAGGTTTATTCCTGGGTATCTTGGGTGCAATTTTAAATGGGATTGACTCCTTAATTTCTCTTTCTTCTGTCTCATTGTTAGTGTATAGAAATGCAACTGATTTCTGTGCATTGATTTTATATCCTGCCACTTTGCTGAATTCCTGTATGAGTTCTAGCAGTTTGAGGGTGGAGTCTTTTGGATTTTCCATATAGAGTATCATGTCATCTGCAAATAGTGACAGTTTTACTTCTTCTTTGCCAATTTGAATGCCTTTTATTTCTTTTTGTTGTCTAATTGCTGAGGCTAGGACTTCTAGTACTATGTTAAACAACAGTGGTGAGAGTGGATATTCCTGCATGTTCCTCACCTTAGGGGAAAATCTCTCAGTTTTTTCCCATTGAGAATATTTGCTGTGGGCTTTTCATATGTGGTTTTTACAATATTGAGGTACGTTCCTTCTATTCCTACACTGCGAAGAGTTTTAATCAAGAAAGGATGCCATACTTCGTCAAACGCTTTCTCTGCATCTATTGAGAAGATCATATGGTTCTTGCCCTTTCTTTTATTAGTGCAATGTATCACATTGATTGATTCGTGGATGTTGGACCCCCCTGCCCCTTGCAGCCCAGGAATAAATCCTACTTGGTTGTGGTGAATAACTCTTTTAATGTACTGTTGAATCCTATTGGTTAGTATCTTGGTGAGAATTTTTTCATCCATATTCATCAGGGATATTGGTCTGTAATTCTCGTTTTTGGTGGAATCTTTGGTTTTAGGATCAGGGTGATGCTGGCCTCATAGAAAGAATTTGGAAGTTTTCCTTCCATTTCTATCTTTTGGAACAGCTTCAGAAGAATAGGTATTAATTCACCTTTAAATGTTTGGTAGGATTCCTCTGGGAAGCCATCTGGTCCTGAACTCTTGTTTGTTGAGAGATTTTTGATTACTGCTTCAATTTCCTTGTTGCTTATGGGTCTGTTCAGGTTTTCTGTTTCTTCTTGTTTCAGTTTTGGTAGATTATACATTTCTAGGAAGGCATCCATCTCTTCCAGATTGTCTAATTTGCTGGTATATAGTTGCTCATAATATGTTCTTATAATTGTATTTCTTTGGTGTTGGTTGTAATCTCTCCTCTTTCATTCATAATTTTATTTATTTGGGTCCTTTCTCTTTCTTTTTGGTAAGTCTGGTTAGGGGTTTATCTTTCTTATATTCTTTCAGAGAATCAGCTCCCAGTTTTGTTGATCTGTTCTACTGTTCTTTTGGTTTCTATTTCATTGATTTCTGCTCTAATCTTTACTAATTCTCTTCTCCTGCTCAGTTTAGGCTTTATTTGCTGTCCTTCCTCCAGCTTCTTTAGGTATAAGGTTAGGTTATGTAGTTGAGACTTTCTTATTTCTTCAGAAAGGCTTGTATTGCTATATACTTCCCTCTTAGGACCACCTTTACTGCATCCCAAAGGTTTTGTACTGTTATGTTTTCATTTTCATTTGTTTCCATGAGATTTTAGATTCTTCTTGAATTTCCTGGTTGATCCATTCATTCTTTAGTAGGATGCTCTTTAGACTCCATGTAGTTGAGTTCTTTCCAAATTTGCTCTTGTGATTGAGTTCAAGTTTCAAAGCATCATGGTCTGAAAATATGTAAGGAATGATCCCAGGCTTTAAGTACTTGTTGAGACTTGATTTGTGACCCAGTATGTGATCTATTCTGGAATATGTTCCATGTGCACCCAAGAAGAACATGTATTCTGTTGCTTTAGGATGGAATCTCTGAATATATCTGTGAAGTCCATCTGGTCCAGTGTGTCATTCGAGACCCTTGTTTCCTTGTTGATCTTCTCCTTAGATTATCTGTCCATTGCAGTGAGTGGGGTGTTAAAGTCCCCTACTATTATTGTATTATTATCAATGTGTTTCTTTCATTTTGTTATTAATTGGTTTACATAACTGGCTGCTCCCATAAATATTTACAATTGATAGATCTTCTTGTTGGATAGACCCTTATAATTATGATATAGTGTCCTTCTTCATCGCTTATTGCAGTCTTTGGTTTAAAATCTAATTTGTCTAATATAAGGATTGCTATTCCAGCTTTCTTTTGATATCCATTAACATGATAAATTGTTTTCCACCCCCTCACTTTCAATCTGGGGGGTGTCTTTGGATCTAAAATAGATTTCTTGCAGACAGCATATTGACAGGTCCTCCTTTTTTTTTTTTTTTTTTTAAATCAAATCTGATTATAGCAGCAATTTCCACAATAGCCAACTGTGGAAGGAGCCTTGGTGTCCATCGAAAGATGAATGCATAAAGAAGATGTGGTATATGTATACAATGGAATATTACTCAGCCATTAGAAACGACAAATACCCACCATTTGCTTCAATGTGGATGGAACTGGAGGGTATTATGCTGAGTGAAATAAGTCAATTGGAGAAGGACAAACATTATATGGTCTCATTCATTTGAGGAATATAAAAAATAGTGAAAGGGAATAAAGGGGAGGGGAGCGAAAATGAGTGGGAAATATCAGGGAGGGAGACAGAACATGAGAGACTCCTAACTCTGGGAAGCGAACAAGGGGTGGTAGAAAGGGAGGTGGGCAGGGGGTGGGGGTGACTGGGTGACGGGCACTGAGGGGGGCACTTAATGGGATGAGCACTGGGTGTTATTCTATATGTTGGCAAATTGAACACCAATAAAAAATAAATTAAAAAATAAATCAAATCTGATACCCTGTGTCTTTTGATTGGACATTTAGACCATTTACATTCAGAGTACTGAAAGATATGAATTTAGTATCATTGTATTCCCTATAAAGTCACTGTGTCTATATATCATCTCTGTTTCTTTCTGGTCTCTGGTACTTTGGGGCTCTCTCTTCACTTAAAGGCTCTTCTTTAATATTTCTTGCAGGGCTGGTTTAGTGATCACAAATACTTTTTGCTTCTGTTTGTTCTGGAAGCTCTTTATTGTTCCTTCCATTCTATCTAGTCTGGCTGGATAAAGTATTCTTGTCTGCATATTTTTCTCATGTAGCATCCTGAATATATAATGCCAGTCTTTTCTGGCCTGCCAGGTCTCTGTGGACAGGTCTGCTGCCAGTCTGATGTTATTCCTCCTGTAGGTTAAGGGCCTCTTGGCTCTGAGCCGTTTTTACGATTTTTTCTTTGTCTCTGAAATTTCCAACTTTCACTATTATATGTCAGTGTGTTGACAAATTTTCATTGATTTTGAGGGGAATTCTCTGTGCTTCCTGGACTTGAGTGTCTGTTTCTGTCCCCAAATTAGGCAAGTTGTCCACTATAATTTGCTTCAATATACCTTTTGGTCCTCTACCTCTCTATCCTGAGACCCCCAATTATTCTAATATTGTTTTGCTTTATGGAATCACTTATCTCTGAAATTCTTCCTTTATGATCCAGTAGTTGTTTCTCTGTTTCTCAAGTTCTTTTTTCTCCATCATTTTGTCTTCTATATCACCAATTCTCTCTTTTATCCTAGCAGTCAGTGCCTCCATTTTTATTGAAACTCATTAATAGCTGTTTTGATTTCAACTTGATTAGGTATTAGTTCTTTTATTTCTCCAGAAAGGGAGTGTCTTCTATGCTATTTTCAAGCCCAGCTAGTATCTTTATAATTGCTATTCTGAACTCTAGTTCCAACATCTTACTTACACTCATACCAATTATGTCCCTGGCAGTCAGTACTATCTCTTATTCTTTCTTGAGGTGAGTTTTTCCATCTTGTCATTCTGTCCAGAGAAGAGTAGATGAATAAGAGAACAAAATATTAATATAGCAACAACGACCCCAGAGAAATGTACACTAAACAAATCAGAAGAGACCCAAAACCGAAAGGAAAATTTAAAAATTAGAGATAATCAGACGGGTGAACCACATAGAGCAATACACTAGATTCCTGGTGTAATTTGGTCTGTTAGAAGAAACTACATCTCAAAATTGTAAATAAAGAAAAACTTACATATTTACAAAAATAAAATTAAATACAATGAAAGGATGGCCTCTAGCTGTAAAAAAATTAAAAAAACAAAAACTTAAAAAAATGATTCAATAAAGTAAGAAATTGGCTGAAGGGGACAAGGAAAAAAATTTAAAATTGAATAAAGAATCATGAGAAACAACCCATGAATTCTATATGCTATATTCCCCCTAGTGCTGGAGTTTTGCAGTTCTCAATGATTGGTAAACTTGGCTTTAGCTGGATGTTCTTGTTGACCTTCAAGGGGAGGAGACTGTTGTGTGGATTCTTAAGTCTCTTTGCCCCAGGGCGGGGGTGGGGTGGGGAATTGTACTGACCTTGCCAGGGGGCAGGCCAACTAATCTGCTCTGGATTGCTCTAGATGGTTTTTGTTCCCTGAAGGCTTTCACCACTGCTTTAGGGGCTGAGAGTGAAAACAGCAGCCTCCCAATCTCCAGCCCTGAACCCAAAAGCTTGGGACCCCACTCCTCAGCGCACCCTCAGGGAAAAGCAGTCAATCCCTCCTCTGTCCCTGGTCCCTGTCACACTCCATGCTTACCCAGCCTGTGACCAACCATTTCTATCTCAGGCACATGACCCATTTGGAGTCCCCAAACCTTGCAGACTCCTGCAGCACACTCCCAAGTCACTCCTCCTGGGGAGGAAAGGGGGTGTCTAGCTGGCTCTGCTGATTGCTGGGCCCCTGCTGAGAGAGTGGTCCAGCCAACTGGGCCCCCGTTTCCAGTTTACAGCCACCCCCAGCTGACAGCCCACTCCTGGGCCTGCTGATGCAGCAGGTTTCCCACTCTGATGTCTGGGATCTCTGCCATACTCAGGCACCCCCATCTCCCTGTGACCCCGGGGTCCTGAGACGACGCGGTCCCACCTCAGATTCCGCCTTGCTTTGCCCCCTGAGCACCTTTCAGGCAGGGACACTCCTCATTGGAGTAGACTTCTAAAAGTCCCAATTTTGCACTCTGCTGCTAGAGAGCAGGTCTTTCTGGTAGCCAGGTATCAGAGGCTCCCTCCAGGCAGGTTTATCTGCCCATATATCATCTCGGACTCCCTTCTCTGCACCTCCTACCTGGCAGAAAGTGGTCGCTTTTCTATTTGTAGAATTGCAGCAATTCTTTTCTTAGATTTTCGGTTGAGTTCGCAGATGTTCAGAACGATTTGATGACTATCTAGCTGAATTCCTGGGACCAGACAAAACTAAGATTTCCTATTCCTCTGCCATCTTCCTCCCTCTCCTGTTGCCTATCTGTTATGGATAACATCCCACCCGCAGATGCCAAACCAGCTTTGTGATTCATTCGGATTGATGTTTGGGGTGGTATAGACTGAGTTACATGACTTACATTCTTTTCCATTTAGATTTGGTTTGAAGACCACAGATTGAGACAAATGACTGAGATCTGAATGCTGCTGAGGAGAATATCGAACCCAGGGACAGGACAAACTCTCCGTTTAGGACTCACGGTAAGAACCCACCAGTCATAATGCAGTTTATCAACAGACCCTCCTTGAGAGGGTCAACAATTCTGCATGTTTTTTAAATTGTCTGCAAAGAGTGCTTAGAATAGGAACCAATAATAACAGCTTTGGGGCTTCCTAGTGTCAGAGATACAAACGTCGTCCCACTGTTTGCTGGGAAAGGCAGGTTCTTAGCAAGAAAGACTTTGGATTTTCTGTTTCTGCTGTTGGCTAAGTAGTGCCTCATTCTGGTCTTTTGTCACCTCGGGGGTTTTATCCAGAAATTTAAAATCTGTTGTATTTCTATACGTGAGTAATGAACAATGGAAAATAGAATTAAGAAAACAAATTTATGCGCAGCCATATATTAAAATACTTAGGAATAGATTTAACTTGCACAAAGAAAACTATAAAACATTATTACAAGAAAATATAAAAGCTATAAATAAATGGAGAAGCATCACCTGCCCCTATAATTAAAGACTCCGTATTGCGAAAATGGCAATACTCCCAAAAGAAATCTACAGATTCAAGGCATTCTATGTCAACATTGCGATTACTTTTTTTGGCAGAACCTGACAAGCTGACCCTAAGACTCGTTTGGAAGTGCCAGGGATTGGGGTTAGCCAAAACAATCTTGAAAAAGAAGCACAAAGTTGGGGGGCTTCCCAATTTTAAAACTTACTACAAAGCTATGTTGATCAAGACTGTGTGGTCCTGACACAGTTCCAAACAGAAATCAACTGGATAGATTTTTTAGTCTAGGAACAAACTCACACATCCAGATCCACAGTTTGACATCAGTGCAAGACAGTTCAATTGAAAAAGTATAGGCTTTACAAGAAATGGCATTGGGAGAACTTGGATATTCACATGGAGAAGAACAAAGGAACACCTGTCTCACACTCTATACAAAACTTTAAATTATTTCAATCGGCAGTTATCAGATTCAGTTTATTCATTTTATTTATTTATTTTTTAAGATTTATTTATCTATTTATTTATTCATGATAGACAGAGAGAGAGAGAGAGAGATTGAGAGAGGCAGAGACACAGGAGGAGGGAGAAGCAGGCTCCATGCCAGGAGCCCGATGCGGGACTTGATCCCGGGACTCCAGGATCGTGCCCTGGGCCAAAGGCAGGCGCTAAACGGCTGAGCCACCCAGGGATCCCCATCAGATTCAGTTTAATAAGTTATAGAACTCTTTCTACATATATGTTGCAAATCTGGGAAAGTGATTAGTGACACTAAGAACTCCAACCTCTGACAAATCCTGAGAATTACCTAGGAGACCAGAGTCATCCTAGGAAACAATTTAAAAATAAAACTAATGGCATGGTATCAATGTTGTCAAATAATCACATCAGAATTTTTTCAGATAAATTTGTGCCACTAATATCTGGGTGTGCATGTGCATGTACACATGCATGTCTGTTTTGATTTCCAGATGATTAATGAATGTACATTTCATATTAGGCACAATAACATCTGATGATTGTACTTTGACAATAAATACTATGGTTGGAATGTTCTGACACTTGGGTTTTAGGTTATATACCCTTGCAAATGGATATCTAGACACACCATAAATCATATCCACTGCACGGCTGTTTGTAGTAGTGCAGTAATTTCACACTACTGGTGTGTTTGCAGATATAAGCTATGAACTAGATCTGTATGTACTGACCTCATTCTAATACCTCAAGTGCAAAAAAGAGAAAGTAAATGACTGCAAAATTATACAATGGGACAGAATGCAATTTGAGAACACAATAAACTAATATCTTTTTCAAGGATATTTTTGTTATACAAAAGTGGAACAACATACACCTTGATATACAATACTATATTTCAGAAATTATCACTTCAAAAGAAAGGGCAAAATAGAAAATAAGGATAATTTTTAAAATTGAGATGTAATTGACATGTACCATTGTATAAGTTTAAATGTACAACTATTGAGGTGATACATTTATCTGGGGTATGATTGTGTTTGTAGCATTAGCTAAGGCCTCTATCATGTCACATAATTATCATTTCCCCTAGTGATAAGGACAACTGAAATCTAAACTCTTAGTTTAATGTTTACACTAGAGTTGTTTTTTTTTTAAATAAAGATTTATTTATTTATTAATTAGAGATACAGAGAGAGAGGCAGAGACATAGACAGAAGGAAGAAGGGGGTTCTTCTCAGGAGCCTGATGTGGGACTCGATCCTGGACTCTGGGATCACGACCTGAGTTGAAGGCAGCAACCCCGGTGTCCCTACACTAGAGTTTTGTTGTCTGTGGTCCCTGTACTGTTTTAGATATCCAGGACTTAGGTATCTACTAGCTTCAAGCATGTATCCTTGAACACCTTTCTCTCTCAGCTCCTTCCCCTATCCCCCCAGCCTTTGGTAACCACTATTCCACTGGTTTTTCAAGTTTGATTTTTTCTTTTTTTAAAAAAAGATTTTATTTATTTATTCATGAGAGACCCAGAGAGAGAGAGAGAGAGGCATAGACACAGGCAGAGGGAGAAGCAGGCTCCATGCAGGGACCCCGATGCGGGACTCAATCCCGGGTCTCCAGGATTATACCCTGGGCCAAAGGCAGGCGCTCAACCGCTGAGCTGCCCAGGTGTCCCTCAAGTTTGATTTTTTTTTAAAGATCTCACATGTAGAAGATATCATACAGTATTTGTCTTTCTGTGTCTAACTTATGTCATTTAACTTATCATCTTCAAAGTCCATCCATGTTATCACAAATGGCAGGATTTCCCTTTTCCCATGGCTGAATGGTTTCCACTCCAGTATGTATCTACATATATATACCATATCTTTTTTATTCATTTATCTGTTAATAGATACTTAGGTTGTTTCCATGTCTTGATTGTTGTGAATAATGCTGCAGTAAATCCAGGAGCGTAGATGTCTCTTCTATAACCTGTTACCATGTCCTTTGGCTATGCACCCAGAAGTGAGATGGTTGTTTTGTCCTTCATTGTTTGAAGAACCTCCATACCGTTCACCACAGAGGCAGGACCAGTTTACATTCCCACCAAGTGTGCACAAGGGTTTCACCAACAATTGTTATTGTTTCCCTAAGTTCATTGAGTTTTCTTTGTTCTCTGGAATCTCACAGAGCTTCTTAAAATAGTTATTAAAAAATTAAAATTTTTTTTCGGATAACTTACAGCTCTCCATTTCTTTGGGGTCAGTTGCTTGAAAATTACTGTGATGTTGTAGTGGTGTCGTGGTTCCTTGCTTTTCGTGTCTGCTGGCTTTGTGTTGATGACTGTGCATTTGAGGGCATGGTCATCTCTTTTGGCCTTTTCAGAATGACTTCCGTGGGGAAAGACTTCCATCTGGAGGTGGTTCAGAGCACTGGTTGTGCGGATGCAGCATCTTTGGTTCTTGGGAGGGCATAGTAATAGCTTTCTCAGCTGAGCTTGATGTTGGGCAGATGGTGGGAGTCTCCTGTGGCCGACATCACAGATGTCATGCAGGTGGCAGTGGTGAGCAGGGCTACTGGGACCCTCAGAAGTGAAGGCTGTTCAAGTCCTCCAGTTCTTTTTTATCTGTGGGATGAAGTTCTGGCTGAGGGTGTCCTGCTTAGCGCTTGGTCTGGTGTGCTGGCACTCAGAGCAGTAGCAGAGCCCAGGTGTCTGAGGTGTGGGTGTGTGGCGATCTTCCATGGAACCAGGACCTGGGCCTCAGGGGCTCAGTGACTCCAGCTGGTGCGGGGTGTGGGGAAGGCAGCAGCATGGGCCCTGGCATGATAAGCTGTAGTAATGGCGGGGACCCAAGCAGCAGGGCACGGTGGCAGCAAAGCCTGGGGATGGTGGATCAAAATCTCAAATCTGGCCCCAAGGGGTAGTCACGGGACAGCAACAGGATACTTTCATGGTAGAGGGTTCACTAAAGCCATATTTTGAGACCTGGGCTCAGAGCAGCAGCCATGCTCCCAGGCAATGACAGTTCAGAGCCATGTCCTGGGACTCGGGGTGGCCCCAGCAATGATAAGTCAGGGCCATGAGCTGTCTCCTGGGCTCAGAGTGCTGGCAGTGCTCTCAGGCAATGACGGCTCAGCATTGTGACTTGCGACTCTGCAGGCTCGGGGCAGCGGAATTGTTCTTGGATGATGACCTGCCAGAGCTGCAACCTGGATGCATCATGGAGCTCGGGGGAGCAGCAGACCAGGTGCATTGATGGTCAGAGCCATGACCTGAGTGAGACCCAGGGACCCAGGGGACAGGGCTCAGGGCAGCAGCTGGCCAGGCCCAGCAATGACAGTTTAGAACTGCAACCTGAGATACAGCGGGCGGGGTGCAAGGCAGCAGAGGCTGCTGGGTCATGGTAGGACAAAGCCTTGCCCTGGGGCCAGGGCCTGTGTGTGTGTGGGGAGGGAGTGTGTGTGTGCACAAAGCAGAGGCAGCTCCAGTCGGTGTATGGTGAGAGGGGTATCCTGAGTGCAGAGAGTGGGGCACAGCAGCGACTGGGGTTTCTGAGGGTAAGCCTCACCACGGTGACAGCTCCAGCACAGGGAGTAGACACAGTGGAGGGGACTCCAGGCGACTCCACCAGCTGGGATGAGCGTTGGTGCAGACTCTGGGATACTCTGGAGCAAAGGCTGCACAAGTTCACAGTGCTGAGGCTTTCTGGGGTCGTCCTGCTCTCCTTTGCCCCGTGCAGTGAGACTCCTCTTAGGGGATCTCTTGTGGTTCCAAGCTGCTCTTGATTGGGGAATGGGACGATACAAGTGCATGTGTTTCCTATACCCTTCCATGCGGCCATTCTCAACTGTTGAGCTCCGCAGGGTTTTTGCTGCTTCTTAGACATCTGGAACTTTCTCTGAGCTATTTTCTTGGTATTTATTTATTTATATTTATTTTCACCTCATTTTATTTATTAAATTTAAAAAATTTTAGTTCCAGTGTGATTAACGTACAGTATTATATTAGTTCCAGGTGTACAACAGAGTGATTCAACAGTGCTGTGCATTAACTCGGTGCTCATCATAAGTGTACTCAATGCTTAGCACCTCTTTCGCCCATCCCTCCACCTCCCACCCCTCTGTTAATCACCAGTTTATTCTCTCTACAGTTAAGAGTTTGTTTTTTTGTCTTTTTATTCTTTGCTTTGTTTCTTGAATTCCACATATGAGTGAAAGCATACGGTGTTTGTCTTTCTCCACCTAACTTATTTCAGTTAGTTATTTTTATTAAAAAAATTTTTTGGGGGGGATGCCTGGGTGGCTCAGCAGTTGAGCGCCTGCCTTCGGCCCAGGTCATGATCCTGGGGTCCCAGGATTGAGTCCCACATCGGGCTCCCTGCATGGAGCCTGCTTCTCCCTCTGCCTGTGTCTCTGCCTCTCTCTCTCTCTCTGTCTTTCATCAATAAATAAATAAAGTCTTAAAAATTTTTTTTTGTTGCTGTTGGGGGGAGATAAGCATAGGGACCTTCTAGCCCACTATCTTGCTGATGTCCTCTATCTTTTTTTGTTCTCTTTCTTTCTTTCTTCTTCTTCTTCCTTCTTCTTCTTCTTCTTCTTCTTCTTCTTCTTCTTCTTCTTCTTCTTCTTTTAGATTTTACTTATGTATTCATGAGAGAACAGAGAGTAGACACACACACACACACACACACACACACACACACACACACACAAGGACACAGGCAGAGGGAGAAGCAGGCTCCACGCAGGGAGCCCGACATGGGACTCGATCCCGGGTCTCCAGGATCACGTCCTGGGCTGAAGGTGGTGCTAAACCACTGATCCGCCCGGGCTGCCCTGGTCCATTTCTTTTTATGTGAGTTTTAGCAGATTGTGTCTTTTAAGAAATTTGTCAACTTTTCATTTAGGCTGTCAAATTTGTAAGCATAGAGTTTTTTAAGTATTCCTTTATTAGCTTTTGGGTTATTCTCTAGCTCAGAAATACTTTCTGTGTCCAGTATGCCAATAAGCATTAGTCAAAAGCATTCTTCATTTCTGTTAGTTTTTTCATCAGTAGTATTTATTTTTCATTCTTTCTTAGTTTTTCCATGTCTCTGTTTACATTATTGTTCTTGCATGCTATCTGCTCTATCAGTTAGAGACCCCCCCTTTTTTAAAAGATTTTATTTATTTATTCATGAGAGAAACAGAGAGAGACAGGCAGAGACACAGGCAGAGGGAGAAGCAGGGTCCATGCAGGGAGCCCGACGTGGAACTTGATGCCGGGTCCCCAGGATCACGCCCTGGGTGGAAGGTGGTGCTAAACCACTGAGCCACCCAGGGATCCCCAGTTAGAGCCCTTATAATATTACTCACAGTTGATAAAAATTCTGGGTCTAAAAAAATAAAAAATAAAAAATAAAAAAATAAAATTCTGGATCTGATATTCCAATATCCCTGTCAAGTCTGATTCTGTCTCCTCAAATTGCATTTTCTCTCTTTGTCATATGCCTTGTAAATTTTCCCAGCTTTATTGAGTTGTATTTGACATATAACATTGTGTAAATTTATAGTGTACACTGTGATGATTTGATATATGTATACATCAGGAAATGATTATCAGAATAAGGTTAGTTAACACATCCATCACCTCACATAATTACCGTTTTTTGTTGTGGTGAGAATATTTAAGATACTCTTTTAGCAAATTTCACATATACAATACTGAATTATTAATGACAGTCAGCATGCTGTACATTAGATGCCTAGAACATAATATAACCTTATAACCAAAGTTTGTTTCCTTTGACAGACATCTCCTTGTTGCCCTCACCCCCACCCCTGACTCTAGTCCTAGACAACCATCTGTCTACTCTCTGTTTTTTAAGTTCAGCTTTTTTTTTTTTTAGATTCCACAATAAGTGAACCCATACAGTATATAATTTTTTCCTGATAGCTGGAGATGATGTACTGGGTAAAAGCATCTGCTGTACATAGACCTTTAATAATGTGGTAGTGAGATGGGGTGAGGGGAAGCAGTCTATCATCCTATGGTTAGGACTTAATCTTTTTATAATCCTATGCCTCTAGACTGTGGAATTCATAGTTGTTTCTCAGATTATTATTTTTTAAAAATATTTTATTTATTTATTCATGAGAGACACAGAGAGAGACAGAGACGCAGGCAGAGGGAGAAGCAGGCTCCATGCAGGGAGCCTGATGCAGGACTCAATTCCAGGACTCCAGGGTCACACCCTGGGCCTAAGGCAAGCCCTAAACCATTGAGCCACCCAGGGATCCTCTGTTTCTCAGATTATTTTGTTCACTTGTAGGTGGGAGAAGATGGGTAGGCTGGAGTTGGTATTTCCTTTCTCCTACATGGAGGGCTGATGCTGGCTGGAGTTAGGTATTCACTTTTTTTTTTTTTTTAGGTATTCACTTCTTACCACTTCTTATTCTGATAGTATCACAACAGGTTAGGCTCTGCTTAACCAGCTCCTCCTGAGTGCAGGTTTTGTTAAGAAGAACAGGATGCTGTGGTATATTTCAAAACAGTCCCCTTTGCCCTCCTCCTGGCAGAAGCACAAGGTAATTTGTCTATGATATTTATTGTGAGAACCTCATCAAGCTTCTGGAGATAAGTCTCACAATATTGTGGTGCTCCTCAACAAAATACCAGCAAACTGAATTCAATAGCATATTAAAAGGATCATATGCCACAATCAGTTGAGATTTATCCTTGGGATGCAAGGATGGTTCAACATACCAAATCAATAAATGTGATATATAGTACATTAATAGGATTAAGAAGAAAGTCATATGATCATCTCAATAAATGCAATTGAAAAAAATTTGACAAGAAATGTTTTTTATGGTTTTGTTGACAATACATGTCACACTTGACAAAATACAACATCATTTTATGATAAAGACTCTCAATAAGTTAAGTGTAGGAGGAATTTATCTCAACATTATAAAGGCCATATATGACAAGCTCACAGCTTACTCATACCTAAGAGTGAAGGGCTACCCCACAAGCATTATTTGGACAGAACCCCTAGTATGGCATAGCTACCAGAGAACAAGTAGCCCAAATCCCATACTGAAATATTTTGAAATGAACAACCAACATGGAAGTGAAAATAATCTGTATTCATCCCGTTTTCAAGGAGATAACTGGAGAAAAGCACAATTATACCAGGAGAAGCTGTATTCTGACTGCCAATGAATATCTAAAAGCAACCTTCTGTTTACTGAAAAATTATTCACAATAGCCACATTTATTGATTTTTATGTTCCTAAGAACTGTTTTCTGGATAATTTTCTAACATAAAAATAAAAAGTGAATACACACACACAAATAAAAATAAAAAAATAAAAGCAACTTTCTAGGGGAGAATTCTGAGATCAGGGTGCTGTATCCAGTAAGCCATTGACTATGGGACCTCAGTTTGAAGGCATACAGAGAAGAATATAATTCTTTCTTTTTCTCATGTTCCAGGTGACAGAGATAACATTTACTCAAGTCCTAGTAATAAAAGTGCACTGTGGGAACACATGATGATTGTCAGGCTGAGTAGCACTGGGCTGATTTGAATTGATAGGGAGGAAAGAATGTTCAGGAGATAATGTAGGACTGTGTTTACTTTGCAATGGTGTTCTCTAATTTATTCATTGCTTCCAATTTTTCACCTGTGTTTAAAGCTTCTTTTCTGATAATATCTGCAGTAATTAATCAAGAAAACAGATACCACATTTGTGCAAAATGCCCAGAACGTAAGAGCAGATCAACAGATATTGGTGTCTTTAGCATAGAAGCCATATCATGAGTTATCAAATTTTCCATATAAAACACTCAGAAATGCATCCCTATCCTGACCCCGGGATTGAGGAAGCATGATAGTGTTTCATTGTTTGTCAGCAATTATGTCATGGACTATTGTTTCAAATTTAGGGATTTGGTTCCCAGGAGCCTCTTTGTTGAGAATGGACTCTTAAATGCAGAGAAGGGAAAATGGAATGAGTATTTGCCCCATCAGGTGTATTGGTCATTATCGTCTCCCTGTTTCAGGAGATCTTATCAGAGAACACTTTGGAACACATTTTGTGTTTTGTAATGCTAGTGCCTGCGAGGAGATAACACAGGTGAAGTGAAGACATGCAGACATTTACAAAACCACAGATTATAGATGGAAAGGGAGAGGCTGAAGCATCAGGATACAGTTCAATTGGTTAACCCACGCAGGAGGATGTGGTGGGTTAGATCAAAGCATCGACCAAAGAGATTTTTCTCTCAGTGCCTGAGAGGCAAAACTTAGGTGTGTATTATGTGAGAGCCAAGTGTTGAGAACAGATGAGATTTTGAGGCCTCAATAATCTTCTACAGGGAGGATGAGGTCTTGACCGGATGTGGATAATTCTCTCAACAATCTGTCAAGTGAGTTTAATTTTATTTTAGCTTTAGCTTTGCTGAGGCCACACAACTTACGGTAACTAGTGAAAGGAAGTAGCCAGCACATAATACATTCTTTTTCTCACACTAGTAAAGGTAGTTTATATTTTTGGAGTTATCATGCATGTAAGTAGCCTTACACCGGGCCTGAAGAAGTCTTTGCCCTCAAAGATGAAGACTTTGAAGAATGCTTTTAAGTCAGATGATTTTTTAAAAATGTACTCAAACATTCAGTAATCACATAGTCACCCTTGGGCATATTTTTACATTAAAGTGGTTGGTGTCACAACATCTCTGCCACAAATACTTTTCCATGAACTCGGAAAGGAAAAAAAAAAGTTGGAAATTCCTGATACTATTTTTTTTTTCATTCTGAAAGCAGTGGTGTTTTAGGGAGTTGGCTCATAGTAGCTCTTGAGAACGCATTCAGGAATTTTGCAATTCGGTTGTTAAACCATTTGTAGTTTAAAATCGTGGAAATCAGCAAACACTACCGATGAGTACTTTTTACTTCAAAGGGCTGGTTTACCAGTACACCACTAGATATAAGTGTATGGCAATCAAAAATTATAGTCTATAAATAAAAATGAACAAATCCTGGTCTTTGTAACTTACATGCTGTCACACTGGAAACACTGAGGGTTAGGAATTAAGTGATCTGCTGACTATGATCCGTAATCATTCACCATAAAGCCACTGTAGTAGGCATCCTCAAAATGCTTTTCTTTTTTCTTTTTTTTTTTCAAAATGCTTTTCATATTCCTTTTGCAAATTCTCACATGATAATTCTTTGTAGAACCGAGTATCAGTGAAATGCAGGCTTCTAAGTGAATTAGCATACTTTGTTCTATCTGAGGTGGTGCGTTATTTCTCACGCTTTCTGTTTTTGTTTGGAAAGGAAGTGCAATGCCAGTCAATTTAGTCATCCCCTGGTTGAAGAAATTTTTATTTCTTACTTTTTCAAGGTACTATTTTTACTTCTCATTTTAACTTACTGATTTCATGGCGTGTAATCTAAGGCACTTCCACTAATGTCATTTAGAAAGTACCACCAATCAGACAACTATAACACTTTCCTTGCAGAAGGACTTTGGCAAGAATACTATTTCTCCCCTATTTAAATTATTATTATTATTATTTTTAGGAGACGATACCACTTGAAGAAAGTTTTAAATGAGCAAATTTATAGATCACCTACAATCAGAAATATTATAGGGGTGCCAGGCTGGCTCAGTTGGTAGAGTGTGTGACTCTTGATCTCTGGGTTGTAAGTTCACACCCCGTGTTGGTCTAGAGATTACTTAAAAATAAAATCTTTAAAAAGGTTATGTATTTCCCTTGGTTTCAAATAACTTAGATGTATATTCTCTTAAATAGCTCTAGTCAACATTTCAATAAGACTTTAGAAACTATATTGTTTTGCTTTTGACACCAAAGTGCCATTTATCTTCATAATTATAGTGTCTTCTTAAATCATAATTTAAAATATTGCATTATTTTCCATCAGGCTGACATGCCAAAACTTGCTAATTAACTTATTGTTTCACCAGAGTAGAATTAAAATTCTCAGTGCTTGAATTGAGAATGATTCTTATCTCACATCCCTGATTTTCTGTTAACATCAAATTAATCTTTGGAAAAGTTGTGTCCCTAAAGGATTATTTTCTCCCCGTGCCTAATTGTTACACTGGATCACTAGTAGAAGAATTGCTGCTGCAATTATGTTGTCTCTCCTTTTAACACCACCTCAGAGACTCACCTGTCATGAGCCTGTCATGGAGAGGGCAGGTAATACGATAATCACATCCCAATGGAGATGAGGGCATCATGTTCCCCCTATCACCATGGGGCTGACATGTCCTCACCAGCACCAGCCTGTCATTTGCATCCCACCTGTGCATGGAGGAGAGGTGCTTCAGGTGGGTCACTTTTGCCTCAGCTCCTACACGGAATGACCGGACACACTCTTCTGAAAGACAGTCCTGTTCTCCTTGAGGCTCATCATCATGTTTTTCTCATTTTTCCCTTCTATTTTTCCTATATGTGTTTTCTCCATTTTTCTTTCTTTTTTTTTTTAAGATTTTATTTATTTATTCATGAGAAACACAGAGAGAGAGAGAAAGGCAGAGACACAGGCAGAGGGAGAGGCAGGCTCCATGAGGGGAGCCCCATGCGGGACTTGATCCTGGGACTCCAGGATCACGCCCTAGGCTGAAGGCAGGTGTTAAACCACTGAGCCACCCAGGGATACCCGTTTTCTCCATTTTTCATCATTTATTAGCCTTCTGTTTTCTTTTTTCTCTCATTATTTTTCTTCCTTGCTTTCTTTCCTTTCCACATTGCATATCTTTGCTCAGTCTCATGTTTCCTTTTCTCACATCTGTCCGTCATCTTCTGGGTTTTATTTTTTATTTTATTATTTTTCTTTTTCTGATTTTATCTCATCCTCTCTCCTCCTTATGAGATGTCACAGCGCAATGTTAGGAGAGCCGAATCTGGAATTCGGGGCTTCCCAGGCTGAATCTCAGCTCTGTCCCTTCCTAGATGTATGACCTTGGGCATCATGTTTGTACCATCTGTGCTTCCATGTCCTCACCTGTAAAATGGGGAAAAAAGACAGCAACTTCCTCTTGAAGATTAAACAAATTATAACAGGTAAGGTTTTTTTTTTTTTTTTTTTTTTACAGGTAAGTTTTCTAGAAGTATGTTCATAAGGGTCTTCTATTAATATTCTTATTGCTTTACATCCTTTATTTGTAGCTCAATTTCATTGCTCTTTGGCACCTGTCATTTTCCTGAGCAACTCCCTTTTCCTCCATCAATAGCCTATGTGGGTTTATTGTTGCAATTGCTTTGTTTCCACTTCTGTTTTCTTACACCTTCTTCTTCTTTTTCAAGTAGGTTCCATGCCCAGCATGGCACCCAACACGGGGCTTGAACTCACAACCCTGAGATTGAGACCTGAGCTGAGATCAAGAGTCGGACGCTTAACCTACTGAATCATCCAAGCACTCCTTCTTACACTCTTTTGTTCCATTATTTCATTTCTATCTTTTTCTGTGCTCAGAAAACTTTCCAGTTATAATTTCCTTTTGAGTCTCTCAATTCCTTACCTCTCTTTTCTTTAATGCCTTGAGGTTCATTTAATTCATTGCTGAGATGTGGTCTTGTCTAGGTTTTCTGTTTGTTCTGTTTCCTTTACCACCTCTTCTTTTATTGTTGCTTGTCTGTCTCTTCATCATCTGTTCATTCGGCTTGGTGGTCCTTACAGCTCACCAGTGTTTCACATTTTGTCTCTTTTACATTTCATTTCTACTCTCCACTTTGACTTCTTTTCCCCTTGTCTTTATGATTTTATAATGAGATACATCTATTCTTATTTTGTTTTATTGATTTTTCACATGATTTCATTGCTCTTCACATTTTCTTTACTTTTCTCTTCTTCTCCCATTTATTTACCTTGCAACCTATTTACATATAACTTACTTCTGACCCCTTTATTTCCTCAAATATACGTTTTCTTCTCATTTATCATTTACTGTGTTTTTTCTAAACTTCTCTCTTTTGGCCACTTTATCTTTTGTCTGATTTTCTTCAATTCAATAAATTTGTTTCTCTAGAGAGTCTTTGTTTTTTCTTATCTCACAAACCCCATTCACCTCATTTCCTTTACCTGTATTCCCCCCTATATATTTACATTCTTTACTATCTAGGTTTTTCACCATTATAATTTGACTTCTCTTCTGCTATCAATGTTTATTTGTTTTTTAAAAAGGCTTATTTATTTATTTTAGAGAGAGAGAGGGGGAGAACACATGTGCATAGGCAAGTGGGAAGAGAGGCAGAGGGAGAGAGAGAATCTCAAGCAGACTCCCCCCTGTGCAGGGAGCCCAACATGGGACTCCATCCCATGACCTGAGCTGAAATCAAGAGTTGGCTGCTCAACTGACTAAGCCACCAAGCACCCCTACCAATATTCATTCTTAAATATTATTTTAAGTTATCATCTATATGTTTTCTTATTATGTTGATAGGTAGTTTAAAAAATATCTCCTATGAGATAATCATAGCTCTATTAGCTCAGAAACAGATTTTTGATATATGTTGCTCAATTGCTAGTAGAAGCAGGGAAAAAAAAGTAATTTTAGTAGTATGATAAATGGTAGAGGAAAGACAGGCAAAAAGTCCTCAAGAAAACTAGAAAAGTCTAGTGTGGAATATTTTCTACCTTTTTATGTTATATTGCTTAATCTACTTTCTTCATTTTCCTTTTTTTATGCTTTTTTAATTTTCTCATTAAATATTCCATCACCCTAACAAAAAACTGTTCCTATTCCATAAAAGAATACTGTAGTGCTATAGAAATTTATTTAATTACATTCTAAATTCTAAATAAATTAAGCTATATTCTATAGATTGTATTGAGGATTTAGTGAATTACTACTGCCACTGAAATTATTATTCCTTTTGAGATAAAATCAATGATATTGTTCTCAGATCTTTGAAAGTAACATGAAAATGTGAGAATTATCATTTTACAAAATCATAAAGAAATAAAAATCTGATACCTTGGCAGGTATTTAACTATATGTAAGTAAGATATAGTTAAATAAACCTGTATAATAATAGTTAAAAATTCAACTATTCAATAGAAAGAAATAGCTCATTGAAGAGCAGATCACAGGAAATATAAGCAATTTACACTTGGTAAATTTTGCATAAATAGGAAAGGAAGGAAAGAATATCCTCTATAATCTGTGCTGTCAAGTAGAGTAGCCATTGGCTCCTGAACAGTACTTGAAATGTGGCTAATCCAAATTAAGACGTGCTGTAAGTGTGAAATACACACTAAATTTTGAAGGCTTAGTATTAAAAAATAAAGTAAAACATCTTTATATTTTTATATTATATGCTGAAGTGATATTTTGGATATATTGAGTCAAATCAAATGATGTTATTTCATTTATTTTATTATTATTATTATTTTTAAAGATTTTATTTATTTATTCATGAGAGACACACACACACACACACACAGAGAGAGAGAGAGAGAGAGAGAGGCAGAGACACAGGCAGAGGGAGAAGCAGGTTCCATGCAGGGAGCCCGATGTGGGACTCGATCCCGGGTCCCCAGGATCTGGCGCCGGGCTGAAGGCAGGCGCTAAACCGCTGAGCCACCCGGGCTGCCCTGTTTATTTCATTTATCTCCTTTCTTAATGTATCTAGTGTAAAATTAAAAATTATGTATAATTTGCATTATATTTTATTGAATAGCTCAGTGCTAGATGGGTGTAGGGGACATGCTCACTGTCTCTGTCTTCTTTGTACTAGGTTCATCATCATATGCCTCCTTTCTTTTTTTTTTTTAAAGATTTTTAAAAACTTATTTATTTAAGAGACAGAGAGAGAGAGAGTACAAATGGGGCAGGGTGGAGCAGAGGGAGAGGGAGAATCAGATGCTCTGCTGAGCAGGGAGCCCAACGTGGGGCTCGATCCCAGGATCCCAGGATCATGACTTGAGCCAAAGGCAGACGCTTAACCAACTTAGCCTCTCAGACACTTCTCTTTTTCTTTTTTTAAAGGATTTTATTTTTAAGTAATCTCTACACCTAACTTGGGGCTTGAACTCACAGCCCCAAGATCAAGAGTCACATGCTCTACCAACTGAGCCAGCCAGGTGCCCCTTATAATCCTCAAGTCCACTGCCTGCATCAGGCCAGGACTCTAGGGGTGTGTGTGTACATCTACATGATAATACACAGTCCCTCAACCCCATTGCCCAAATCCTTTTCTCTCTTCATAGTCATTTACAAATTTGTGTTTAATATGCATGAATTGTTGTGTGTGATGCTATGTTCTAATTCTGCTCTTGTCACCCAGGGCTATTTTCTCTGATCTCTGCATGTTAACGTTTTAAATCTAAATTATTCTTGGTAACTTTTGCATTATGTTTTTTTTCATTTGTATCATTGACATTTATATTCATCTATATCTTACTTGGTGAATATGTTTGTATGTCTCCCCGTAAAGCTAACTGTACTTAGTTTATTTATTTTTTATTTATTTGTTTTTTTTTTGTGTGTGTGTGTGTGTACTGAGTTCATATTCACACATAAAACTGACGGGTCAGAGAGCATATACATGTTCAATTCAACAACCTTTCCAAATTATACTCTGGAATTGACATACTTGTTTACCATGCCACCAGTAATGTCTGGCAGTTTCTATTTTCCCATATATTCACCAGCCTTTGAGATGATCTGTATGATGTTTTTGTCAACATCATGCTGAAATACAGTATCTTCCTGCTCCTCTGATTTGCATTTTTCTAATTGCTAGTAAAGTTGAGTGTATTTTCAAAGGCTACCTAACCATTGGGTATCCCCTTCCGTGAATTATTGTTCCATAAACTGTCCAGATGTCTTTGGGTTCCCTTTTTCTTACGGTTTTTAAGGAGATATTGACATATGTAAGAGACATGAATAACACATTTTCAGTTGTATGCATCACAAATATTCTCTCTCACTCTATCTCCTTTTTTTTTTTTTTTAAGTGTTTTCAAGAGACACACACAGAGAGAGAGAGGCAGAGACACAGGCCGAGGGAGAAGCAGGCTCCATGCAGGGTGCCCGATGTGGGACTCGATCCCGGGTCTCCAGGATCACACCCTGGGCCGAAGGGAGCGCTAAACCGCTGAGCCACCGGTGCTGCCCTGTATCTCCTTTTTTGTTTTCTATTGCATAACTTTATTGGATTTGGTATGAGATATATTATACGCAAGTGTATACACATATAATACATATAAATGTGTTATATATGTGTATATACATATATGTATATATCCACTAATAAATTACAGATGAAATCAAGTTGTTATTAAATGATTAATAAAAATCTTGAAAGTAAATCTTAAAAGTTGGAAGATAATTTTCTTATCTTGAAATAAACATTTATTTATCTAATAAATAAATAAATTTCCTTATCTTTCTTATCTTGAAATAGAAAAAGTGCCAAAGGACAAAATAATTTTGTGTACAGTAAATTAGATTCCTTGCTAAATTAGAAAAAACATATGACCACAATTCAATAGCAATATACAACTTGAGAAACATTTACTGAAAACCTAAAATTTAATATCATTCATAAAAAGCATGTGTAAATCATTAAGAACACCACTTTGAATTGATACTTAGCAAAAGATGCAAGGCAAATCATCCAGTTTACTTTAGAAGTTCAACATAATACGAAATTAATCAAATTAAAATTACAACAAAGAGATGTTAATTTCTTTCTCCAAAATTGGTAAAGATTATTAAAATTGTTATTTTTTAATGTTAAATTGGTTAGCATTAGTTAGATATAACAATTTTTTTGTTTTTGTTTTTTTAGATACAACAATTTGTTAGAGATGTGGTTTTCTTTTGGTATAGCTTTTCTGGAAATAATTTGGCAATTATTGCCTATTGTACATAAAGCTCTGTACCTAAAGAGCAGAGAGGTATTCCTAGGAAGAAAAATGTGGATATAATGAATATGAAAATGCCTTCAGAAATACTTAAATATTAAAAATACAATGATAATAATAATATTTAATATGGTAATTAAAATTATGTTTACAAGTGGCTCCTGGGTGGCTCAGTCAGTTAAGCAGTTGGTTTTGGCTCAGGTCATGATCTCAGGGTCCTAGGATTGAACCCCATGTTGGACTTCCTGCTCAGCAGGTAGTCTGCTTCTCCCTCTCTCTCTCTGTCCCATCCCACTCATAGTCACTCACTCTCTCTCTCAAATAAATACAATCTTTTAAAATTTTTTCAAAAATAAAAATATATTTACAAAACACTTATTTACATGCTGAATGCTTCTGTTACCAATTGCAAACTTGACACCAAATTCTGCATACGTTATCAGTCCTTGAAAATTTTATAAAGTAAAAAAGTCAGTAAAGTGTATCAAATGTTGGGATCCCTGGGTGGCGCAGCGGTTTGGGGCCTGCCTTTAGCCCAGGGCACGATCCTGGAGACCTGGGATCGAGTCCCACGTCGGGCTCCCGGTGCATGGAGCCTGCTTCTCCCTCTGCCTATGTCTCTGCCTCTCTCTCTCTGTGATTATCATAAATAAATAAAAATTTAAAAAAAGTGTATCAAATGTTAAATGTGTTCACCTCTACACGCTTAAGATTGTGCATATTTTAAAATATTGCATTATAATTCTTTTCCCCAAATTTCTGCAATTATAACTTTTATAAAGACATTCCTACCTTTTAAGCATAATATGCTTCACACTATCTTCAACTATGCATTGATCATGAATTTTTGCTTTTCTCTGTAGCCTACTTTCTGGAGGAAGCAAATGAAATTGTGTGATACTTACAGATAGAATCCTTTCTGACTTTTTTTTTGTTAAATTTTTTTTTTATTTATTATTTATGATGGTCACACAGAGAGAGAGAGAGAGAGAGAGAGGCAGAGACATAGGCAGAGGGAGAAGCAGGCTCCATGCACCGGGAGCCTGATGTGGGATTCGATCCCAGGTCTCCAGGATCACGCCCTAGGCTGAAGGCAGGTGTTTAAACCACTGAGCCACCCAGGGATACCCGTTTTCTCCATTTTTCATCATTTATTAGCCTTCTGTTTTCTTTTTTCTCTCATTATTTTTCTTCCTTGCTTTCTTTCCTTTCCACATTGCATATCTTTGCTCAGTCTCATGTTTCCTTTTCTCACATCTGTCCGTCATCTTCTGGGTTTTATTTTTTATTTTATTATTTTTCTTTTTCTGATTTTATCTCATCCTCTCTCCTCCTTATGAGATGTCACAGCGCAATGTTAGGAGAGCCGAATCTGGAATTCGGGGCTTCCCAGGCTGAATCTCAGCTCTGTCCCTTCCTAGATGTATGACCTTGGGCATCATGTTTGTACCATCTGTGCTTCCATGTCCTCACCTGTAAAATGGGGAAAAAAGACAGCAACTTCCTCTTGAAGATTAAACAAATTATAACAGGTAAGGTTTTTTTTTTTTTTTTTTTTTTACAGGTAAGTTTTCTAGAAGTATGTTCATAAGGGTCTTCTATTAATATTCTTATTGCTTTACATCCTTTATTTGTAGCTCAATTTCATTGCTCTTTGGCACCTGTCATTTTCCTGAGCAACTCCCTTTTCCTCCATCAATAGCCTATGTGGGTTTATTGTTGCAATTGCTTTGTTTCCACTTCTGTTTTCTTACACCTTCTTCTTCTTTTTCAAGTAGGTTCCATGCCCAGCATGGCACCCAACACGGGGCTTGAACTCACAACCCTGAGATTGAGACCTGAGCTGAGATCAAGAGTCGGACGCTTAACCTACTGAATCATCCAAGCACTCCTTCTTACACTCTTTTGTTCCATTATTTCATTTCTATCTTTTTCTGTGCTCAGAAAACTTTCCAGTTATAATTTCCTTTTGAGTCTCTCAATTCCTTACCTCTCTTTTCTTTAATGCCTTGAGGTTCATTTAATTCATTGCTGAGATGTGGTCTTGTCTAGGTTTTCTGTTTGTTCTGTTTCCTTTACCACCTCTTCTTTTATTGTTGCTTGTCTGTCTCTTCATCATCTGTTCATTCGGCTTGGTGGTCCTTACAGCTCACCAGTGTTTCACATTTTGTCTCTTTTACATTTCATTTCTACTCTCCACTTTGACTTCTTTTCCCCTTGTCTTTATGATTTTATAATGAGATACATCTATTCTTATTTTGTTTTATTGATTTTTCACATGATTTCATTGCTCTTCACATTTTCTTTACTTTTCTCTTCTTCTCCCATTTATTTACCTTGCAACCTATTTACATATAACTTACTTCTGACCCCTTTATTTCCTCAAATATACGTTTTCTTCTCATTTATCATTTACTGTGTTTTTTCTAAACTTCTCTCTTTTGGCCACTTTATCTTTTGTCTGATTTTCTTCAATTCAATAAATTTGTTTCTCTAGAGAGTCTTTGTTTTTTCTTATCTCACAAACCCCATTCACCTCATTTCCTTTACCTGTATTCCCCCCTATATATTTACATTCTTTACTATCTAGGTTTTTCACCATTATAATTTGACTTCTCTTCTGCTATCAATGTTTATTTGTTTTTTAAAAAGGCTTATTTATTTATTTTAGAGAGAGAGAGGGGGAGAACACATGTGCATAGGCAAGTGGGAAGAGAGGCAGAGGGAGAGAGAGAATCTCAAGCAGACTCCCCCCTGTGCAGGGAGCCCAACATGGGACTCCATCCCATGACCTGAGCTGAAATCAAGAGTTGGCTGCTCAACTGACTAAGCCACCAAGCACCCCTACCAATATTCATTCTTAAATATTATTTTAAGTTATCATCTATATGTTTTCTTATTATGTTGATAGGTAGTTTAAAAAATATCTCCTATGAGATAATCATAGCTCTATTAGCTCAGAAACAGATTTTTGATATATGTTGCTCAATTGCTAGTAGAAGCAGGGAAAAAAAAGTAATTTTAGTAGTATGATAAATGGTAGAGGAAAGACAGGCAAAAAGTCCTCAAGAAAACTAGAAAAGTCTAGTGTGGAATATTTTCTACCTTTTTATGTTATATTGCTTAATCTACTTTCTTCATTTTCCTTTTTTTATGCTTTTTTAATTTTCTCATTAAATATTCCATCACCCTAACAAAAAACTGTTCCTATTCCATAAAAGAATACTGTAGTGCTATAGAAATTTATTTAATTACATTCTAAATTCTAAATAAATTAAGCTATATTCTATAGATTGTATTGAGGATTTAGTGAATTACTACTGCCACTGAAATTATTATTCCTTTTGAGATAAAATCAATGATATTGTTCTCAGATCTTTGAAAGTAACATGAAAATGTGAGAATTATCATTTTACAAAATCATAAAGAAATAAAAATCTGATACCTTGGCAGGTATTTAACTATATGTAAGTAAGATATAGTTAAATAAACCTGTATAATAATAGTTAAAAATTCAACTATTCAATAGAAAGAAATAGCTCATTGAAGAGCAGATCACAGGAAATATAAGCAATTTACACTTGGTAAATTTTGCATAAATAGGAAAGGAAGGAAAGAATATCCTCTATAATCTGTGCTGTCAAGTAGAGTAGCCATTGGCTCCTGAACAGTACTTGAAATGTGGCTAATCCAAATTAAGACGTGCTGTAAGTGTGAAATACACACTAAATTTTGAAGGCTTAGTATTAAAAAATAAAGTAAAACATCTTTATATTTTTATATTATATGCTGAAGTGATATTTTGGATATATTGAGTCAAATCAAATGATGTTATTTCATTTATTTTATTATTATTATTATTTTTAAAGATTTTATTTATTTATTCATGAGAGACACACACACACACACACACACAGAGAGAGAGAGAGAGAGAGAGAGGCAGAGACACAGGCAGAGGGAGAAGCAGGTTCCATGCAGGGAGCCCGATGTGGGACTCGATCCCGGGTCCCCAGGATCTGGCGCCGGGCTGAAGGCAGGCGCTAAACCGCTGAGCCACCCGGGCTGCCCTGTTTATTTCATTTATCTCCTTTCTTAATGTATCTAGTGTAAAATTAAAAATTATGTATAATTTGCATTATATTTTATTGAATAGCTCAGTGCTAGATGGGTGTAGGGGACATGCTCACTGTCTCTGTCTTCTTTGTACTAGGTTCATCATCATATGCCTCCTTTCTTTTTTTTTTTTTAAAGATTTTTAAAAACTTATTTATTTAAGAGACAGAGAGAGAGAGAGTACAAATGGGGCAGGGTGGAGCAGAGGGAGAGGGAGAATCAGATGCTCTGCTGAGCAGGGAGCCCAACGTGGGGCTCGATCCCAGGATCCCAGGATCATGACTTGAGCCAAAGGCAGACGCTTAACCAACTTAGCCTCTCAGACACTTCTCTTTTTCTTTTTTTAAAGGATTTTATTTTTAAGTAATCTCTACACCTAACTTGGGGCTTGAACTCACAGCCCCAAGATCAAGAGTCACATGCTCTACCAACTGAGCCAGCCAGGTGCCCCTTATAATCCTCAAGTCCACTGCCTGCATCAGGCCAGGACTCTAGGGGTGTGTGTGTACATCTACATGATAATACACAGTCCCTCAACCCCATTGCCCAAATCCTTTTCTCTCTTCATAGTCATTTACAAATTTGTGTTTAATATGCATGAATTGTTGTGTGTGATGCTATGTTCTAATTCTGCTCTTGTCACCCAGGGCTATTTTCTCTGATCTCTGCATGTTAACGTTTTAAATCTAAATTATTCTTGGTAACTTTTGCATTATGTTTTTTTTCATTTGTATCATTGACATTTATATTCATCTATATCTTACTTGGTGAATATGTTTGTATGTCTCCCCGTAAAGCTAACTGTACTTAGTTTATTTATTTTTTATTTATTTGTTTTTTTTTTGTGTGTGTGTGTGTACTGAGTTCATATTCACACATAAAACTGACGGGTCAGAGAGCATATACATGTTCAATTCAACAACCTTTCCAAATTATACTCTGGAATTGACATACTTGTTTACCATGCCACCAGTAATGTCTGGCAGTTTCTATTTTCCCATATATTCACCAGCCTTTGAGATGATCTGTATGATGTTTTTGTCAACATCATGCTGAAATACAGTATCTTCCTGCTCCTCTGATTTGCATTTTTCTAATTGCTAGTAAAGTTGAGTGTATTTTCAAAGGCTACCTAACCATTGGGTATCCCCTTCCGTGAATTATTGTTCCATAAACTGTCCAGATGTCTTTGGGTTCCCTTTTTCTTACGGTTTTTAAGGAGATATTGACATATGTAAGAGACATGAATAACACATTTTCAGTTGTATGCATCACAAATATTCTCTCTCACTCTATCTCCTTTTTTTTTTTTTTTAAGTGTTTTCAAGAGACACACACAGAGAGAGAGAGGCAGAGACACAGGCCGAGGGAGAAGCAGGCTCCATGCAGGGTGCCCGATGTGGGACTCGATCCCGGGTCTCCAGGATCACACCCTGGGCCGAAGGGAGCGCTAAACCGCTGAGCCACCGGTGCTGCCCTGTATCTCCTTTTTTGTTTTCTATTGCATAACTTTATTGGATTTGGTATGAGATATATTATACGCAAGTGTATACACATATAATACATATAAATGTGTTATATATGTGTATATACATATATGTATATATCCACTAATAAATTACAGATGAAATCAAGTTGTTATTAAATGATTAATAAAAATCTTGAAAGTAAATCTTAAAAGTTGGAAGATAATTTTCTTATCTTGAAATAAACATTTATTTATCTAATAAATAAATAAATTTCCTTATCTTTCTTATCTTGAAATAGAAAAAGTGCCAAAGGACAAAATAATTTTGTGTACAGTAAATTAGATTCCTTGCTAAATTAGAAAAAACATATGACCACAATTCAATAGCAATATACAACTTGAGAAACATTTACTGAAAACCTAAAATTTAATATCATTCATAAAAAGCATGTGTAAATCATTAAGAACACCACTTTGAATTGATACTTAGCAAAAGATGCAAGGCAAATCATCCAGTTTACTTTAGAAGTTCAACATAATACGAAATTAATCAAATTAAAATTACAACAAAGAGATGTTAATTTCTTTCTCCAAAATTGGTAAAGATTATTAAAATTGTTATTTTTTAATGTTAAATTGGTTAGCATTAGTTAGATATAACAATTTTTTTGTTTTTGTTTTTTTAGATACAACAATTTGTTAGAGATGTGGTTTTCTTTTGGTATAGCTTTTCTGGAAATAATTTGGCAATTATTGCCTATTGTACATAAAGCTCTGTACCTAAAGAGCAGAGAGGTATTCCTAGGAAGAAAAATGTGGATATAATGAATATGAAAATGCCTTCAGAAATACTTAAATATTAAAAATACAATGATAATAATAATATTTAATATGGTAATTAAAATTATGTTTACAAGTGGCTCCTGGGTGGCTCAGTCAGTTAAGCAGTTGGTTTTGGCTCAGGTCATGATCTCAGGGTCCTAGGATTGAACCCCATGTTGGACTTCCTGCTCAGCAGGTAGTCTGCTTCTCCCTCTCTCTCTCTGTCCCATCCCACTCATAGTCACTCACTCTCTCTCTCAAATAAATACAATCTTTTAAAATTTTTTCAAAAATAAAAATATATTTACAAAACACTTATTTACATGCTGAATGCTTCTGTTACCAATTGCAAACTTGACACCAAATTCTGCATACGTTATCAGTCCTTGAAAATTTTATAAAGTAAAAAAGTCAGTAAAGTGTATCAAATGTTGGGATCCCTGGGTGGCGCAGCGGTTTGGGGCCTGCCTTTAGCCCAGGGCACGATCCTGGAGACCTGGGATCGAGTCCCACGTCGGGCTCCCGGTGCATGGAGCCTGCTTCTCCCTCTGCCTATGTCTCTGCCTCTCTCTCTCTGTGATTATCATAAATAAATAAAAATTTAAAAAAAGTGTATCAAATGTTAAATGTGTTCACCTCTACACGCTTAAGATTGTGCATATTTTAAAATATTGCATTATAATTCTTTTCCCCAAATTTCTGCAATTATAACTTTTATAAAGACATTCCTACCTTTTAAGCATAATATGCTTCACACTATCTTCAACTATGCATTGATCATGAATTTTTGCTTTTCTCTGTAGCCTACTTTCTGGAGGAAGCAAATGAAATTGTGTGATACTTACAGATAGAATCCTTTCTGACTTTTTTTTTTTAAATTTTTTTTTAAATTTATTATTTATGATGGTCACACAGAGAGAGAGAGAGAGAGAGAGAGGCAGAGACATAGGCAGAGGGAGAAGCAGGCTCCATGCACCGGGAGCCTGATGTGGGATTCGATCCCAGGTCTCCAGGATCACGCCCTGAGCCAAAGGCAGGCGCCAAATCGCTGCGCCACCCAGGGATCCCCTGACTATTTTATAATCTATCTCTGTAGTAATCTCATAAATGCTAAAAAGAATGTTCCACTATGTACCATATAGTGTTTCAAGATCGGGGGTGGTTTTTTCTTTGCCCCTGGTAGAAATTTCTTTTCTTTTTTTTTTTTTTTTTGCTGGTTCGTATTTTATTGGACTGGATTTCAGGGCTTGTGATGTAAACCTAACAAAGAACTAAATGTTTAGTCGAGGGGATGAAGCCACCCACAAATCTGGGCAAACTTAAAGGTAATTGGAATCAGTGAAAAGTCTAAAGGGAAGGCCTTGTTTCCTTGTTTCCTAACAGTTTTAAAAGATTTAATGATCAGTTTCATGGAAAAAGTCGAAGTGTCCAAATGTCCTTTAGGCAGGAGAAACAGGCAGGACCGGAGGACGTAGGCAGTAGGGGCAGACAGTCTGCAGCTGGGCTGGAGAAGCCGCTTTCCCGTCGGTCCGTGGGACAAGGATGCTTTCTTCAGACAAGGCTGGTAGAAATTTCTACTGTTATTTTATTTTCTGTGTACCAACTGATTTCATCAACTGATTTCTAATTCTGCTTCTAGGTATTTATGGGCCTCCTCAAGCATTGTTTCTAAATCTAACAAAGACACAAAGGATGTTTTCAAGTAATGTGATCATTGGAATTTTGTTCCTTTCCCAAACTTGCATTGGAGTTTCAGGGAATTCACTGTTGCTCCTGGTATATGTTTACATTTCCCTAATAGACACATGTCAGAAGAAGACCAAAGATTATATTCTCATCCATCTGACTTTTTGTAATGTGATTATCATAGTTCGTAGAGGCATTCCAGAAGTGCTGTTTTCTCTGGGGATTAAGTATGCTCTAGGTGATGCTGGATGTAAGGCAGTGATATTCATGTACAGAGTCGCACGTGGACTTCCTATCACCTCCACATGTCTGCTGAGCATATCCCAGGCCATTACCATCAGCCCTAACAAGTACATTTTGCTATGGCTCAAACCCAAACTATCTAATTTAATTGTATCTTTTTTCCTCTTCTTTTGGGTGTTGAACATATTGTTCAACATCAAGATTATAGGAAATGTTCTGGCACCAAAAAATGCCACTTGTCTTAGAGGTGGATTTCCTCTAAAATACTGCATAACAGAGGCAACAGATGTTGCATTTGTAAGTATCATACTTACCAGTGACATTCTCTTTATGGTCCTTATGGTCTGGACCAGTGTTTACATGGTGACTCCCCTGCACAGACATCAGAAAAATGTTCAGGGTTAAAAAAAAAAATGTTCAGGGTTGGCACAAGAGCAAGAAAACCAAGAAACTATCCCCGGAGAATAGAGCCACCCAAACCATCCTGTGCGTGGTGATGTGTTTTGTTTTCTTTTATTTAGTCAATTCCATCCTCTTCTTGCACCTATTTATTGTACATCCCAAAGATTTTTTTTTCATCCCAAAGATTTTAATCAACAGAGCATCAGTGTCTTTTCCTCATCCTGTCACTCAACGATCTGCCATTTGGTGATGAACAGTGACAGTAGGATTTTCAAAGTGCTCTGGGCTCTTACAAAAAGAAGAAAATGGCCTCAAAAGTACATTTTGATGGACTATACTCAAAATCTTTGTGTTGCACTTAAGGAGGAGCAAAATTCTCCTCTGTCATGGTAAGCAAAAATTCTGCACACAGAATTTTAATGGATCTAAAAGCTCTTTCTTTAATGTCTCTCTTTAATTCAGAGATGTTTTCATGACATTATTATATTTTTCGCTCACCAACAGAATTAATGGTAAGATTTGGGGATGATACAAGTGATATTGTATGGGTAGACTCTTTGAAGCAATTGAATGAGATATTTAAAGGTGTTGTTATTTTATGTCAATGGATAAATTGTTGAATCGATATTTAGTTATAGTGTTAAAGGACAAATGCAATGTTTTCTAATCTTACCACATGAACATGCATCAGAATATAAGTGATTTTATTAATAATAGCTAATGATAATTTAACAGAAAATTATGAAAAACAGAAATAAAGAGTTGTAGACCATATGAGACAAGGAGAAAAGGTCAATTGTACACATTATTGGAGTTGCCGAAAAAGAAGAGAGAATAAATTGAGGTAGATACAATCTTTAAGGAAATACTAAGAATTTTTCAGAACTAACAAAAGAATTCAAGCCACAGATTTATGACAAAAACAACTTCCATTTTAATGAAGATGCATGTAAGACGGCTGTTTATAGAATTGCTGACTTTATTTATTTATTTATTTTTAAAGATTTTATTTATTTATTCATGAGAGACACAGAGAGAGAGGGAAAGGTAGAGACCCAGGCAGAGGGAGAAGCAGGTTCCATGCAGGGAGCCCGATGTGAGACTGGATCCCGGGGCTCCAGGATCACATCCTGGGCTGAAGGCGGCGCTAAACTGCTGAGCCACCCAGATGTTTTATATATATAATTTTTTAAAAGACAACAAACCACACGTGTACACACATTAATATCTATTGGTCAATAATTATTGATGCTTTTTTCTAAGTACTTTCATCATTTTGATGCTAAATAGACTATTGCTTGATTTCATTTTCAGGATTGTTTATGCTAGTGTATAGAAATACATGGTTTGTCTGCTGATATTGTATCCTGCAACCTTACTGAACTAGTATATATTTTGTTGTTCCTTAAGATTTTCTATATATTAGATCATATCATCTGCAAAGCAGAGACAGTTTAACTCTTTCTTTCCAATATGAATGCTTTTACTTGAGGAAAAAAGAAAAAGCTCTCAAAAGCTAAAGGTGGAAACATTTGAGCAACAAAGTAAAGGAAATAATATTGGACTATAACCTAAAGTACAGAGTAAATACATGTGAGTCCATACTGATGTAAAGAAAGGTTGAGTAAATAAATGGAGGAGAATGGACAAATATCCCATGCAGAGGAGTTAAAAATAATTTACATAGATACTCCATCCTCAAGGAGATGGATCGTAATTTTCCACTTAAGTGTTAGCTGCACATAGGGATTTTCTTCCAAAGAATACAGTAAAGAAATGGAGAAAATAGTTACTTTTCAGTTAAGAAAATTGGCAAACATGGGGCACCTGAATGACTGTCATTTAAGCATCTGACTCTTGGTTTCAGCTCAGGTCATGATCTCAGGGTCCTGAAATCAAGTTCTGAGTTGGCCTCCATGCTCCATGTGGAGTCTGCTTGAGATTCTCTACTTCTCCTTCTGCTGCCCTCCAGTAAGTAAGTAAGTAAGTAAATAAATAAAATCTTAAAAAAACAAAGAAACATGATAAATATGACTTTACCCAGATAATTGGGATCACCATCAACAGGGAAAAATCCTGTTCATAGTATGTATCTTGGAAATGATATGATGAAAAAAGCAATTTACTTCTATGGTATTCTTCCCTGAAAGTCATTAACTCAAGTCTAATCATGAGAAAAATATCTTACCAACCCTAATAAAAAGACGTTCTATGAAACAATGGGTTAGGAACCCTCAAAACTGTCAAACTCATCAAAAACAAGGGAAAACTGAGAAACACAACCAAGAGGAGACTAATGAACCTAGACATGACTATGAAATTAATGAGGTATCCATGGCAGGACCTAGGGATACATAAATAACATGACCTAAAAACTAGCAAATCTCTAAAAGTATGGGCTTTCGTTAATAATGAATCAAACTGATCCATTAATAGTTACAAATGTGCCATATGAATGCAAGGTATTAAAATAGGATATACTGTCTGAGGAATATATGAAAACTCTGTACTAACTTTGCAAATTTTCTCTAAATCCAAAAGCATTAAAAAAACAAAGTTCATATTCCAACAATAGTATACCTTGCATAAGTGGAAAGTAATATGATGAAAGGATGCCAGTCTTTGTCAAATGCCTGTTCTCTGTATGTTGAGATGATCATATGGTTTTTGTCCTGTGTCCTGCTAAGATGCTAACATGTTAAAATTATAATTTGAATTGATACCAAGTTAGCTTCGATTGCATACAAAAACTCTACTCTTATACAGCCCTGTCCCTCCTTTTTTAGGTTGTTAATTTCAAAAATTATATCTTTATACAGTGTGTTCATTAATTATTTTATGATTATTGTTTAGTATATATTTTTTAATTACATAGGAAAAATCAGAAGTCACAAACCAAAAATAAAATAACACTGGCCTTTATATTTACCTATGTGCTTGCCTTTACTGATATTTTTAATTTCTTCATTTGGCAGTAGTTACTATCTAGTGTCCTTTTATTTCAGCCTGACAAACTCCCTTTGGGTTATCACTGGACAACAGGTGAATTTACTTGAAAACAGTGAACTGTATGCTTAAAAGTGGTTAAAATGGTAATTTTTATGGTATGTATATTTCAGCACAATAAAGAGACTCCCTGTAGCACTTCCTGTAAGATAGGTCTAGTGATGAATTTCTTTAGTTTTGTTTCTCAGAGAATATCTTGATTTCTCTTTCATTTCAGGGTAGTTTTGTCAGGTATAGAATTCTTGGTTCATAGTGGTTTTGTTTCCATACTTTATTTTTTTAAATATTTATTTATTTGTTTATTTATTTATTTATTTATCTACCTATCTATTTATTTATTTATTTTGTTTCCATACTTTAAATATGTCATCCCATCATTTTCTGGCCTGTATGGTTTTTTATAAGAAAGTGGTCATTAATTTTACTGAGGATCCTTTGCATGTGACAAGTAGCTTGTGTCTTGCTACTTTCAAGATTCTCTCTTGGTCTTTGACTTTTGACAGTTTGATTCCCATATGTCTTGGTGTGAAGCAATTTGAGTTTATCATCACTAGAATTTATTGAGCTTCTTGTATGTGCAGATTCACATATTTCATTAAATTTGAAATTTTCAGTCATTATTTCTTCCAATATTATTTCTTTGCCTTTCTCTCCTCTCCTCCCCTTCTGGGACTCCTGTCATGTATACTTAATGGTACCTATACACTTTATTCTTTTTCCATTCTTTATCCTTTCTGCTCCTAAGACTGAATACTGTTAATTGACCTATTTTCAAATGCACTGCTTCTTTCTTATGCCTGCTCAAGCCTGCTAACTCTCTAATGAATGTTTTTATTTTATTGTATTGTTCAGCTCTAGAATTCCTATTTTGTTCTTTTTTATTATTTCTATCTCTTTGTTGATATTCTCTATCTGCTAAGGCATTGTTTTCATACTTTTGTTCTTTGGACATGGTTTTCTTTGGCTTTTTGAACATGTTTAAAATAGTTAATTCAAAGTTTTTGTCTAGTAAACCCAGTTTCTGGCCTTACTCATGAATAGTGTCTGTTGACTGCTGTTTCTACTCTGTGTGGACCATACTTTTTTCTTTCTTTCCATGTCTTATAAATATGTGTTGACAACTGGACATTTTGTTTCATTTTTAAAAAGATTTTATTTTATTTGAGAGAGAGGGCAAGAGCACGAGTTGAGGGAGGGACAGATGAGAGGGAGAGAAAGAATCTCAGATTGTACTGAGTCCAGTGCCCACTGTGGGGCTCAGTCTCACGACCCTGAGATCATGATCTGAGCCAAAATCAAGAGTCAGACACTCAACTGACAGAGCCATCCAGGTGCCCCAACACCTGGACAGTTTAAAGAATATAATGTGACAATTTCAGAAATCAGATTCTCTCCATAACTCTCTTAACTTTTCCTCAACACTCACAGTGGACAACTCTGCATTTATAACAAATGGTGGAAAATTGTGATCTTTCAACCCAGAATGTCCTTGGAAGTAAATGTCTGGCAGTCAATCACTGGTGTTTAAATTTTATACAATTTTATAATACTATATAAACTTTACTACGACTTTGTATTTTGTGAAAGCAGCAAAACAAAATCTTCTTTGAAGTTAATGATTCCTCATACATTCATTATTTGTGGTTTTTTGTATACTTTAGAACCATCCACAAAAATCCAAAGCACATTACATACCTGCATTCTGATGGAAAATTATATGCTTTTCTTTGATTAATATATTCCCTTTTAAGAGAAAAGGATGAGTAATACATAACTAGAAAATTATCTATATATGTTATACAAAATAAGAATTTATTATTTGTTTTAGTTACCATAAAGCTCCTTAGTGGCAACTTGGAGCACATTATAACCGGAAGTTTATTATTGATAAGTGAGATGATTATTGTAAATATCATGAGTGTCATAGAATGATTTCTTTACTTAAAAAGAGGATACAGTTGAAAGGCTATTGAACTCAAATTTGAACAAATTTTTAAAAAGATTTTATTTATTTGACAAAAGAGAGAGAGAGAGAAAGAATGAGTAGCAGAGGAAGAGGGAGAAGCAGGCTCCCCACCAAGCAGGGAGCCCTATGTGGGGCTTGATCCCAGGACCCCAGGATCATGACCTGAGCTGAAGGCAGATGCCTGACTAACTGAGCCACTCAGTTGCCCCAAATTTAAATAAATGTTTATAAAAATGTGGGATTCTTTGTAGCAATAGTTTCATTTCATATACACACACATATTTAATTCAGACCTTATGACAGATGGTATAGCTATACCTGTGGTGAGCATATAGCATAATGTATAGAAAAGTTGAATCACTACGTTGTACACCTGAAATTAGTGTAACCTTATGTGTCATCTGTACTCAAAAATTTTTTTGAGAAAAATTTAATTTAATTTAAAAAATAAAAACATTAAAATTCAGATCTTGGTTAAAATGTATATTTTAAAATTGGATATTAAAAATGACTTTCTAGGGGCACCTGGATGGTGCAGTCAGTTAAGCATCTGACTCTTGGTTTTGGCTCAGGTCATGCTCTCAGGGTCTTGAGGTCAAGCCCTGAGTCAGGCTCCACACTCAGTGTGGAGTCTGCTTGGGACTCTCTCTTTCCATATACCCCTCCTCCCTTGCTCTCTCTTTCTCTCAAAATAAATAAATCTTTAAGAAAGGATTTCTACATGAAAAATAATACAAACTTGACTCCAATCTCACACCATACACAAAACTTAATTTGAAATGGATCATATATCTAAAGATAAAAGATAAAACACTAATTATTTTAAAGGAAAACAGAAGAATAGCATCATGACTTTGAGGATAACAAATGTTCTTAGATCCCAGAAAACAACAAAGACAAAAAAATTGTAAAGTAGATTTCTACTTTCCAAATCTGCTTATCAGAAGGCATTATGGTTGAAAATGAATAAAAATGCCCAAGTTAGAAAAAAATATTTATAAAATGTATATTGGCAAAGCCTTGATATCCAAGATATATAAAGAGATACAATAAGTTGATAATAAAAAGATAACTCAAACAAGCAAATGATGTGAACAGACAACACAAAATATGCACATGAGAAATACTCTACATCATTAGACACATGAGGAATGCAAATGAGAACTGCAGGGAAATAGCACTACAAGGACAGCAGGATAAAATGAAAAGGATTCATTGCACCTAGTGTTGGTAAGAATATGAGGCCACCAAGGCTCTCACATGATTGGTGGAAATATGAAATGATTTCAATCATTTTGGAAAAGTGTCTGGCAGCTTCTCATAAAAGCTAAAAGACATCTGTCATACAACCTTTCATTTGCACTCTTAGGTATGTGCAAAGCAGGAACAAAACCAGATGTTCCCAGAACACTTGCACAAGGATGTCCATAGCAGCTCTATTCATGGCAGGCAAAAACTGGATGGTTGATAGGATGACTGATAAACCAGCTGCATTCTATCCTCAAAGTGAAGTAATAATCAATGAAACAAATGAACAAATAAGCAAATAAATAAAAATGACAGCCTGGGAAGGACCAAGTGGGAAGTCTCTGGGATAATGGTAGTGCTGTATATTCTGAAAAGTGGTTTGGTTTACATAGATGTAAGCATTTGTCAAAACTCAAGAAATATTTAAGATTTATGCATTCCTGTCTTTCTAACTGAATTATTTTTATATTGCTATCCTCCGAGTGACACATCTATTCCTCTGTGTCACTGTAGTCTGCCCTGCTACCGATGCTCTCTATTGAATTCTTCATTTGTTGAAATCTTCAGCTCTAGATTTGTTTGATTCTTTCTTATAATCTCAATCTCTGGTGAAGAACTCCTTCCATTCAGTTAATTCTTGAGTTCATTGAATTGTTCTGAGTTTCCTTGTAGCTCATCAGATTTCTTCATAATGGTTATCTGGAATTCTTTGTCTGTTAGATTGCAATATCCTGTGCCTTAGAGTTTGGCAGCTGGAGAATTATTATGTTTTTTGTGTGATGCCATATTTCTTTGATTTTTTATAGTGCTTGAAGATAGGTGCTTCTGCTTCTGCATTTCAAGTAGTAGGTACTTTTCTTACTTCAGGTTTTATGCTTTGGTTGTTACTGTTCATTCAACAGTTGTTGAATAGTCACTCAACAAACTATTAGAAATCTTTCTTTTGAAGTCCAGAAGGTGGCTTTATAGTTTAAGTCTGTGGGTTCTCCTACCAGAAAGGATCCTCAGGGATACATTCTGCATGCACAGGGATTAGCACTTGGGGCTTTGAGAGTGCCCATGGGCCTGGTGGGAAGATCCTTGAGTGGCATGCACCCAGAGGTCTGTGGATGGACCTCCTGTTGAAATTTCAAAGGAGACAGCAGAAAATGTCAGTGTCTTTTGATATTCTTATGTGCTTCCTTCCCTATCCTCTCCCTCCCTCATCATGGAGGTCCCTCCTCAGAAATCCCAGTGTATATAGAGAAATGGCTCCTTCCACCTGCAACCCCCACAACTGGAACAGCCGGGCAATCACTCACCACCTTTGCTTCCTATTTCCTCTGTGGGAGAGGTCAGTGCTTTCCTCCTGTCCTGCTAGAGAAATGGCTGCTGATGCTAGCAAAAGCCTTGTAGTGTTGCCCTGGGGAGGGAGGATAGTTTGGTGAGTTCCTCCCTCTCCTCTGCCTCCAAACTTGTCTGACTCTGTGGGCATATCAGATTCTCTCATCAGGCAGGCTGGACCTCCACAAATCCTTTCCCCAGTGCTAATGCTCGGGTTAGTACTCTTCAGATAACACCCTTCCCCCCTAGTTGTAGTGAATGGAGGTGGGGCAGGCTGGAGGACTCCTTTGGACCCACAGCCCCCACAGAGGTCATCTTACTCATTTACTTTCAGATGCACAGATGGGTAGAAACCTCCCAGGTGTCCTACTATCATGGGCAGAGGCACTTTTGTTTGGTTATGGATGTTTCATTTGTTGTGAGTCAAAGAGGACAAAGAAAGTAACTCATGCCACCATGATCATTCCTCTTGAATGTATATTCTCTGGAATAATTGTTACCAACAGTTTTCTGTTTTCCGTTTTCCTTTTAACTTATTTTGTTGAAATATAATTGATATACAATATTACATTAGTTTCAACATAGTGATTGGACATTTTTATACATTACAAACTGATCACCACAGTCTAGTTACCGTCTGTCACTGTACAAAGTTAATACAGTATTATTGACTATATTCCCCATGTTGTACTTTACATCCAATGACTTATTTATTTTATAACTGGAAGTTTGTACCTGTTGATTCCCTTTATTCCTTTCACCCCTCTCCCCCATTCTCCTTGTCTTCTGGCAACCACCCTCTGTTCTCTGAATCTATAAGTCTGGGTTTTATTTTATTTTGTTTACTTATTTTGTTTTGTTTTTTAGATTCCACTTGTAAATGAAATCATGCAGCATTTGTCTTTCTCTGTGTTACTTATTTCATTTAACATAATATTATCAAGTTCTATTCATGCTGTTGTAAAGGGCAAGATTTCATTTTTTTTTTTTTTAGACTTTATTTATGTATTCATGAGAGACACACACAGAGAGAGGCAGAGACACAGGCAGAGGGAGAAGCACGCTCCATGCAGGTTGCCTGACGTGGGACTAGATCCCGGGACTCCAGGATCACACTCTGGGCTGCAGGCGGCGCTAAACCGCTGAGCCCCCGGGCTGCCCGATTTCATTGTTTTTTATAGCTCAGTAATATTCCATTGTATATACATACAGCACACTTCTTTTCATTCAACTGATGGATACTTAGGTTATTTTCATATCTTGGCTATAGGAAATAATGCTGCATTGAACATAGGGTGTATATGTTTTCAAATCAGTGTTTTTGTTTTCTTCAGAGAGATAGCCAGAGTGTAATTGCTGGATCATATGATAGATCTATTTTTTAATTTTTTGAGGAATCCCCAAACTATTTTTCAAAACAGTTGCATCAATTTATATTCCCACCAAACAATGCTCAAGGGTTCTCTTTTCTCTTCATCCTCATCAGCACTTGTTATTACTTGTCTTTGTGATAATAACTTTTCTAACAGGTGTGAGGTGATATCTCATTGTGGTTTTGATTTGCATTTCCCTAATGATCAGTGATGTTGAGCATCTTTTCATGTTCTTGTTGGCTATCTGTACTTCATCTTTGGAAAAATGTCTATTCAAATCCTCTGCCCATTTTTTAATTGGATTGTTGTTGTTTTTTTTTTTTGTTATTGGGTTGTATGAGTTTTTTATGTATTTTGGATATTAACCCCTAATCAGATACACCATGTGCAAATATCCTTCCCCCTTCAGTAGGTTATCTTTTAGTTTTGTTGATGGTTTCTTTCACTATACATAAGCTTTTTAGTTTGATGTAGTCCCAATGTTTATTTTTGGTTTTGTTGTCCTTGATTTGGAGTCTGATCAAAACAACAACAATAACCAAATCCTAGAGCTGAAGAATAGAATGGCTGATCTGAAAAATTTAGGAGAGAGATTCAACAAAAGACTTGACCAAGTGGAAGAAGAACTCAGTGAACTTGAAGGTGGATCTTTTGAAATTATCCAGTCACAGAAGGAAAAAACAAAGTGAAGTGAACCTCTAGGATTTATGAGTCGTCATCAAAAGAAATAATGTATGCATTGAGGGAATCCAAGGAGGAGCAGAGAGCCGGATAGGAAAAGAAAGTCTATTTAAAGAAATAATGATGGGGGCAGCCTGGGTGGCTCAGTGGTTTAATGCCACCTTCAGCCCAGGGCATGATCCTGGAGACCCAGGATCGAGTCCCACATCGGGCTCCCTGCATGAAGCCTGCTTCTCCCTCTGCCTGTGTCTCTGCCTCTCTCTCTCTCTCAAATTTGGGAAAAGAAATGGAATTCCATGATAACCTAGATTTATTTTTTTTAAGATTTTATTTATTTATTCATAAGAGACACACAGAAAGATGCAGAGACCTAGGCAGAGGAAGAAAGAGACTCCCTGCGGGAAGCCTGATGTGGGACTCGATCCCAGGACCCCGGGATCACCACCTGAGCTGAAGGCAGACCACTGAGCCACCCAGGTACCCCCAGATCTAGATTCCTAAGAGAAACATGAACATCCTAGAATGGGGAGGGCTGGGTGTTAATGCTGAAAGAGCTCTGTCATTAGGAGCCGTGGTGGCTCTACTATGGATCCTGCTTCAAAAAAATTGCTGTATGGGAAACAGAAGACTTTCCCTATGAATTGAGGCATTATAGATTCTACAGTACACAAGGGGATGCCACAAAGGAGCATCAAAAGCCATGAACAAGTCAGCACCACCAATGGAGTGACCAAAAGAGAAGCTTGGAGACATGGGGCTGCTGGTTTATGGATCTAGGCAGAGAATTGATGCAAGAGATAAAGCCACATCTAGAAGCAAGCAGAGACTGCTCTGATAGCAAAGGCAAGAAGGTGGGCAACTGTCTTACAGTAACTGGAAGTTAGATTTTCCTTGGGGATGGCTGTAACAGTGTATCTATCAGCAGCTCAGGGATGAACACTGGTCACCTTAGGAATGCACAGGGCAAACTTCAGCTAAGAAGGTGGGTGATGGGGGCAAGGAAATTAAGGAAAGGCCATCCCATGAAAGGCAAGTGGGGGGTCTCTTCGAGATCTAAAGCAGGAAGCAAAAGAGTGACCCCGCCAGGTGACAGTTCCCCCAGCCACTGCCCCCACAGGCTGCAGTCTCCACAGCTCCTCCACTTGCCCCACCCCTCCTCAGATATGCCGAGGAGCTCCCAGCTCTTTCTCAATATCTGGGCAGTAACCGTTGAGGTGAAAGAGGAAGAGAAGTGGGCACAGCGGGTCCTGGATCTTGGAATCCACAGATGCGGGTTGCATTTACAACAGGTGTAGACCATTGTGCAAATGCTGGTCTTCCCTGGAGCTCAGATTTTTGGACATCTCTAAAATACAGACACTAATGATGCCCCTCAGCTTACGGGGCTTCAGGGTGGGGTATGGGTGAGGTCACAGACTGAGGGTGCTCTTTAAACTCTAAGGCAATATGTGTGTAGTGTTAACGAATATCGGTGGCAAGTTTCCAGAACCCTGGTGGGGGTGAGAGTGAGTCAACAGGAAGAAATTGCCCCACCTCTTGAAAAGAGCTCTTAGAAGAACAGGGCCGGGCGGCTCAGGTTACAAGGCAGGTATAAATAGCCAGTAGCTGCCAAGGAAAGGCCAGTTGGCCTGGAGGTCCTGGAGTCCCAGAAGAAGCAACCGTGAGTGTTTCTGTCCATTGCCCTCATTCTGTTTGCCCAATACCCGGTAACTGTCTCCCTGCCCCTATGGCTCCTCTATCCTACTGGTGCTGTGGAGGCAGGGTCTGTGGAGCTGTTCTGGTCTAGGACGCATGGCAGGCGGGGGGCGGAGGAGGGTAACGAGGAGTGCTCTTAGGGAGCCTCTCAATGCTCCCTGTGCTCTCTGGGCTGGGGGAAGGTGCATCAGCTGGATGACACCCACTCAGACCCCAGACACCATTGTCTGGAAGCCCCAGCGGAAGTGAAAGTTCAACTTCTCTCTTAGTTCCTCTCCATTTCTGATTTCTTCAGAAAGGACAGTGGTAGAGGAGAAACAGGCCAGGTCTCCACAAGCCGGGTTCTAAGCCCATCCAGGTTATCAGCTGCCTGCGGAGCAAGAACATCATGCTTCTTTCTTAGACTCAGATGTTTTACCTTAAAAACTAGACTTAAAAAAATAAATAAATAAATAAAAAATAAAAACTAGACTTACTGGACTAAGTCACAAATTTTCCAACCAAGTTTCAGAGGAGTCATTTTCTTTAAAAAGAAAAAAGAAAAAAATCTTAATCTGAAAGTTTGGCATGAGCACCGGGGGTTGAGGGGGCTGCTGCGACTCTGAAAGCCAGTGAGTTAGCTGCCTTCCTGCTACAATGGGCAGTGATGCCTTCTGTGGCATCTTGAGCTGGGGGGGTGGGGGCAGATGGCCTGTTGCTTTTCATACTTCCCTAGATTTGGGGTGCAGGGCCCCGGAGGTGAGGTAGCTGCAGCCCAGGGGACAGTGCCCTTGCTCTGGCCTGGGCCCTTTGGTGCTCATGACCACAAGTGCAGCTAAGCACTTAAGGCTTGGGAGCTCAGCTGGGTGTTTCTAGAGCTCCCAGGATGCCCAAGGAAGTGGTGAATTCAAAGCTGAAAGAGGGTACTGAACAATAGGGATCATCTCGCCCAGAATTACCAGCAGCTGTGGCAGGCACTTCTCAGGCCAGGAAAGCCCCTTCCCTGCCAGCACCTCAGCCTGCCTGGTGACCCCCTCTTCCAGGCTTTGTGCCTAGCCCCTGCCCCTCCAACAAGCTCTTTCTGTGCTCATAACTTTGTAGTTTCTCTCTGAGAGAGGAAAGAAGCCCAGTACTGGAGGTGACTCTGACCCTATACCCGTCCTGGTCTCACTTAGTCCCCAGGTACCAGTCAGATGATAACTGGATGCCCTATTGGGCCCCTGCTCGTTCTTATCCCCAAACTAGCCTTCCCTTGACTGAACCCGTTTCACATGTCCCCTTGCTCCATGAGGCCTTTCTTTTAAGTTCTCTTTGGTCATCGAGCAGAATGGTACCTGTCCCAGGGGCTCTCCTGCTGCTAACTTAGCATCTCTGAGAACTTTCACCTGCGTTCTTTGTGATTCACCCAGTGAATCCTCCTGCTGTGACATGGGCCTCAGTGAGGAATTCTACATCCTAGCCCCTGTGCCAATGACAGTGCCCTGGGGGGGGGGGGGAAGGCCCAAGAAAGGGATGGCATCTGAGACTAGCTGGCTACTGCTCTCAACCCATGTCACAAGTTCCATCTGGGTAACTCATGCTCTCCTGGGCCAGACCATATGCCCCCCCTGGGCCCTAATGTGCTTTGGGAGCCCTGCTGCTCTCAGCCCCACATGAGGGAGGGGAGGTGGAGAGGTGCTTCTCCTGACCTTCAGGAGCTGGGCCAAGGCCTAACCCAGGTCCTAGGACCAAGAGCATGTCCTTTCTTTTTCTGTTCATCTGCCTAGACCATGCTTCTCCTCCCTCTCTCCGTGCTGATCCTGCTCACACAGCCCCTGAGGCCACTGGGAGCAGAAGTGAAGACCTATTCCCAGAGAACAGCAGCCAACACCTGCACCCTGGTCATGTGTAACCCTGTGGAGAATGGCCTGCCTGGTCGTGATGGACGGGATGGGAGAGAGGGCCCCCGGGGCGAGAAGGGAGATCCAGGTAGGGCTGGGACCATGGGCTTTTCCTGGTGGAAAGCGGTAGGTATTGGAATTGTAACCAACCCAGAAATGCTGGCTGTTCTGCTGTGGAAGGCTCGGAGGTGGACTTCCTCCTCTCTAGGAGTTGGGTTTCCCCCAGGCGTTTGGTCCTTCTAAAGCACTGCTTTACCAGTTGAAAAATGACTGACTGCCCAGAGCTCCCAGGTGCCTCATTCCATGACCAGCTGCCTTGACTCCTCCCCTGGAGTCTTCTGATTCCTCTCATCGCGAGAATGAGGAAATTGTGGGTCCATGGACTTTGTGGCTCTCCAGAACCTGCTCCAGGACTTAACAGTTGTTCATCTAGATGAAATGGTGTCTGTGAGATGTGTTAAAAACTTTTAATATTGCATGAAGGATGGGAAAGAAAGAGGCTCTGTGGCCCCATACTCAGGTCTGATCAAAAGGATTTGCACTGATACCATTATGGAGAGAACGAAAGGGAGCTCACATTTCTTTGTCCAACCTCACGCTTGGGTGTGCACTGAGTCATTGATTTAACCCTCCCAAAAGTCTTACAAAGGACGTATGACTCTTATCTGGCAGGTGAGTACATTGTGACAGAGGGGCCAGATGACAGCCCATCTGGGGGGGAACAGACATGGGCCTCTGCATCAGGCCGATCTGTGCCGGACTGCTAGCTCTAGCTCTGTAGCAGGGACCCAGCCTAGGACAAGCCAGGGTCCCCGAGCCTCAGTTTGCTCATCTATAAGTGGGAATGAGATCTCTTACAAAGTGACAAATAACTGAGCCAAGGATTTATTTTTTGTTAAGTTGTTAGGATCAAGTTGTACCTTCTTTCTGGACCCATCGGGTGAGGTCTTGTGAGGTTCCTGAAGGTACTGGTTATTAAGGGAATTATCCAAGAAGGATCTGGGTCTTGGTGGCAAAGTGTCAGAATTCAGTGAACCGGCAATTAGGACAACAGGGGATTCCCCCGCCCCCCCTCCCCCCCCCAGGTGCTGGGCTAGAGCTATGGAGGGATCTACTGTGGTCTTTATCTTTCAGGACTTTGCATTTTGTTTGGGGAGGAAGGAAACTAACAACATTTTTTTTTTTAAGATTTTATTTATTTATTCATGAGAGAAACACACAGAGAGAGAGGCAGAGACACAGGCAGAGGGAGAAGCAGGCTCCCCACAAGGAGCCCGATGTGGGACTCGATCCAGCGTCCTGGGATCACGCCCTGGGCCAAAGGCAGATGCTCAACAGCTGAGCCACCCAGGTGTCCCATGGAAACTAAGAACATTTAAGCTGGAAAGAATGGGTAACGTCCCCAGGCTTTGTAGGGTAAGGGACAAGCGCTCATCTGTCTAGCTGTGCATCCTTTATACTCAGGGAGCTGCTCCCAACGTGAATGGCCAGGGGCCTGGGGGGAAGGCCATCTGGACGTGCACTCTGAAGAAGGGTGGTATTCAAGGGGTCAGCATCTTGGAGAGTCCTCCCTCTCTCTAGCCCTCAGAGGGGCCCTCTCCTACAGTCCCCCTGTGACCCCGCAGCATTGAGTGTGGCTGAGACCTACCTCTGGCGTGCAGATGCCTCCTCCTACCCCCGTGCACATTCCAAGCCCGGCCTTAGTTCGGTGCTTGGAGACCAGGGGGACCAGGGGGACCAGGCTGCCCTCTGGCTCCTGGACTGCAGGTGCACTAGTCACTCAACCACTGTGGGTCTGGGAACTCCCCGGAGAGCTTGGAGCACCTCGGCATCTCTACCCAAGTAAGTGACTGGGGCCGGAGTGTGTGTTTATGACAACGTCCCCCGCAGACGCGCAAGGTTCCAAGGACCTGCTAGAAAGGGCAAGATGGGCCAGAGAGAGAAGAGCCTAGAGCAGAAGTGGAGAGCGGAGTCGGGTCGCTGTGATAATGCCTCAGGCGTATCATGGAGGGCCAGTAAGACCCCACCTGGCTTTGGGGGCTCTATGTCCAAGACAGTCCCCTCATTCCTCAGCACCTCCAAGATTCCTGCAGTCTTTTGCAGAAGTATTCAGCAGAAGTGTCCCTCCAGGGGTGTGCATCTCCCTTGGAACAAAACCACATACTCCTCAGCAGCCCACTAGGACACTCCACCCCTGGCTACTTCTCTGACCTCACCTCCTTCTACTGCGGCCACCCTGGCTCCTTGCTGATCCCTAACCACACTCGGGCCTCTGATGAATGAGGGCCTTCTCCCTGTCTCCCCATAGCTGTCCCTGTGGGTCACTTCTCACAGACAACCTTCTCCACTAGTCTGGCCCTGACCACCTTCCTTAGAAGAAACAGCCACCACCCCCCACCCCCGTGACCCTCTCTGTGCTTTTTTTTTTTTCTCTGTGGCACTTATTCTGATCTAATAGACCATATGTTGTACACTTTAATTTTTAGGATCTGTCTCTATGCAATTGGGTTTAAGCTCCCTGAGGAAGGGATCTGATTTGGGGTCTGCTTCTTTCACTGCTGTGTCCTGCCATTGAGGATGGTGTTTTCTGTGCAGCAGAAGTTTCAGCGAGTACCTGTGGGATGAAGGAATGTGGAATGAAAGGGAGAAGGGATTTACTGCAGTTAAGACTGGCCAAATTGCTGGTCCTTAAAGCTTCCCTTCAGGTGGCATTATGGTACAGGGCTGGCCTTTGGGGGACACTAGGATGCAAAATTAGTGCTTTAGGAGGGATGGGAGCTTGCCGTTGAAGAGGGTGTCCCCTCTCATGGCCTCCAGGGCTTGTACATCATGGATTGGAAACCTCTACTGCTCCTTCTACCTGCTGCCATCCCAGCCAGGGTGGAGCCCAAGAGGGGCTCAGCCTAGGGGTAGGACATCTCCACGCCAGCACAGTGCCCTGCTGGATATGGGATGTGGGACCCATCCTGTAACCCTCTATGCTTCCATTGCTTTCCCAGTAAGGATCATAACCAGAAGCAGGACACAATGCCCTGCACAGAGCCTCTCAGCAACCATCCCAGGGAGCAGTCCCCGGCCACCAGCATGCTCTTGCTCAGGCAGGCCTGGTCCCTCCTTCCCCTAGGAGCATGGTATCCAAGTCTGAAATGTCATTTTTTCCTCTGTATGTCTCTCTAAATCTTCCGTGCTCTGAAGTCCCTTTTCTTCCTTTAGGAAGACAGCTCTGGGCATGTGTGTGTGTGTGTGTGCTGGGGTTGGGGTGATGATGTGATGGGACGAGGGACACCTTGTGAATTGTCCTCCTCACTCATTACCTGTGCCTCACAGCTGAAAATCCTATTACACATCCCATGCAGACCGGGGTCTGGTGCTGATATTTGCATCTCACCCAGCACTGACCACACAGTTGTATTCCATAGATGGTTTCTTAGTGAACAAGTAAGTGAATGAACAAGTCAGCACCACCTGTCAAGTGTCATTTCTTTTTGCACATGAATGTTCATAGCAGCTTTATTCACAATAGCCCAAATGCCCAGCAACAGGTGGATGGATGAACGAGATGTGTTCTGTCCATACGGTGGAACATTACTCAGCCATACAAGGGAACGAAGCACTGAGACACACTGCCAAGTGGATGACCCTCAAAAATGTCACTCCAAGTTAAAAAAGCCCGATACCAAAGGTCATATGTTGCATGATTCCATGTATAGGAAATAGAGACAGAAGGTAGAGTAGTGGTGTCCAGGGGCTGCGAGGAGGCGAATTGGGGGTAGTGGCTTAGTGGCTATAGTTTCTTTCAAGGGAGACAAAATGATATTGAACTCAGTAGAGGAGGTAGTTGTGCATCTTGGTGAGTGTGCTAACTGCCACTGAATTGTGTGCTTTGAAAAGGTTAATGTTATATGAATTTCATCTCACTAAAAAAGAAAGAAAGAAAGAAAGAAAGAAAGAAAGAAAGAAAGAAAGAGAAAAAAAAGCAAATGAGCAGAACCAAGTATAAAATTAAAAAAAAAAAGATTTTATTAATTTATTGGAGAGCCAGTGAGTGAGCACTGGGGAGGTGCAGAGGGAGAGGGAGAAGCAGATTCCCCGCTGAGCAGGGAGCCCTGAGGCAGGGCTCAATCTCAGGACTCTTAAGCACTGATCTTTGCCCCCGAGTCTTTTGGGGGTAAATCTTGAGTAACTTCAGACATTGGCAGCCTTTCTGGAGGTAACAGGTCTTTCTAAAAATGCTTGATCATTTTTCCAATACAAAAATAATATGTGAAAAAAAAATAATATGTGGTCACTAAAGAAACAATAAGAAGAAAGTTAAAATTATCTTGTGTCACTAGGGAAGGAGCAACTGGTAACACTTTTGTATATACTTTCCCTGGGTCTTTCCAATGGGTCCTGCATGTGCACATGCCCCACACACATCACGCACATGTAGGTACTTATGAAACCGGATCACATTGCACAGTAGGTCATAATTTGGTCTCTTTCCTCTAGGTTCAAGAGCATATTGCATTGCTTTTTCTTTTTTAATTGAGGTATAATTGACATATAACATATTAGTTTCCAATCTATAGCATAATGATTCAATATTTGCACATATTGTGAAATGATCACAAGAAGTCTTGTCAAAGTCCATCACCACACAGAGTATGTTTTTTTTTCTTGCCGTGATAAGAACTTTTAAGATCTACTCTCTGAACAGCTTTCACATATACAATACAGTATTATTAACTCTAGTCGCCATGCTGCCCATGACATCCCCAGAACTTATTTTATAACTGGACATTTGTACCTTTTTACCACCACGAGCCTTTCTGCCCACTTCCCAAAACCACCTCTAGAAACCACCAATCTGTTCTCTATATCTATGAGTTTGTTGTTTTTGTTTGTTGGTTGGCTTATCTATTTAGTTTCTACATATAAGTGAAATCGTATGATATTTGTCTCTCTCTGTCTGATTTATTTCATCTAGCATAACGCCCTGAACATCGATCCACATTATGGCAAATGGCAAGATTTCATTCTTTTTTTTTTTTTATGGCCGAATAATATTCCATTGTGTGTATACCTGCCTTTTCTCCATCCGTTCATCCATCGATGGACACCTAGGCTCTAAGCCATCTCCATGTCTTGGCTATTGTAATGGCCCAGTGAACAATGCTGCAGTGAACACGGGGGTACAGATATCTTTTTGAATTAGTGTTTTGGTTTTCTTTAGATAAATACACAGAAGGGGAATTGCTGGATCACATAGCAGCTCTATTTTTAATTTTTTGAAGCTTCATTCTGTTTTCCACAGTGGCTGCACCCCATTAACGTTCCTACTAACAGTGCACAAGGGTTCCCTTGTCTCCATATCTTGGCCAACATTTGTTATCTCTTGTCTTTTTTTATAATAACCATTCTAACAGGTGTGAGGTGATATTGCAGCTTTGATTTACATTTCCCTGATGATTAGTGCCAGGTGTCGTTTTTGATGTGAACTTTAGTTCTGGGGAGGGGAGAAGAGGGTCCATGATCAACAGTAAATGCTGATAGATTGCCTGTTAAAAATGCTGACAAATTGCCTGCTATAAATACTATGGACAAGCCAAGTCAGATAAGTCTTGGCTTGAATCCACGACCAACTGTGGCCAGCCAATTTCCTCACCTGTAAAATGGAGATGTGGACACCCATTTCCTGGACCACCATTGGACCAAGGAGTATGGAGATGGAATGTCTACACCCTGTAGAACCTTGAAGGCATGCAAGGGGCCTGACTGTACAGGCAACTGGCACCTCCTGGGACTAAGGCCAGATTTATACCCATCTCTTCTGCCACTACAGGTTCACCAGGAGCAGTGGGGAGAGCAGGGATGCCTGGACCAGCTGGCCCAGTTGGGCCCAAAGGAGACAATGGCTCTGCTGGAGAGCCTGGACTGAAGGGAGACTCTGGACCATCCGGTGAGCAGCTGAGCATGGAATGCAGATGCCTGCAGGTGGTGCTGCTGCCACTGGGCTCTGCTGATAGATGTGCACAGATCCCATCCCAAGAAGAAGGCAGAAGGCTGTTCTGAAGGTGGCTCTGGGTTATTTCAGGGAGAACTACTACTAGAACTACTACTACTACTACTAGTACTACTACTACTACTACTAGAACTACTACTACTAGAACTACTGTTGGCATCATCTATAATGCTGCTGCCTCTCTGACTTCTATCATTCCTCTCATCTTCTCATGTACTCCCACTTCCAATATAATTTAGAGTCACTGACTAGGCCGGTCCTTTTCCCCAGGACCTCCAGGACCTCGAGGTATGCCTGGTCCAGCTGGCAGAGAGGGCCCAGCTGGGAAGCAAGGGGATGTAGGACCTCAAGGCCCACCAGGTCCACAAGGAGAGGCTGGGCCCAAAGGTAGGTGGTTGCTATGCAGCTGGTCTGGGAGGGAGAAGGAATATAGTGACGGTCCAGGAGGTGACCTAAGGCAAGCTCATAGTAGCAGGAAAAGCCCAGACTGTCAGCCCTCGGTAGGCCACATCGTGGCTTCTTCCCCCCACATTCTCACATGGATGTTTTCCTGTTCACCTCCATGGAGGAACCCCAGTAAGGAGCACCTTCTCCCCAGGTCTCTGTCCCCCTGGAGCAGTGGGTGAAACCTCCACTACTGAACACACTCTCAGCAGCACTTGTCCCAATTTGTTCCTTCTTTAGGAGAAGTGGGTATGCCTGGCAAGCAGGGGTCTGCAGGGATGACAGGCCCCACAGGTGTTAAAGGAGAGACAGGTGCCCCTGGTGAGCGTGGAGTCCCTGGAGTCGCTGGGGAAGCAGGTGAGTGATGGAGGGAGTGAGGCCTGGGCTCCGGTGCTCTTGTGTCCCCCTGACGCTGTCTGTGGATGGCCACCCCTCCACCACCTCCACTTATCGTGTCAGAGCTGGTGTTACTGTGAGGTGGGGAGAGTCTATGTTCAAGGAGGGTGACTGCTGGGCCCTGGGAGCCATCTGCATCCAGGGAGAGTGACTCGTGAGCAATAGCGACAGTATGGGTGCAGGAGTTTGGTCGTTGGGTGCTAGGGCAGTGTGTGGAGAGGGTGCCTGGCTGGGTTGTGGGAGCAGTCTATAGGGGAAGGGGTGCTGTAGGCCAGTTGGACAATTCAGATACGGGAAGGGTAAAAATGCTGGAAAACATGTACAGAGCTCATCCAGCTCTTCTGTGATCCCAGGACCTGCTGGAGCCATGGGCCCGCCGGGACCTCCAGGTGCCAAAGGGTCCCCTGGGCTGAAGGGGGACAAAGGTGCTCCTGGGGACAGAGGAGCAAAGGGAGAGAGCGGGCTTCCGGGTAAGTTGGTATCTGTCAGATTTGGGAGCTCCCACGGGTGGGGGCAGGGGGAGGGAGGTGGCACTCTTTCTATCAGGACAGCCTATCTTCTTGGACTTCAGCCCCATTAGGCATGGGAAGTGGGTGGAAAGCAGGAAAGCTAGCTGGCAGGAAGGCCGGAGAATTAGGAGTGAGGCTAAAACCCTGGGTGGCTTTTCCATCTGATCAACTGGGGAAAGCATATTCCCCTTCCCAATGCAAAGGATAGCTTTGAGTATCAAATACCCCAGTGGATGGGAAGTGTCATGGGGTGTAGTTTCCATGAGGCACAGGGACCTACTCACCAGACAGACAGTGTGTTCACAGCAGAAGCCGCAGGAAATCTGGGGCCAACAGGGATCAGCTGTGTCAGCAGATGGGCTTCTAAGGACCCATCCTGGCTCCTTGCCCCACCCTCGGTTTGCACCTGCACCTGGGCACCCTTCCCTGAGGCCTAGGCTCTGAGCTGATCCCAGGCTATGCTGGACTTACCTTCCCTCGGCCTCTCTCTTCTGCAGACATCACTGCTCTGAGGCAGCAGGTGGAGGCCTTACAGCAACAGGTACAAAACCTCCAGAATGCCTTGTCTCAGTATAGGAAAGGTAAGTTCCTGGACCTGAACCAAGCCAGGCACCAGGGCTAGGCCCTCGACTGGGTCTGGGCCTTGGTTTGGCATTGGCTGGGCTTGGGTCTAGAACTGGCATGGGTTGTGACCATATTTAGGGCCGGGCCTGGCTCTGGGGCAGGGTCTGGGGCTGAGAATAGGGCTGGGACAGAGCAGTGCAGCCACATACTCCAGGATCTGGAAGTAGATACAAGAGACAAATAGGAGGATGTGCCCATATCACCAGTTCAGTGGGGTGACGGAAGTATGGTGGAGGTTATCCAGGTCTGGGATGCCCCCCAACATCATAGCCACCTGGGACCCGGTCAATGCCCTGAGCCCTGTGCAGTTCAGCAGACCCTCATCCCTGCCTACCCTTGGACCCCAACCCAGGAGGCGTTTCTTACATCTGTGGGACCCGGGGTGTGAGTGCCCAGAGATGTTGCTTCACAGCCCAAGGCAGCAGAGAAGCCAGACGCTGTCCCGTGAGCTGGGGCTGGGATCCTGCCCTTGGGGCTCAAGGCTGGTGGGGGCCTGGCCTTGCTGTGTGGCCATGAAGCACCTCACCCTGGACATGCCCTTGATTCTGGTCCTTGGGTATTTTGAGCAGAGATTCTTAGACCCTGGAATGCTGCAGAGTCAGGGGTCCCCAGGAGCACACCCCTGAGTGTCCTGTGCCTTTAGAAACCCCCCTCAGTCCTTGGCTGCCCCTCCTCCTCCTCTGCTCTCCCCGAGTCTACATCATTCATCCAACCTCCCTGATCCAAAAAAGAAAGGAGTTTTCTGAAGGGGTAAGGGGGCCCGACTGAGTAGGACGCAGGGCTGGCCCTTAAGTACCAAAGTCGCAAGGATGAGAGTTTTAGGTATTGGGTAGTCTTCCTCCCTCCACAAACATATTTGTGCATGTTCACTCTGCTGCAAACCAAGGGGAACGTGTCCCTGGGCACCGGCCACGTGTGTGGACACCGGCCCTAGGCATCACTGACCCCGCACCATGACATACGTGAGCACGAGCATGTGCATCTGGGTGGTTGGTGCTGCCGTGGACATTCACAGGGTTCGAGTGCCAGGAACATAAAATCCAGTAATGGCTCACGGACCCTTGCCCTGGCCCTGTCCAGGGTGCTCTGAGAGCCATCCTGGGCCTGTGTGGAAGCTACTCAGAGAAGGGCAGCGGGTCAGGGAGCAGCCTGAGCCCTTGCAGCCCGAGCCCTTGCAGCCCGGGGAGGCCAGGGCACAGCCCTCGAGGGAGCCCTGAAGATTTCCACGCCTGAGCCCCAAGCCAAAGGGATGGGAATGGCATGAACTGAGAAGACGTACTTGATATGTCACGAGGGTAATGCTTCTGTGAAGTGGGCCCCCGTTTTAGAATTGAAGAATCAGAAACCCTGAAATGGAAGTAACTTCCCCCTGTGCCCCCAGAAGCCATTGTCAGGCCGGGGTGGGACACCTGGCTTCCGATTCCCAAATGGGGCTCTCCCAGAACTGATGCCCTCGGCCCCCTGCCACCTGTTGGGTGCCTTCATCCCCCTGGGACCCAGCACCCCAGGGAAGCTGACTGGCTGGGGGCAGAGCCCACGTGGGCACCAAGGAGCCAGTGTGGGGCTGCAGTGAGCGCAGGGATTGGCACCCTGGGGCTCTCAGGGCCCCCCTTCCCCCACCGGCTCAGACGCAAGGTCTGTTTTTCACACTCTCAGAAACTGCTCCAGCTGCCACGCTGTCACGTCCCCAGCCAAAGTCCTCCCAATCCCCCTTGGCCCCAGCACACAAAGTGGGGTGAAGCAGAAGGGGTGTGTCCAGCTCTGGTGTCCCAGCAAACAAGGGTTAACCCTAACCCTGCATGTGATGGGCCCGTGACCCTGGGCCTCTTACTCAGCCTCCCTGAGCTCCAGTGTCCTCCGCTGTAGCTGCAGGCCGCAGGACCCCGCCCGGGGTGCACTGCGAGTCAGGGCTGCCTGGGAACCAAGCGCCTGGCTGTCATCCTAGGGGGGCTCTGACCCTCCCGGGGGAGGCCTGGGGTGGAGGCTCCGCTGGGGCGCGGAGGCCTGGGAGGCCCTGAGCCGGGCCCGGCGCCGCCACGCCCCACCTGCCTCCCCTCCTCTCTTAGTGGACCTCTTCCCCGATGGCCGGGGTATCGGGAAGAAGATCTTCAAGACGGCGGGCGTGGAAAAGAGTTTCCAAGAGGCACAGCAGCTGTGTACGCAGGCGGGGGGACAGATGGCCTCCCCGCGCTCGGCCGCCGAGAACGAGGCCCTGCGGCAGCTGGTCGCCACGCAGAACAAGGCTGCTTTCCTGAGCATGACGGACGCCAGGAAGGAGGGCACGTTCACCTACCCCTCGGGGGAGCCCCTGGTCTACACCAACTGGGCCCCGGGGGAGCCCAACAACAACGGCGGCTCGGAGGACTGCGTGGAGATCTTTACCAACGGCAAGTGGAACGACAAGGTCTGCGGGGAGCAGCGCCTGGTGGTCTGCGAGTTCTGAGTCCGGGGGTTGCGGGGGGTGCCTGGCCCGAGCGGCCCACACCTGCACGCGCCCGGCCATCTGGGAGGCCAGGAGGCTGGCCCTGCACGCCGCTCCCGGCCACCGGCGTCACGCGTGGGACACCTGCCGGAGGAAGAAGGGCCCGCTGCTTTCCCAGTTGCAAGGAATAAAGTTGGCTCCCCAAGACCTCCCGGTGGCAAAATCCAGTGGCTCTCCTCTTCTCCTCCAGCTGTCAGCCAGGCTTGGCCAGCTGGCGGCACCCTGGCCTCCACTCCTCCTCCTCTGAGCTTCCAGGGCGGCCTCTTGCTTCCTGTCCTCTCAGCCTCCTCAGCCTCTTTCGCTCCTCCCGCCTCCCCCCCTTGACCATTGAATGGAGAGGGGGGCCTTTGCTCCCCCTCTGTTCTCTCCTGGCCTGACTCTTGCTCCAGGTGGAACTCATTCTGTCCAAGGCTTCGGATTCCTTCTCCTGACGGCTCCCACATGCATGGCCCTGTTTGGGGGACCTCCCTAAACCCCAGGTTCCTCCAGCCAATGCGAGCTGGAGCCCTGGGGCGCTTAGGCCTCAGTGGCAGCCTCCTGCTTCCAGGCTGGAGCCCAGGAAGCAGCAGAGCACAGTGAGATGACCTGACAGCGAGCGTCTGCCTCCCCTGACTGCACGGCCTTATGCGGGGAGCCTGGGCCTCATCCTTGCAGGACCCAGGATCTCTCTCTCTCTCTCTCCCTGTATCATTCAACTGTCTCTTGGTTTACAGAAGGGAGTTCCATCCCCACAGCCCTAGATCGATCTGAAATCTCAGACATGGAGGGAGTCCGACCATGCTCACATTTATCCCCAACTGCCGTCTGGCCTCACAGTTCCAGAAACGTTCCTTCTCCACTCTGCCCCAGAGGGAATCTAGTCAAATTACTATATTACTACAACTGTAGTCTAGTTCCTCATTTTACAGTTATGGAAACCAGGACACAGATCGAGCAGAGGGTGGCAAGGCCACAGGCAATGCCAGCGCTACAGCTCAGTCATGACAAAAGTCATTTGACCTCAAAGCTTACACTTTTGGCCTGTAAGTTTGTAGGCCAAAGGCCTCTGTATCAATTTAGTCAATTTTATTGACACACTACTGCAAAAAACATTTTTTTTGTATTTTCTTTCTAAAACTTTTTAATTTTAATTCTAGTTAGTTAACATACAGTGTTATATTGGTTTCAAGTGTATAATATAGTAATTCAGCACTTCCATACATTCTCCTATGCTCATCATGACAAGTACTACAAAAAATGTAAATGACACCCATGCTTAAGAGATTGGAATGACACCTGGATGAAGCATAGGCTCACAGGAGAGGGCAAAAAATGTCGTCCCTGGATAGAAAGCCAACCACTCTCTCCTTTGTTCCCAGAGACCATGAGATCTGCCCTTTCTGGCCCTTCCTCAATGGGTCCCCCAGGTCCTCTGCTCAACATCCTACAGCCACATCTCATACATAGAACAACATGCCTGAAAACAAAAGCTTCATCTCCCATCAGCATGCAGCTCAGGCTCTCTGCCAAGATCTTTCTCCTGTCACTAAAGAAATCCCCAATTCCTGGCAGCTTCTGAATGTAAGTCAGTTCCACACTAAGAGTAAACAACTCTCCAGCACAGAGGCCACACCTGGACACACTCATTGAGGGAGCTTAGAAAGACCTTTTTTAAAAAAAATTGCAAGTAAGAAAAACAACTGAATCTAGCTTTAAGCAAAATAGGAACATTTCTTCTAAGAACAGAGAGTCCTGAATTGGCCCAAGGAGGATAGGGAGACCACAGGCAGCATCGTGCTGTCTCCCTGGCTTCTGCACCCCACCCTGCGGATCCTTGCCTCTTCCTCCTTCCACATCAGCTTCCTCTTCTTCCCAGGCCCTTGACAGCCCAGCGTTGGGAAACATGTGTCACAGAGATTGCCACACAGAGATTAGAAATTCTTGCTTGATAAGCAATTCAAAAATCCTATAAAAATAAATCTCTTTCAGATGCCTGCCTCTGGTTCAATCACTTAAACTTGGAGGTTGGGACCACACAGGACAATATGGCCACTGGGATCCATGTAAGGTCATGGTAGTTTGGGCAGACGCTCAACCCATTGCTACGCTTAAGTCCTAAGCCTATTTCTTAGTGCAGAAAGAGTGAAGAACTCAGTAGGAAGGAAAGAAATCTATAGTGTTGAAGGCTGGGGATGCAGATACCCAAACCCTAAGAAGAGGATCTATCTGCACTGTGGGGCCACAGGGGCTTGGTTTGTTCTTTGGCACCAAGAACAAGGAAGAGGCCTCCTTTGCACTTATATCACAGGCAAAAGTCAACACGAATCTTAAACATTATTGGCTCTATCCCAACTATAGTAACCATGGTCCTGGTTTCGTAGCCTAGGTGCCAACTGAATCCAGGGCTGTGTGATTCTTACATTCTCGGGACATGTCGTGACTCTCACGTGCCAGGTGACCTCGTGCGAGCAGGCTGGGATCCTTCCATGTCTGGACGAGGACAACCACAGCCGTTTCATAGGCAAACCCCTGTTCAGTTTCATAGAGGATTCTCAAGTCATCCTCTGGTTCTCAACCCTCCCATCACCAAACCAGCCCACATCCCATGATGAACAGCCAGTGGGGAGCCCTCTGATGTTTGCTTTTTCAGGATCCTAGCTTTGTTCTGAATTCCCTTGACATAAAATGGAATTGCTTTTATAAAAAAGTGGAGTTGCTTACGTCGAGGGCATTCTCCATCACTCTTACTTTCTGGATGTCCATAACCCGAAGTTAACAGTGTGCTTGATTTTTCAAGCTACCTATGTCTTATCTACAAGAGCAGAGAAAGCAAGTATCTATCAGGAGCAGTAAAATATGAATTTATATGTCAAGTGTTTGTCCAGGCACTGGATTCAAAGATGAAAATAGCTGGTTATGCTCTCCTAGATGCTGCAGCCCCGCACATCCATAACATTAGAGATAAGCTGTGGAATGTGCTCCAGCAATGGGCAATCGAGATCCTCCATAAGTAGATCCAGAAGGAGCGGGTGGCTCTAAAGCCCTTAGCCAAGAGAATAGGGAGTTGTCTCCTTGTGCAATCGCCAGGCTGCTCAGACTCTCACTATTGTTCAGGAGAATCACCTGTGATACTGAGGCCTCTGGAGGGCTAATAGCAGGTATTTTGTTGATTCTACTGTTTCCCACCAATATTTCAACAAGAGAGGTCTTACGAAGGCAGGCCTGGGACATGTGTCACCTCTGGGTAGACGCAGATGAGGACCAGTGCACGTTCCTCAAATGCCCTCTATTCTGCTGTCACTATGATTGCAGAAGCATTGGTGGCTATAAAGTTACGGTACAATCTGGCATCCTGGAAGCCTGAGCAAATTCAAGGAGAACAACCGCCCTTGTGGACCCAAGGGGATCACATGGACCCACTTGGGCTCCAAGTGAGACTTGGGGGTTGTTATTGCTGCACCTGTAGCCCATCCTTCTCCATGACACCTTGAACAGTAGCTGCCTGGCCTTGCCTTCAGTGCCTTCCATTTACTTAACCAGTGTAGTCTCTCCGACTCCCTGGCTCAGACAACTTTGAGGGACAGAGCGACTCATGAGGGCCCTGCCTGGGGAAAATGGTACTTTGCATATTTTTTAGTACATCGACAGAATGAATGGAGTAAATACATGAAGGAGTTGAGTGAATGAAATCCTTAATTCCCACTTGCAAGTCTGTGTGTAGGGATAAATAAAGTGTTTTCAAAATACTTCCAGGCCCTTTGATCTGAGGAAATTGCACTGTGTTTTCACCACCAGGATTTCTGACCTTTTACGAGTTCCCTGACCACTGCATTTCAGGTGTGAGTGGCTGAGCCTAGGCCAGGGCCGAAAGGTCAGGTGGCAGCCTGGGGCCGAGCACAGGCACTCTGTGACCAGAGGGCTGCAGGGGCAAGGCAAGAAGGGGAAGGAAAAACTGGGGCTGGGTTTTGAGCCAGCCTCCTACTTGGCCGCCCAGATGCCTACCCACCCCTGCCCACCCACCCAGAGGGAAGTGAGTTCAGCAAATACTCCATCCCAAGTCCTATGAGAATCTCATCAAGTGATTCCCAAGCTCTTAGGAAAGAGTTGTTCCTAAGCTGCCCTCATCCTAGAACAGTGAGAAAAATTAAAAAAATAATGAGAATGGGGATGCTTGGGTAGCTCAGGTCATGATCTCAGGGTCATGGGATCAAGGTCCACATCCAGCTCTGCACTCAATATGGAGTCTGTTTGTCCCTGTCTCTCTCCCTCCCTTCCCCCACTCACATGTGCATGTACTCTGTCTCTCTCTCAAATAAATAAAATCTTAAAAAAATAAAAATAAAAAAATAATGAGAAAGGATTTGGTCATCTTACATTAAAAAGTTTTTTTAAGAATTTTATTTATTTGAGAGAGAGAAAGCATGAGATAAAGAGCATGAGTAGGGAGAGGGCAGAGGAAGAGGGAGACACAGGCTCCCCACTGAGCAGGGAGCCCAATGTAGGGCTCAATCCTGGGACCCTGGGATCATGACCTGAGCTGAAGGCAGATGCTTAACTGATTGAACCACTCAGGTGCCCCATTAAAAGGTTTTATAAAGCTAACCTACTTAGTGTATTAGTGACACTGAAATAGAGACAGCATTGTAAAAACCCACCAAGCCCAAACACAGGTCCAAGGATATATATGTATATACATATATATCAACCTTGCATGATGAAAATAGAGTATCAAAATAGTAGAAAGATGATGATTGCTCAGTTACTAATGCTGAGGTAAATGGTTAAACATTTAGAGGAAAAATAAAATCAGATTCTTTTACTTACATATACAAATCAAAATCAAAAGAAAATGTAAGCCATGATTTCTATAGTCTTGGAGAGGAAAAGAGCTATCTAAGAGTGGTATCAGAGAAGAAAACCCAAAACAATAATATTGATAAAATCAGACCAACACAAAAAAATACATAAAACTTCTCTGCCAAAAAGCAAAAGCCAAGATATAATGAAAATTAAAGTGTCGATTTATTTGCAAAGTACATAAGAGAAAAAACAATAAGACACTGATGAATAAGCAGGAAAAATGGGATAAGAATAATAAGAAAAAAATTCTTAAAAGAAGGAATACTGATGTCTAATAGTATTGAAACACACACAAAAAAAGCGAAATCTTAGTAGTAATTTAAAAAGAAACTAGGGGGATCCCTGGGTGGCGCAGTGGTTTGGTGCCTGCCTTTGGCCCAGGGCACGATCCTGGAGAACCAGGATCGAGTCCCACATCGGGCTCCCGGTGCATGGAGCCTGCTTCTTCCTCTGCCTGTGTCTCTGCCTCTCTCTCTCTCTCTGTGACTATCATAAATAAATAAAAATTAAAAAAAAATTAAAAAAAAAAAAAAAAAAAGAAAAAGAAACTAGGGCAGTGCGGGTGGCTCAGTGGTTTAGCGCCTGCCTTTGGCCCAGGGCATGATCCTGGAGACCCAGGATCGAGTCCCACGTCGGGCTCCCTGCTTGGAGCCTGCTTCTCCCTCTGCCTGTGTCTCTGCCTCTGTGTGTGTGTGTCTCTCATGAATAAATAAATAAAATCTTAAAAAAGAAAATAAAAATAAAAAAAAGCTAAATCTAACAACAGCAAGTGTCCCAAAATCTATGGACGAGAGTTATATTCAAGGGATATATACTTTACTTTCATTATTACAAAAAAATTTTAAAGTGTGAACTGAAAATAATCGAACCAAATATTCATCTTTCTAAAACAAAATTTTCAAACAGCAAAAAGCAAAGGAAGGACAAAACAAATAAAGTGAAACTAATGAAATACAAAATCAATAAAAATGATAGAAATGAGAAATTAACGGAGAAGCCAGATATCTTAAAGCCGAATGAGAAAAATACATCTTGATAAATTTAAATAAGAAAAAAAAAAGCACGCACCATACAATTGACCTTTTTTAAAAAAAATCTTTTTTAAAGATTTTATTTATTTATTCATGAGAGACAGAGAGAGAGACAGAGACAGAGACACAGGCAGAGGGAGAAGCAGGCTCCACACAGGGAGCCCGACGTGGGACTCGATCCCGGGTCTCCTGGATCAGGCCCTGGGCTGAAGGTGGGGAAGGCAGGCTGAGCCCCCAGCGCTGCCCAGAGGCCGTAGGTTCTTCTGCGAACAGGCAGCTGGACTTGTCAGGAGCACCGGGCAGGGGCGGACAGTCAGGCCTTTCCACACACCATCCAGATCCCTGGGTAGTAACAGCAGGGTCCAAGGGCTTTCAGGGTCTCATCAGGCTGAGTAGGATGTGCTTGAAGGGTTTTGTCCCCCCCAGACATAGGGGGGGAGGGGGGCGCTACCCCTCTTGCCATAGGAGGGCCCGGCTCTGCAGGACCCCAGGGAGCGCAGCACGGAGGAGGCCCCCAGGGTTTCGGGGACCTCTGCAAGGCTCTGTGCTCCCACGGGCCGGGCTTCCAGCTTTAGGAGGACGAACTACCACACGGACTGGCCGGCAGCAGGCCAGCACTGCCTTCTCCCTTTGAGACCCGCGGGGCATCCCCATCGGCCCGTGTGCTGGGCCCTCTCTGGTGCCCAAGGGTCCCTGGGCAGTCTCTCAAGTCTCCTGAGGTACAGGTCCTCAGCCTGAATCCTCAGTCCTGAGGATGGGGGGCGGGGTGTCACCACCAAAATCTCAGGTGAACCTCCTTGCTGATGCTGGGCCGGGGCCGGGGAATAAAAACCCCAGGGCTTGATTCTGATTGGACTCGAGGGAGGTACCCAGAAAGTCCACGGAGAGCCGGTGAGAGGCCCACAAACCCAGGCTCGAAAGGGTGAGCCATGCAGTCCCGTCCCTGAAATTGCCCTGGACGCAGCCATCTGAGGTGGGCAGACAAGGAGGGGGTGGCACGCAGGTCCTGCCCTGAAGAACTCCCGGGCAGGTCTGGGAATGGGATAGACGAAGGGACAAGGAGTGGAGAATCTCACCAGTGCGAGGGCTTGCTGGACCCTGGTCACCCGGAGGGAGTGCGCGTCGGGGTCTGGCCGGAAAGGGTAGAGGCGCTTAGGAAAGGCCTAGCAGAAGGGCAGACGGAGGAGGCCTCAAGTTGCAGACAAAGGGCTCCTTTGTCTAAGGGGCCTAACCTACACCCCACACCGCCCTCCACTCTTTGCTCCCCAGGAATCTCTTAGGGACAGACAGCAGAGGGCAGCAGGCGGCCACAGGCTGTGGGCCCAGAGCCATGTTTCAAACCAAGTCTGGCTGCTTCTCTCTGGAGTCCAGTTCCAGGGCAGGAGGTCGGGTCACACGTTTTGGGGCAGGGCTGAGATTCAGTTATTCACTTGTTCATTCAACAGCCACCGACCGTACGTGCTTTCCAGCCCTTTCCCGGGCCCTGGGACAGCCAGCGGGAATGGTCCAGTGTTGTGACAGTCACAACCACAGCAGGAATGAACGTTTGCATGGCAGTGACTGCAGGCCAGGGTCGCCCTGTGTGCCTTACTTGTGTCAGTACATTTATCCCTCCGAACAACCCCGTGAGGTGGCCACAGTTAGTATCCTAGTTTTACCAGAAGGGAACTCAGACTCAGAATGTGTGTGACTTGCCCAGGGTCACACAGCTCCAAGGTGGTAGTGCCAGGGTTTAAATCCAGAGTCTTAATGGTTTGCTTCACAGATACAACTTAAAAAAAAAAAAAAAAGATTTTGTTTGGGGCACCTGGGTGGCTCAGAGGTTGAGCATCTGCCTTCGGCTCAGGGAGTGATCCTGGAGTCCTGGATCAAGTCCTGCATCAGGCTCTTTGCGGAGATACTGCTTCTCTCTCTGCCTGTGTCTCTGCCTCTCTCTGTGTCTCTCATGAATAAATAAATAAAAAGATTTTATTTATTTATTTGAGAGAGAGATCACAAGCAGGAGGGAAGGGCAGAGGGAGAAGCAGACTCCCCACTGACCAGGGAGCCCAAGATGGGACTCGATCGTGGGATCGTTGGTCCTGGGATCATGACCTGAGCCAAAGGCAGACGCTTAGCTAACTGCATCATCCAGGCGCCCGCTTCACAGCTATAACTTGAACAAGTAAATGGTTGAGATGATTTCAGGTGACTAGAATTGCTAACAAGAAAATAAAACGAAGTGTTGTGATGGTGCCTGGGGTTGAGGCAAACTTAGGTTCAGTCGTCGGGTAAGGACTTTGCAGGGAGGTGGGGGATAATGGTGACAAATCATCCAAATCCTGGCCGGGGAGCAGGATCACATTAGCACCCAGACAATGTCTCTTGAGCACAGCCCAGGGCCACTCATGGACCCCTTTGTCCATGTCTGAGCACCCACACACCTCCCTTAGAGCCCTTGGAACCACCCCAAGCTGATGCTCCTTAGTGAGGGGCGTGCAGAGAGAGGTCTGGACACAGACTCGGGGGCAGGCCCAGCTCCCTCATGGCAGGATGCCGGGGCTTTAGAACACTGAGTCTGTTGGTTTCCATACATTCACACAGGCACAAAAATAAGTATAAATACCCCCCAATCCACGTACACACAATTCCATGTACACAGAGTCTCACCTGCCCAGCGCCTCACCTTCTCTGAGGCTCCTCAGAGCCGTTCCAGGCCCAGACCCACTCCCTGAAGTTGCACCCTGGAAGGTCGGGCTCTGGAAATGCATAGGGAAGGATTTGGGTCAGCAGTTGCTTTTCACCAGTGGGACATTGATCACAGAGGGACATTATCTGGTCTCTGACAGTGTGGAGTTAAGTGCCCCCCCTCCCCCATCACCACCTCATGAAGGGCCTGCAAGGAATGGAGAAGTCCTGGCTTCCTGGCTCTAGGCCTCCCTGCAAAGGTGAAATGCAGGTAGAAAGCCCCATAAGCGACCATATTTCTAGGGCCAGTGGTTTCACGTGGCTTGCTTGGGATCTCCAGAAAATGACAGATTCCTGAAGGTTTGATTCACTGCATCCAGGGTGGAGCTGAGATCCTATGATTTGGTCAAGCATCCCAGGCAGTTCTCCTGGTCACTACTCCGAAGGGCTGCACAACATGGCACAAACACTCTGCCTCCCAGGACAGAGCACACTGGACCCCGGGGTGGCAGTGGCCAGCCTAGCCCAAGGCGCTGGTTTAGCTAATCAATGGCTGCTTGCACCCATTTATTTATTTATTTATTTATTTTGCACCCACTTCTTTAGAGCATGACACCTGTGTTTGCCTGGACAAACCTCTGGTCCACAGCTGGAGACACTGTCTCCTCCCGTCACAGGTTGCTGCCCGGGTGGCGAGCACTCCTTCCCAGACTCCAAGCCCGGAGCTCCTCCCATCTCTCCAGCACTCCATCAGCCACTCAGGGTCTCAGGGCAGCATCGCTTTTGCACAATCCACTTCCCAACCTCTCCAAGGTCAAAGCCCACAGTGACAGTCAACCCTTTCTGGTTAATGAGAAGGAAGTCCCTGATTCCTGGCAAGTTCTGAACCCCAGATCAGTTCACAGTCATGAGCAAACAACATTCCAGGTCAGAGGCTCTCTGCAAGGGTCTGACTGACCCTTGCCGCTGGGGATCTCTGACAGCCGCAGAGAAGGGACGCGGGCTGGTTCCAGGCAGGAAGGGGCTTTGAGAAATGCCAAAGCCAGGCCTTCAGCTGGTACCCCGAGTCCCCCTTCCGCTGGCTTGGGGCACGGCTGGAGGGAGACCAGCAGAGCTGTGGGACTCCAAAGAAAGATTGTCCTGCAGGAACAAGGCCCTGAAATTGCAGGAGCCAAACTCAGGCTGAAGCCCGGGCCTTGCACGTTGTGAGCTTTGGTGGTTGTTTTCCTGCAGGCCCAGGAAGCAAAGTGCAATTACATTGCCCGCCTCTATGCTTCCACCTGACACCATTGACCTGCAGATGTAAATTAGATTCAAAGTTCCCATTTTGAGAACAAGGACTAGTTGCCGTTCTAACTCACTCATACTGGCTTTCTAAGGACTTGAGAAATAGGTGCTAAGTGTTCAGGCCATGATTTGTGTCCTTTTTTTGGACAAAAGTGATTGACACGGAACCAAAACTTGACAACGGTTCTCTGATCCTGCAGCTTTGCTCGTGAAATCGGTGCTGCGGAGCTGAATCCCTATGTCACCTTTGCTTCAGACAACACTCAAAGGGAAGAAGCTGCGACAGACCAATTTACAGGTAGGGAGGTTGAGACCCAGAGAGCCAACAGACCCCTCAGCGCCTTGTCAGGGAACTAACCTCAAACTGCAGGCTCTGTCTTGCAAATCCTGAGCTTCACCCGCCAAGGCGCCTCTCCTGCAGTCGCAACAGCACACAGAGACCTAGGCCTTGTTCTTCCCCTGGTGTGACCTCGGAGCCAGGGCTCTCCAGAGGTTTGGACACCAGCCTCCTTTCCGGGAACGCTCTGAGGCCTGATTTTCAGGTTCTTACTGTTTGCAAGAGGCAGCAAAGGACGACTGCAGCTTGGATAGGTCTCCCAGTTCCCTGGTCCCAAAAGCCAACCTGGGGAATGCTATGGCTGAGACTCCTGTTGCATCAGAGCAAACAACAGGGCTCATGAGGATATGCCCCCTGGAGCCCCTAAAAGTCTGTCCCTGGAGCGCCTCGCTTCGTTATATCCTTTGTGCAGGAGATACCAGTCACTGCCTGCCCCAGAGCAAGGGGGAACTGCAGGCCCTTGGCCCTAGGGGACTGAGAGAGACTGTCGGGCGAGTCACCACGAATCCATAATTTCCCTCTTGTCCCAGGTCCTGGGAAGCCTGGAGGAAGTGCAAGTTGTATCTTGGGACTCTCGTGAGATCCTGTATCTGTAGATCAGCTCCCCCTCCTCTGGAGCCAGCCTGCCGGCACCCCACTGCTTGCTGATAACCCACTGTATGGGGAAGGCCGGTGGGGCCCAGGTCTAGACTGAGGGAAGAACGGCAGCAAGGGGATTCCTTTAGAGAGAGGAGCCCTGGAAAGATGGTCGGGTTCTAGATCAGGGAAGAAGCCAAGAGGAATCCTGAAAGGACAATGGAAGAACCTGAGTTTGTCCCGTAGATTTTTTTCCTGCGTTTCCCTGGCTTAGGAGCCAATCCGTGCATCCTGGGGAACGAGCCCACGTGCAATGCACGGTTGTACCTTCTACTGCTTTCCAGCTACAGATACTCTCCTTTGTACCCAGTATAAACCAGGGTAGACGTGACCCCTCCCTCTCACATAAATCAGGAGGAAAATACCTGGTGGGCATCTGTTTTCTCATTTTTGTCTTGGCCAGGAGAAAATTCAGGTGCACCTTTCATGCTTATTGATAGAAAAATCTCTTGCCCGGGGTTGTCATATGTGTATCTTCTTTCCTTCTAAACAGCGTCCGGTCTTCCCTTTTCCCAGCTACCATCCCTACGGCTCCATGAGTGCCCCTAAGCTGTAAGCACTTTCCCAAGCCCTGGGTAAGCAGTGGGATTGGGAGTGAAAACAGAGAGCCCTTCTGCTCTGCGTCACTGTAGCACTTGTCTCGCGGTGCCCAGGCACGTGCCCAGGGGTGGGCCTCATGGAGAATTCAGTGATGGGACAGTCTGGGTGTGTTAGAGGCCAAGGATGCAGGTCCTGCCACCGTGTCGCTGCCCGTGCCCACGCCTCCAGCACGAGTCCTGCAGCAGGAGCTCGCTAGGGACAGAACTTCACCCTCTAGTCACCCCTCCGCGTCCCACCCACTCATCTATTTGGAGATTCTTCGCCTTACCCATTCGACAGATACTCACCAAACCTTTGCTAAGTACAAGGGGTTCTCTCTGGTAATTCAGATGCAGAGAAAATGGATTTCCACACAAGTATTTCATTAGGTGAAAGCGGCCCGCGTTCCATTCATGGAATATTTCCTAATCTCATTTTGCGAATGGCGGTTCCATCGAAGCTGGGCTTCACCTTCCTCTCCCGCTTGGCTGCATGGGCCCTATATAAATCTCAGCTCCACCTGCGCTGGGGTGGCAGGGAACCATCCCTGGTCCTGAGCGGGGTTGCTGGCCAAGGCGGCAACAACAGAACCCTGCTTGGGGGGGGGGGGTCTTATCTGCTAACTGGGTGGCGCTGCATCATTTGGCTGGGTGACATCCAGAGTTTGAGTGATGCTGCAACAGTTGACAGGGTGTGAACTCACCTTTGGGGAGTTTTACCTCTTGTCTCTATCATAATGGACCTGTCAACCGAGGCTGGGATGAGGATGTCACAGGAGGAAGGGGATGTTGAGCATGGAGGGATTGAGAGAGGGACACAGCCTCCCGTGATGCTGGCCTTCGCCACCATATCCACCCAGTAGCCAAAAGTCGGCAGGAGGGAAAGGCTGCCCTTTGTCCTCGGGATCACCCTGGTGGTAACAGGGAGGCCACAGCCACTTGGGCAGGATAAGGGGACTCCTGGGGCTAACCCCTGTGACCTACATGGGAGACTGCTGGGTGTCATGGTCTGGTGGTGCCAGGTTCCGTGGTGTGGCTCGTGAACAACTAGGAGCAGTACCCTTGTCATCGACAGGGCTTGGTTAGCCATTGGAAGGCACAGAGGGTAGGAATGTTTGGCTTCCAGAGGGGCAAGCACCTGCACCTCCTGGAGGCTGAGGTCTACTGCTCTGACACAGATGGGGTCCCCACTGGTCCCCGGTGGGCCATGCTGTACTCACTAAAGATGGAGGGGTTTCACCCGGCCCTCTCCATGGCCACCTCTGACCAGGTGCAGTGCTCTGTGCTACCGACTGGACCACTGTCAGCCTCTTCTCGCTTCCTCACCCCACAAACACTTTTCCTCCCACCCCCCTGAAGGAATGAGCTAACACCAGGAGGGCCTGGGAAGGGGGCCATGAGTTCTCTTTCAGGGCAGCAGAGAGCACAGCAGGAAGGCCGGGAGGGGGCTGAGGAAGCTGCCTCATCAGGCTGGGAGTTCACAGACGGCCAGGAAGGAGGACTCGCAGGAGATGTCATTCCAGAACCCATCCTGGAGGAGGATCACACAGTCCTCCCCTGAACCGTGGTTGTTTGGCTCATTCTTCCTCCAGTTGCTGTAGACCAGGCTCCCTCCGGTCACATACATGAACTGGCCTTCGGTCACCTTGTCCGTGATGCCCAGGAAGGCCTCTTCCTTGGCCACTTCTTGGATGGCTTTGTTCTCCTCGGCACTCTTAGGGGTGGCCACAGTGGCCTGGAGCTCGGCACACAGAGCCTTCACTTTGGAAAAAGACATCTTTTCGCCGTTGCTCACGTAGAGCTTCTTTCCGGTCTTTTTGCCCAAGGAGAAGGTTTGCACTGAAATCACAATGGGTGGGAGAGGTTGACTGGGCTTGGACTCAGCCCAGGACAGTAGGCGAGAAAGCCCTCCCCCGGGAGTCCCCAGACCTCTGAAAAAGAGCCCCATGCTCAACCAGCAGGTCAGATCCTAGTAAGGAAGCCCTCCTTCCTCAGCCAGAGGGCGGGACTCTGGCAGAAAGTTCACACCCTTCTGGGTGATCCCACCCTCGACATAAACGTCTGTTACAGACGGTCCCGGCGCAAGGGGGACACAGGGAAGCATGCTCAGGCCGCCCTGCCAGGCTTGGGCACCAGGCATGGAAGGATAGCCATCCAAGGCAGGGGTTGCTGCAGAAAGAGCCACGATGCTGCAAGTGGCTGACTTTCGGGTGGAATCTTCCTCTGCTACTTCCTAGATGTGTGACAGCAAATGAATTATTTATACTTCCTGGACCTGTTTCTTCTCACCTAAATAACCTGGGTATCGTCCCCACAGGTGGGGCCGGTGAAAGGATGGAATGAGGGAATGCCGACCTCACCCAGGCCACGGGGTACAATAAGTGTTCCTAAACATTAGCTTGTGTCCACCCTCCCCGAAACCTGAAGCCCGCAAGAGGAAGGTGAGAGCCAAGGCCACATTCAGGGCAGAAAACAAACTTACAGTTTTTGATGTGGCCCAGTTCTGATTTCAGGCTCCTTATCTCCCTCTCTAGGCTAGCCAGCCTGGTCTCAGCAACTGCAAAGTGAGAGGGAGAAGGGCATTTAATGAGAAGAAGACTCTCAGTTGGAGAGGACAGTATTTTGCCAGAAGGGAGGGATAAAGCTTGCTGAAGAGTATGATTATTGTGGAAAAAGAAGAAACAGAGAAGCAGCAAAAGGAAGAAAACCTCGGGACTCCTGTTTCTGAGATATACCTAGCGGCTCTCGTAAACTATTTGTTCTGAACTAATAATAATCACAATGATGATAAATAACTCATACATTATGGCTCTGGGTCCTTCTGTTCACATTCTGCTTAAATGTTGCAAGATTATATAATCCTTTGTAAGAAAAAGCCCAACTGTTTATTCTCCTTCTCGAACATCATTCTTAATCGTTCTCTCTCATTTCTTATTCCAGACCAACTTTTTAATATTTTTATGATTTTGATGGGCCAGCTGGCAGATATTAACAAGAGGTCAATGTACTTCATTTGACTCTGAACTACATTGTCCTGGGGTTGCCCATGGCTCAGGGGGCCTAGGAAACCAAATATTTTCACGCCTTTCTTTCAACAATAGACAGAAACCTGGCGCCGGAGAGAGGACACCGCTGTTCCCCGCCAGCCTGGAGACCCACGCAGACCATGTCCGCTGAGGAAGAAGCCAGGGCCTGTCTCCCACAGAGGCCTGGGGAGGGGATGGCAGGGTTTGGAAGTCTGCACTCTGGCGACACGCTCAGGGGGACGAGTGTCCTGGGTCGGCAGCAAGTACTGGCCCGCGAGTTCCCTGGGCCCACGCTGCGCTGGGGTGAGCTTCTTACCTGAACTGTCTCCACGGTCTCCTTTGTGGCCCTTTAGTCCTGGAGCCCCGGGAGCCCCTGTGTTTCCCGGAGGTCCCACTTTCCCTGGAGGGCCCTGCAAGCCTCTGAGCCCTTGCCCTGTTGTAAGAGGAAGGAAAAGTGATCCAGGGGCTGTGGCTCATTCTCTTTTTCCAGAAGTTCCATTCAATTTACACTGAGCCTGAAAACCTTCAGTGAACCAGTGGTGACCCCCCCACCCCACTCCAAAAAAAAGTCATCCTGCATTCCAGAGGACAGCCTGTTCCAAGGGCCAGTTCCCTGAACTGGTGGGACATCCTCTCTCTGCAGGCGACCGCCCCTCGTGGGTTCCCACGTGGAGATGTGGGGTCCTGAGGACCAGGGAAGCATCTTTGTTTTGGAGAGGATGACCTATCGCAGGGACAATTCTGAGTGAATCGCTACCCATGTAGACACTTCAGAAGTCAGAGCAGCCTGTCCCGTACCTGGTTCGCCCTTTTCTCCCTTGAGTCCATCTCGCCCATCTCTGCCCGGGAGAGCGCAGGTCACCACTGGGCATGTCCTCTGAGACTCGCCCAAGGCTTCTTTTTCTGCCCTGGCCGCTGTCATCATACACAGAAGAAGGACAGGAAGTGACGAAGACAAGAACATGGTCCTGAACCTTCTAGTGGAGAAAGTCAAGGAAAATCATCGTGTCCCCTTTTGCCTCATCGGCCTTCACCACCTCCTGTGGGTGCTGGGCCCTGTTGTCGGGCAGCAGACCCAGCAGGGGCCATCGCGACTCTTGGCTTGGCGTCACTCCCGAGCTACTGGGGACGCAGACACATGAAAAGTAGCAGAGGTGCTTTAGGGATGTGAAAACAGAGGGACTCCAACAGAGCCGCTGACGCGGGAGAGACAGGCCAGGGCCCGTGCTCCCCCCACCCACCCACCCCCCGGCCCGGCGATCGCAGCTGGCCCTCCCCCGGGCCCTGACCGCCTGTGAGAGCTGTGGCTCCTCCTTCTTGACTCCCTTCCCGAGGTCCCAGGGTGCCCCAGTTTCCCTCTTCTGCTTCCTACGGACCCTAAAGTTAGACTGAACTCTAGCAGGTAGCCCGAGGCCCCACAAGACTCATTTCATGGCCGGGCCTGGGTTATGGCATCCATTCTCTCATTTCACCTAAAAAGCCCTCATTCCAGGCTCCATCTGCCCTCAGGATCAGCCTCAACTGTTTCCCAGGCAGCTTGTCAATCATCTTCTAGGAAGTCTCTACTGTGTGACAGGCCCTTGCTGGGGGTGGGAGTGGGGGTGGGAGTGGGGCTCAGGACCCGGAGTGCCCCCGAGGGCACTTGATCCTGGCTGGATGAGACGGATTTCTCCTTCCCTTGGCTTGAGATTTTCTGTGGAGAGGTCATTTTTGCCAGCCAGCACCCGGCTCCCGAAATTTCTGCTCACGCTGGACCTGTCCGGCTGTCTGCTCTTGTTCCTTCTCCTGGCAGGATCCTCTGCATACTGCCCAGATGTCTCCCTGGCTCCGCGTCCCATCCAGCTTTTGCTCAAGCTGGCCTCCTTTCCAGGAGCTGGGCAGCCCAGCCCCCATGGGCCTCTCTGGCCTCTAATCCCAGCGTCCTTGGCCCTTGCTCCCTGACCACTGCATCTGGCCTTGCCTTCCCTGGCCTGTCAGCTACCTTAACCCTTCCCTTCCCCCAGGACACAGTGGGAAGTCGTAAGTTGGAGGAGAACTTTCTTGATCACATACTTCTTCACCTTTCTTTTCCTTCCTTCCTTCCTTCCTTCCTTCCTTCCTTCCTTCCTTCCTTCCTTCCTTTTTCCTAACTTCCCCTAATCATCCTAGAAGCTAAGCTCAGGGCTTAAACATGCTGCTGGCATATATCGCCCACTTCCATTTTTCCCTATGGCTGAAAAGACCACCCTTTAGTTTGCAGAAGGGCCAAGCAGACCCTGGAAGGATACAAATGCCCCAGGTCAGATGGAGACAGGCCCTGAGCAGGCCCAACCACCTCACCAAAACCCCCGCTGGACCCCTAGCCTGGGCCTTTGCCTCCGTCCCCCAGAAATGACTTACTAGGGCCTCCTCAAAGCACGGAGGCTATGGCAGGGAAGCAGGTCTTCTAGCCCAGGGATGTCAGACCTAATTAACCTGGTGACTGGGGACAGTGCTGGACTGGCCTTCAACTCCAGATTAATAAACAACTGTCCCTAGAACGGCTGTATGCTGGGCGGCTGTCCAACGCCGCGGCCGGGGTCCCTGGCCCAGCGCTGGGCAGCTGGTTACTTAAACACCCTAAAAGTCCTCCTTCTGCTGTTCCCTCCCACACATCCCTCCCCACAGCTCTGCCCCTCTGATCCTCCAGAGTCGCAGTCTAGGCAATAGTTCCCTCCAGATATTTATTTCTAGAAGAGACACGATTAGACATGCTACCAAAAACAGGCTCGTGCATGAGCACACACCCGTCGGCACACGCCACCGCATACAGCCTCACCCCTGTGTCCGTGGCTCTCACTAGTTCACCCCTCCACTTGTGTTTGGTTTATGGTTGGGGCGGGGGGAGGGAGCAGGGATTAAACGCTGACATTTATCAGATGTCCTCTTTGGAGGAGGCACAGATGTCCCAGGACGAGGCACAAGGGAGGAAGTGTTTGTAGGTGACACAAGTTCAAAGCTGGGCGTGTGCACTTGCACCACAGCTGCTCCAGCCGGGGACACTTCCCTCATCTTTGCTTCATTGCTGTCATTCCCATCGCAGCTTAAATACTCTCTTAAGGGGGCAAGGACTTTCCTCTACCATTTAGTTTTCAGTGGCCATTCCGTCAGTCATTCTCCCTCTAAGTGACCTCCCGGCAAAACCGCCCTGTTTCTTTAGTTGCACATTCGTTGCCCACCGCCCTCCTTTAGGACAAGCACGCCTCCAGGTCGGGGAATCTTGCTCTCAGCTGTTCTGGCCGCACCCAGAGGGTGCCTGGAAGCAGTCACCCGGCTGGGCAAACCATTAGAGAATGAATGAGCCCTTCTGCATCAGGGCAGCTCCCCTGATGTCGCTCCAGCCCGAGCTGGCATCGGTGCCCGTTTTCCCAGCTACTTTTCTAGGGCAGGAGCCTCGTTTGCTAGGCTTGCCTCCACGATGCACGCCCGCCAGGGCTGGGCACACAGGAGGGGTCCCCCGAGAGAGCGAAGGTGGGGGGACAAGCAGAGAGCAGGAGCAGAGACCGGTTCAAGGGTGTCTGGAGCAGCTAGCAGCCCAAGTCCACGGGGCCTCCACACCTGGTTTCCAGCAGCGTCCGCCTCTTATCTCCAGAACCTGATCAAGTGGCCTTTTTCAAGCCCCTGACTTGACCTTTGATTCCTGCCCTCCTCCAAATTTGCACTCACCCTTTGAAACACTTAGTCTTACCAAACAGCTTCGAGAAGTTTGCTTTTACCCTGGTGGGGAGTCGGGGTGGGGCCACTTCCCTTCCACCTGCCTTGGGATTGGTGTTCTGGTGTCTCAAGGGTCATCATCTCTGTGTACTCAGGGTCACTCTGCACCGTCCGGTAGCCCTTCCAGATTCCTGGGGCCCCCTGGCTAGAAGACCCTTCTCAGGACTGGGTTTCCTGGTGCCATTGACACAACTTTGAAGGGCCCCAGGCCCAGAGGACAAAGAACATCCGACCCACGCAGCAAATGGGCAGACGTCCCAGAAAGATGGGAATTTGAAACAGAGGATTACATAAGCCAGGACCGTCTATCCTCCAGACTAGAGAGAAAGTGGCTTGGGAGCAGGGGAGACAACACTGCAGGAGGCCGGTGAGATGAGCAAAGGGACAATGAGAAAGACTTGACTCTGCTGGGGAGAGATCTTCCCTTGAGGATGCACATTCTTCAGTCTGTCCTCGCCTAGATCTGAGTTTTAATGCCTGCTATTATTATTATTTGCTAAGACAGATATTATTGAATTTTGCTGTTTATGCCAAGATGAAAAATAGTTTTCAAGTGTATCCACCCATCATACCCTGGTGCACCATAGGTGCCTCAGGATTTCCTCAGATAAAGATCAGCTAAGTTTGAGTTCCCCTTGTAAAATTTTGTAAAAATGACCAAACACAGTAGGAAATAAGCAGCGTGGACGCTAATACAGCCAGCCTCAGTAGGAGTCCTCCCAGGACTGCTGACTCTCTGTAACAGAGAAATTGCTATTTTTTAAAAGCCAGTATAAGAAAGAAAGAAGCAAAGAAAGAATAGACATTAAAATAATGAAATTAATGAGGCAAATAAGGACATAAGTATAAAGCTACTAATAAAATATTAAAAAACCCTGCAAAAACAAAATAAATAAACTTGGCAAATCTGACAATAGAAGTTTGGATCATTGCTCCTGAGATTTTACTTCTCCATATCATAGAATAAAATATCCATGCCCGGGGCACCTGGGGGGGCTCAGCGGCTGAGTGTCTGCCTTCGGCTCAGGGAGTGACCCCGGGGTCCTGGGATCGAGTCCCGCATCGGGCTCCTCTCAGGGAACCTGCTTCTCCCTCTGCCTGTGTCTCTGCCTCTCTCTCTCTGTGTCTCTCATGAATAAATAAATAAAATCTTAAAAAAAATAATCCATGCCCTTCCCCATGGTACTTCACAGAGCCTGCCCCTAGAGATGTGCGGGGTACTCTGCATGCATCCCTCCCCCTGGTGGCTTGACCATGTGACCACGAGCAGACACAAAAGGAGCAGAAGCTTTACATGTGCTTACAGGTTTAACCCAGCCTCTTTTTGGATTTTCCAATCATGGGAAGAATATATCTCCACTACTGCTAATATCAGAACAATTAAACAATGTGGAGCAGACACAAAGCCACCTGAAAGCCAGAGGTCGAAGGTAGGTATTAAAGTCCAGCCACGGCTTCCGGCCGCGTCGGGGGTCCGAACCCGCGGCGGAGGAAACATGGAGACGATCCTGGAGCAGCAGCGGCGGTACCATGAGGAGAAGGAGCGGCTCATGGACGTCATGGCCAAAGAGATGCTCACTAAGAAGTCCACGCTCCGGGACCAGATCAATTCTGACCACCGCACACGGGCCATGCAGGATAGGTATATGGAAGTGAGTGGGAACCTGCGGGATTTGTATGATGATAAGGATGGGTTACGAAAGGAGGAACTCAATGCCATTTCAGGACCCAATGAATTTGCTGAATTTTATAATAGACTCAAGCAAATAAAAGAATTCCATCGGAAACACCCAAATGAGATCTGTGTGCCAATGTCAGTGGAATTTGAGGAGCTTCTGAAAGCTAGAGAGAATCCAAGTGAAGAGGCACAAAACTTGGTGGAGTTCACAGATGAAGAGGGATATGGTCGTTACCTCGACCTCCATGACTGTTACCTCAAATACATTAATCTCAAGGCCTCAGAGAAACTGGATTATATTACCTATCTGTCCATCTTCGACCAGTTATTTGACATTCCTAAAGAGAGGAAAAATGCTGAATATAAGAGATACCTGGAGATGCTGCTTGAGTACCTTCAAGATTACACAGATCGAGTCAAGCCCCTCCAAGATCAGAACGAACTTTTTGGGAAGATTCAGAATGAATTTGAGAAGAAGTGGGAGAATGGTACCTTTCCTGGATGGCCGAAAGAGACAAGCAGTGCCCTGACCCATGCTGGAGCCCATCTTGACCTGTCTGCATTCTCTTCTTGGGAGGAGTTGGCCTCCCTGGGTCTGGACAGATTGAAATCTGCACTCTTAGCTCTAGGCTTGAAGTGTGGTGGGACCCTAGAAGAGCGAGCCCAGAGGCTCTTCAGCACCAAAGGAAAGTCCCTGGAGTCACTTGACACCTCCCTGTTTGCCAAAAATCCCAAGTCAAAAGGCACCAAGCGAGACACTGAGAGGAACAAAGACATTGCCTTCCTAGAAGCCCAGATCTATGAATATGTAGAGATTCTTGGGGAACAGCGGCATCTCACACATGAAAATGTACAACGCAAGCAGGCGAGGACCGGGGAGGAACGAGAAGAAGAAGAGGAAGAGCAGATCAGTGAGAGTGAAAGTGAAGATGAGGAGAATGAGATCATTTACAACCCCAAAAACCTGCCCCTCGGCTGGGATGGCAAACCTATTCCCTACTGGCTGTACAAGCTTCATGGTCTAAACATCAACTATAACTGTGAGATTTGTGGAAATTACACGTACCGAGGTCCCAAGGCCTTCCAGCGGCACTTTGCTGAGTGGCGTCATGCCCACGGCATGAGGTGTTTGGGCATCCCAAACACTGCCCACTTTGCTAATGTGACACAGATCGAAGATGCTGTCTCCTTGTGGGCCAAGCTGAAACTGCAGAAGGCATCAGAGCGATGGCAGCCTGACACCGAGGAAGAATATGAAGACTCCAGCGGGAACGTGGTGAATAAGAAGACCTATGAGGACCTGAAGAGACAAGGACTGCTCTAGTGTTCAGGGATGTACCTCAGCTTCTGGGCTTGCCCAGGCTTACCTGAAGTCTCCTTTTTCTATTTCTCCCAACCAAATGCTCCTTAAAGACTCTCCTACTTAGTCTTAAAGTCTAGCGTGCGTCTTGTGAAAACCAAGGCATGCTGGCAGGTTGCAGGGCTGAGATGTGTTTTATCTTTGTTTTATATTAAAAGATTCTGTCAGAAAATAAAAAAAAAAAAAAAAATAAAGTCCAGCCACGCATCCATGGTCAGTAGCACAGCCTCTGGAATCTGACTTCGTGTATTCATAGCCCTGTCCCTGCATGAGCATGGGCTTTGACAAATCACTCTAACCTCTATGTGGTCTCACTATTCTTATTTGTAAACTGGCGACAAAAATAGCATCTATATAATAGGGTCAATGAGGATTACATGAGTTAGTATGTGTAGTACCTGGCATATGGTAAGTGTGATGAGAGCATATCGGCCGCTAGACCAAGGAGGATCGATTCCAGGAATGAAAGGACGGTTCAATATCAAAAAATAAATCCATGTCACTCACTGATATAACATGTAACAAGTTTGATGAAGAGTCTTAAAGTGAATATGTACAATCTGGAAGCTTGATGCTCACCCTGTTCTCAAAATGAATACATGGGTTCACAGTGTTTCATACATTTTTTCCCCCAGACCCCTGCATTGTAAACCTTCTAAGGCTGATTTAAAACATGATCCAAACAAATGACTATTGTCCACGAGTTTTGTCATTGGGATCTGATCTCCATTTCGTCTCTGATCATTACCACCCTGGCCGTTGGTGGGGTTTCTGGAAGTAAAGGGTGGGCAGTGGTCTTCTCTCTTGTTTCTTTGCATGTTTGTGTGTGAAGGGGGATAGAGAGAACGATGGGCATTACCTGCTCACAGGAGGAACTGCATGTCAGTGGGGACACCGCCGCTTGTTGTCCCGCCCTGATTGCTTGTTGGGTCCTTTTGTATGACTGATTACAAGTCCTCTCACAGGACTCTGTGAGAGGCTCCAGCTGCATGTTCCCTACCCTCAACATCGGGAGAATGGACATTTCCATTCTTGGTCTTCAAGTCCCTGTGTTCCAAGGAGCAACCTGCTTATGAGCAGGGTTTGAACCTGGCCAGCTTCCATGACATGGACACCCATATAGCCCCTGGGAAGCTCCATCCAGGTGGTGGCAATCCACATGGCCCTGGAACATTCCTGCTCACAGCTCTGTTTTCCGCCCTCCCCCTCCCCTCATCGCCACCTCCCGTGCCCTCTCCCTCCCCAGCAAGATGAGGCCCTCTGCTGGTTCAGGAGCAACTTTAGAACAGGAAATTATGCCTCATTCCTGCCTTAGTGACTTAATTGGGAAAGGCAAAGTGATTTGGGCATCTGTGCTTGCTGAGATTAGGAAGATACTAGGACAGTTCCCTCCCCATCCCCATGGAAAGGATCATTTCCACTATGGAAGTGCACATGTCACCCAAGGTGGGTCAGCCTCCTTTGCCCTCTTTAGTCCTCCTGATACCGACCAAAGGAGAAAGAATTACTAGGCCACCCACCATGAACAGCCCTCTCCTTCCAGGTTCCACGATTACATGATGAGGCACCTAGACCCTCTTATTCTCACCTGTGAGCTCTAGATGCCAGTACATCACTGTGGGAAGTGACTTAACCCATGCTCGGCACCCTTTAGATGTTAACAGACTAAAGAAAATGTTAAAAAGAAAATCACGATTCAATACCCACTTACAATTAAAATGAATCTCGGCAAACTGGGAAAAAGACTTTCTTTACCTTGATAAAAGGTATCTTTCAAAAAAACAGAAAGGTATCTATCAGAAATGAGCAATATTTTTTTTTTTTTTAGGAGCAACATTTTCAATGGTGAAATATTCGATGGAGAAACCCTTTTTTTTTCTTTTCTTTTTTTTTTTTTTGGAGAAACCCTTTTCAATGGCTCCCATTATACACTTTGTGCTCCCAAAAGATATTTATTATTGAGGGTCTTCAACAAAATATAGGGCCTCTCAGCCTGCTGTATAATGAGATAAGAAAGGCATATAAGAAATAAATATTAAAAGGAACCGGACAATTTCTGTGATTTGTAAATATAATCATAGATAGTATTTACAAAATATGAGAGAATCAATTATAATAGAAATATTAAGGGAAGAATGAGAATCCCAAAAGACGGTTGTAGATAAGATCAACAAAAATAAATGGTTTCCTGGGCAGCCCCGGTGGCACAGCGGTTTAGCACGGGGCGTGATCCTGGAGACCCTGGATCGAGTCCCACATCAGGCTCTCTGTATGATGCCTGCTTCTCCCTCTGCCTGTGTCTCAGCCTCTCTCTCTCTGTCTCTATGAATAAATAAATAAAATCTTTAAAAAAAAAATAAATAAATAAGTGGTTTCCTTACAAACCAGGAATGATTAGTTTCAAGTGATGCAAATAATACAGTAACCATAGTAAATAAACCATAAATCAAATAAAAATAAAGCGAATAAGAAATGAGAAGACATCAATTGTCAGAGGCTTAGGTTGCTCACCTATAAAACAATGAAAAGACTCTGCCCACTTTTGCTTTTTTTAATTTGGGGGAAGACTCAGTAAGTAATTTGTTGGCTGGGCCCTAAGCACACGTGGCAGAGTGACCAGATTGAAGCTTAACATTGAGAAAGATGAGAAATGTTTCTGCTCACTCCCACCCGGATTTGTGGGGTTTGATTCAGAACTTCCTTTTGCCCAAGAAAAGAAGTATATGCAGTGAGGGAGGGCATTTGAAGGTGTAAAGATGGGAAAAGAGAGGAGACCTTCCTGGAGGAGGGACACATACGTGTCCCTTGCCCCCTGAAGCAAGTAGAGCCGTGGTCTGATCCCCACACATCCCTGGGGCATGGGGACATGGTCCCCTTCCACATGGACAGGAGACTGAGGTGGCTCACAGAGGCTGGGACAGGGCCCTGAATGCTACCACCTTTGGGCCACGGAAAACTCAGGTGGGTACGTGGAAAATGGAAGGCATTGTATTCCCACCCACAGATGAACCATGTGGAGTTAGATTGGGAGTGATCTTGAAGCCAGCCATCAACACGGATGCCCATACATTCTTCCAGATGTTTTCTGTAGCTTGCCATACATTCCTACAACTTGGGGTGGAAGGCGGGCTGCCCCTCCCACCCAACAAAGAAGACATTACTTGAGATCGAATTTTCCATTTTTCGGGTAAGTGGGAGCCAGTGTTAATTTGATTTATAGAAATAAAGAAATGTGTTGTTTCTTGAAACCAAAGCAATGAAAACTCACATTAACGCAGTCATGATTTATTACACTTAAATCATCTCTGTCCAGTCAGAGGTGAGTGAGGTGGTTATGAGCATGAGCTTCAGGTCCAGGTAGATAGGTTTGAACACAGCCTCTGCCACTTGCTCCAAGGAATAAAATTCAAAACATTTAACTTCTCTAAGTTTGTGTCCTCACATAAGAATGGGGAAAATCAGGCTGGGCCCATGGCATTGTGTAAAGATGAATCATATTCCATAAAATGTACTAGGAGTGTTGGCAAGGTTCTGTGTACATAGAATTGGGGCACTTACACTATTTACGTGCTCAGTAAACAGCCAGTGGTGGGGTGAGGGATGTGAACACCTCACTGAGATCCTGATTGGTGTGGGGACATGTGCATCAGCAGGAAATTACTTGGATTATGTCTGAGGTCGGGGCTGAGATCTTCCCCAGGGTGTAGACTGGCTGCTTTTAGGTCAGGAGATGAGAGGCAACCCGAGACTCAAGGCAGTGGATGGTACATGCCAATGATTAGGGTGGGCCGGCCTCCACCATGCTGCGGCACCAGCCGGCCCTCTGACCTCATGGAGACACCGACCAGATGTGCCCTCGGAGGGAGGCCACATGATGCCCCATGCCTCTGTAGCGCCACACATCTGGAATTCCCTAGGCCCACCTGTTCTATCATACTTGACCAGAACTGCCAAATCTTGATGAGGCTGGGCCTGGGGTGGCCTGCAGAGTGAGAGTAGAGGGGGCCAGGAAGCAGGCACCTGTGTGATCTGGGGTGTGGGTGGGGGGACGGAGTTCCAACCCAGGGCCTCACTGCCGCCATCTAGAAAAGATGGAACTGGGCAAGAAGAGGAAGAAGGAAGTCTCCGACTCTTGCCAAAGGGTAAATTTAGGGGTGGCCCTGGGTGTGCGGTGTTGGGAGGGGGCTCAGGGGGAGTGTCAGCATGATTCTCGATGCCTGAAGACTCAGGGCCTGTCCGGGGATCAGGGTGGCTGAGGACTCAGGGCCTGTCCGGGGAGTGGGGTGGCTAAGCATGCGTCCCACTCTGATAGCCAGCCACAGATCCATTTTGCTGGAACGGAGCTATAGCATCTCAGAGATCGGTTGGGGGCGGGGGGGCATCGGCAGGATGGAGGCTGAAAGGCAAGGCAGGGCCCTATCTCTCCTGTGGCCTTAGAGGCCTGCTCAAAACTCACAGATGGCCAGTCGGTACTGCAGGCAGTTTTTGTTATTCCACTGCCCATCTGTGTACATCTCCACACACTGCTCTTTGCCCCGACCCCTGGGCTCCCCGGGGTACCAGTTGGTATAATTCACAGGGGCCCCATCCATGTACTGGAAGTCTCCAGAGTCGGGGCTCTCCACCAGGCCCAGGTAGGCGTAAGTGTTATACTTCTTCACAATGCTTGCAACGGCTTCATTCTCTTCTGGGCTCATCGGGGCAGCAATTTGGCCGCCCGCACCGGCACATAACTCTTGAATGTCGTTGAAATTAATGGACTGCCCATTGCTGGAGAAGACCTTCCTTCCCACCACCAGCAGGGACTCGTGCAAGCTGAGGACTGCAGCACAGGAACCCAGTCAGGCCCCCGTCGCTCTGGCTCAGAGTCCCTGTCACTGTCTTCGTGCCCTCTCTGCTGCCTCACCTCCCCTGCCCACCCGGGCCTCCTGAAATTCTCCTCCATGCTCTCATCATCTTCTTCCTTCGTTCATGCATTTAACTATTACTTAGTGACTCTCTATCATGTGCCAGAAACCCAATTTCCTGAGACTCAATAGAAAGCAAGATAGAGCTGAGAGCTTACGCTCTGCTGACGGAGGGAGACGATCTGTGTCTACCTCTGCTCTGGGCCACACGAAGGCATCAGGAAAGGGAAGGATCATTCTTTTCCCCCCAAGACTTGCACATCCCTGCCTGTTTGCCAAGGCTCTGGGTTCCGGAGCCCGACGCTGGGAATGGGGGGACTTATGGGAGGCCCTCTGTGCTAGACGGCCCTGGAGAACCCCTTACCTCCCATGGTCTGCAGGATTTGATGTCTGAGGTCGTGGAGTGTGGTTTGGAGCTCCTCATCTAAAGAAGCTGGAAGTCCTGTCAAGAGATCCCCGCCCCCCAGATAAGGGGCAAGCCAACCAAGATCCCCACTTGCTGCCAAGCAGGCCCGATGACAGCGGCAAGCCTGGCATCCTGCCTTTACCTCTGCACGTCCACTGCTCGGGCCCTGGAGTGTGTCTCCACACCGCCTACACCTTTGTCCACCCTGCACCTGCCGGACCTCCCCCTCTTCTTTCCTGCCGTGTCCTTTGGTGGCTCTGTCTGCCGGCTCCTGTGGGTTTTTCTGGTTTGGAGGCAAGGCCCCCTCCACCTGTCTTCTCTCTCTGGCCTGGCTGAGCCGGGGAATCACCTACCTGCCTTGCACAGCAGGCCTGCACCGTGGTCTCTACCCTTGGTCCTGACCCATCATCCTCCCTCAACCTCACCCGCCCCCCCACTGGCCAGCCAGCAGCTCGGTCAGGAGTGGGCAGTTGTCCAGGAGGCCTGGGTTCAAACACTGAGGTTGGAGGCTGCTCTGACTGAGGGGTAGAGCACGCGCTTCTCTCTGCACCCTCCTGGTGGACCTTGGCCACCGCACCGAGCTTTGGTGTTCCCGTCTGCGTGGGGGGCTCCCGTTCACATCACCTGCCTAGACCCCACCTGACTCCATGCTCCTTTCAGAGTGCCCCCGGGCCTCAGCCCGAGGAAAGGCCTTCCCTGCCTCCCAGCACTGTCCCTGTGGCACACCTGATGCCCTGCGTGTGCCACCAGCAGTCGTGATGTGTGGAGCATGTCCAACACCCATCAGTCCTCGCCATGGCCTGCACCTGGGCATCTCTGACTCCTCCCCTCGGCCTCGTCTGCTCTTACTTAGGTGAGCGCTATGCCCTTTGGGGACCTCCACGGCGCTGTCTGACCCCCGTCATCCCTCATGTAACTGGCCACGCGGATGCAGGGCCTGTGTTGGCACCATGGACTTGCCCCGTCCTGCTCACCTGGGGGGCCCCTCTCTCCAGGCTCTCCCTTTTCTCCACGCTCTCCAGCAACACCAGGGGCTCCGGTCATCCCATTAGGCCCAGGGTGGCCTGGCATTCCTCCAGGGGGGCCCATGGGGCCTGCAGGGAGAAGGGGACATGGGTGTGTGGTATTTATCACCCACAGCTGGGCTGGGGCTGATGTGAAGGGACCTCCCTTATCAGTGGAACTGACTCATCTGTCACCCCATGGGCTCTTTGAGGGTAAACTCCTCAGGGCTGCTCCAGTCTAAGGCCCTCAGACACCTCCCACCATACCCCGCCATCCCGCTGACCGTGGGACCCAGCCCAGAGCCCTGGACATGTGGGCCTCCTGGAAACAGGTCACTCTATCAGCTGGGGGTAGGGTCTCACCCAGTACCTGGAGGCCCAGGGTCTCCTTTGACTCCATCTCTCCCATCTCTGCCTGGCAAGCCATGGGACCCAGGAGTGCCAGGGATGCCAGGGTTTCCAACACAGACGTCCTTCGCATTGTTCTCGATGCCAGAAACCATCAGCAAGGTGAGGGCGAGGGCCAAACAGCGCAGCAACATGGCTTCCGTCCCAGTGACTCCTCCTGCAGGAAGAAAGCACCACTGGCTCATCTGAAGCGTCTGCAAAGTTTCCCCCTTGCTGTGCTTTGTCAAGATTTAGGCACACGGCCAAACCTGAGGGTCAGGGCAGGTATGGGCAGGACTTCGGGGAAGACCCAACCTATCCTCAGAAACCCCTGGCATCATCTGTGGTCTCACGCATCACCTCTGGGACTGGAGGTGGCGTGTACCTGGGCTGGTCAGAGGGCCTGGCTTCTGATGCAGTCTCTGTTCACACCTCGTGGTGTGACAGTGGGAACTCACGTCTCCTGTCTTGACTTCTGTGCCCTGGAGACAACCCTGACCTGTCCTTCCCAGGCTGTTGGGAGGAGGGATGGGGTCACTCCCTCCCTCTGTCCTTCTACCCTCAGCTACCCTCACTTGCAGGGTCTAAGGGACCATGCTCTTGAGGAAAAATAAGAGATGACCAGGGTGTCCCGTTCCCTCCCCACTGCTGGGGTGTCCCCTTCCCCTTGGCAGGCCATCCTCTTCCTCACTGGCAGGCTCTGCAGAGTCCCCAGGGAGGGTGGGCCTGGCCGAGGAGCATGGCAGGGCTTGAGGACGTCTGCAAGCCCACCTTCCTGCGTCCATAGTTATGCTTCTGGGAACGACTCCCAGTGGTCCATGGGGAGGCCCCCTCCTTCCCAGTCTGGCCCTTTTAGGCTCGTGACCACTGGGCTGCCTCTCACGGCCTGCAACCCGTGAACTGAGCAAGACCGCAGGGATGGGGTAAACTCACCCAGACAACAGAGCCCTTGTGGATCTCTGCCTTCAGGCCGGAGGGGAGAGGCCGGCAGCACCATTTATGCGGCTGCAGGCTCCCGGGTCCCTCTCCACCCCAGAGAGGCTCCTGTCACGAGGGCCTCTGTTCGCGGAAGGACCAGTCAGGAAGCAGCCGTCTTATTTACACAGCGACATTCCCTCACAGGGCACTCAGGCTGGAGGGGCACTTAGGGCTCCTTTTTTTTTTTTTTAATAAATTTATTTTTTATTGGTGTTCAATTTGCCAACATTTAGCATAACACCCAGTGCTCATCCCATCGAGTGCCTCCCTCAGTGCCCGTCACCCAGTCACCCCCACCCCCTGGCCACCTCCCCTTCTGCTCCCCCTTGCTCATTTCCCAGAGTTAGGAGTCTCTCATGTTCTGTCTCCCTTTCTGATATTTCCCACTCATTTATTCTCCTTTCCCCTTTATTCCCCTTTCCCCTTTATTCCCTTTCACAATTTATTATATTCCCCAAATGAATGAGACCATATAATGTTTGTCCTTCTCCGATTGACTTATTTCACTCAGCATAATACCCTCCAGTTCCATCCACGTCGAAGCAAATGGTGAGTATTTGTCGTTTCTAATTGCTGAGGAATATTCCATTGTATACATACACCACAGCTTCTTTATCCATTCATCTTTCGATGGACACCGAGGCTCCTTCCACAGTTCGGCTATTGTGGACATTGCTGCTAGAAACATTGGGGTGCAGGTGTCCTGGCATTTCATTGCTAGAAAGCAATGCCAGGCCCGTAAGCAGGGAGACACCTCACAGGGGGCGGCTCGCTCCCCCTGCCAGCTTCCCCGGCTATGAAGGGTGAGCGAGCGCACATGCCCAGGCACCGGCGGATGCACACGGCCTTGGCCTGGGCCCGGCTGCTGACTCCTGCACGGGACCACCACCACTTGCCCCCACATGCCCACCTGCAGGAGTGAATATAGCGGGGCTGCACCCTCTTCCTGGGGGAGCAAAGGGACAGATCAACACCTTATGGGGAGGTCTCCATGTGACCCCTTCCTGAGGCTGTTCCAGCTCCAGAGTCTCTTCAGCTCTGGGAGGGGGTGCCCTTTGCTTCCAGGCCATGCAGAAGCCATGGATTAGGCCGAGGGTGGCCAGGTGGAGCTAGGAAGAGCCATGGGTCACGGGGCTTGTCTCACCACTGAGCTGCCTACCGCCCTCCCCGGCCTCCCGGCCCCTGCTTCCGGAGCCCACGGCTACGTTGATGGGCACATGGTTCAGAGTCTCAGGTGAACCCTTTGTACGCCCCCCTTTGCTCTGGCTGAGCCAGAGGAGGCAGGGCTGTGCCTGGAAGGTCATGGGACAGCAGCAGTTTCTCATCTGGGCTATGGGTGAGGTCTGTAACCTGCAGGGCTGACTCCTTTAAATCATGGAGAAGCACATAAAGCCCTGACTGATGAGAGTCCCTGCTCAAGCCCCCTGACTAGGGGGGACTCTCTCCGTAGGGATGGTAACAACGGGGAACTAAGGCAGGAAAAACCACCATGTTGACCTGTGAGTGGTCTGAAAAATCTTGAGATCCTCGGGGAGACTGAGAGAACTTTTTGGAGCGTGGGGGTTCAGCTAAGAGAACCCCACTCCTAGGAGCAGGGAGCTGGCCAGGGTCCATTTGGAGCCTTGCTGCTGCCTGCCACCACCTCAGGGTGGGTGCTGGCCAGGCAGGAGAGGGGAGCTGGGGCTGGTGGGGGACCAGTTCCATCAAGAGGCCCTCAACATGGCTTGGGTGAGGGAGGACTGTTCTGCAGGTGAAGGAACAGGAAGAGGGGTCCTCTTGGGTGGACTTTGCAGGGCCTCAGGGGAGGCAGCTGGGACTTCCAGGGCCACATGGGTGAGGGTGGAGATCTGGGGCTCGGATACCCCCAAGCTGCAATTTGGAGCAGCCACCTGTTATCCACGTGGCCTTGGTCAGGTTATTTAAGTCTTTGAGCCTTGATTTTCTTTTTTAAATTATTAATTCTGTAGCCATATCGAACTTACAGAAAAACTGCAGGCAGTTTTAAAATTTATATTTAGGGACGCCTGGATGGTTCAGCGGTTGAGCATCTGCCTTCACCTCAGGTCCTGATCCTGGGATCCAGGATCGAGTCCCGCATCGGGGTCCTTGTGGGGAGCCTGCTTCTCCCTCTGGTTGTGTCTCTGCTAACACAGAGAGAGAGGCAGAGACACAGGCAGAGGGAGAAACAGGCTCCATGCAGGGAGCCCGACGTGGGACTCGATCCCAGGACCCCGGGGTCACGACCTGAGCTGAAGGCAGACGCTCAACCACTGAGCCACCCAGGTGCCCCTCCTTTTATCTGTGTTAAACCCTCGGCCATAATATGCCCACAGTCGGAGCAGCCTGCTTATTCGGCAGGTTACCAAGAGATAGAGAAGCTAATTTACTAGTTAACTATAGTTTAAGGTCTAATCTCAGGAATCTGCAGGGCGGGCAGCCCAACGGCTGAAGGAGAATTCAGGCTGTTCCCGGAGACATTACACACGCGTGCTCACCCACACACGCACTACATTAGTGCCTCACCAACAAATGTCATTTGATTAAAAGAAGAATTGCATAGTAAATAAAGCTTTTTATTTATTTTATTTTTTTTTAAATATTTTATTTATTTATTCATGAGAATATACAGAGAGGAGAGAGAGAGAGGCAGAGACACAGGCAGAGGGAGAAGCAGGCTCCATGCAGGGAGCCCGATGTGGGACTCGATCCCGGGTCCCCAGGATCAGGCCCTGGCTGACAGCGGCGCTAAACCGCTGAGCCACCCGGGCTACCCTAAAGCTTTTTCTATCACCTAAAAATGCCAATCTATTTAAAAATTCAAAAAAATAAAAATAAAAATAAAAAATAAAAATTCACAACACTGTATCAACACAGCCTTTCGCTCCGCCCTGAGCATTTCCCATACTATCTCATGTGCCTTCTAGCCTCCAGAGAAGCACATCATGTTTTAGGCAATTTCTTTTTTTTTTTTTAGCCTTTATCAAAATATAATCAACATATGACATTGGTGTGAGTTTAGGTGTTGAGACACTCCCATATCATGAAATGATTGCCCCCGGAGCTCCAGCTAACGTCTCTGCCACCTCACATATTTGCCACTTCTTTTTTGTGGTGAGAACATTTAAGATCTACTCTCTAAGCAATCTTCAAGACATAATGCAGCATCCTTAACTAGATGTTCACCATCTCATACATCAGATCCCCAGAACTTATCTGTCTTATAACTGGAAGTTTGTACGGTTTGATCAGTATCTCCCCATTTCCTCCATCTCCCAGGCCCTGGTGGTCACTACTCTATGCTGTGTCTATGAATTTGTTTTTTTTTTTTTTAGATTTCACATATAGGTGATATCACGCCTTATAGCCCTGTTGTCGCAAGTGGCAGGATTTCCTTTTTCCTTGTGGCTGGATGATACTCCATTGTATGCATAAACCACACCTTCTTTGTCCATTTATACATTGACGCTTAGGTTGTTTCCATGTCTTGACTCTTGTAAATAATGCTGCAATCACCAGGCGAGTGCAGATGTATCTCGGAGAAGCTGTTTCCATTTCCAAAGGAAATTTCACCCCAGAAGTGGGATGGCTGGATCATACGGTAGTTCTGTTTCTAAGTTTTCGAGGAAACCCCATACTGTTTCCCAGAGCGGCTAGACCCGTTTATAATCCTAAAAATGTACAGGGAACAAATAACATTTTAAATAGCAATGTGTCACATGTAATATTAGGGACATGCTTGTACTAAAATTTTTTTCATGTTTATTTGAAGTTTCCATGTAACCGGGCACCCTGTATCTTATCTGGCAGCCTTACCTGTAGAGAGAGGTGTGGACAAGCAGAGGTTTTTGGTAGGGAAGGAGAGACCTCCTTTGGCCTCCTGTCGTGTAATGATGTATAATTTGGGACCACATCATTAAACTTGATCTTTGGCTCACATTTGGGATGAAGGGTCTCTCCCGAGCGCCGTGTGGCTGGTAAGCAGGGGCTCCGGAGCATGAGTGAGCGTAGGGCATAGACGAGGCTGGTATTTCACAAACCCCGCTCTCCCGGAGGCTGGCAGGGGACCCCGGCAGCCGGAAGCGGGAATGCTCAGGGTTCGCTTATGTTGATGGTTCGGTTGCCGGCCTGCGCCCTGACTGCGGAGTCTTCTCCTGGGCGCTGGTGAGGTTGCCCTGGGCCAACCGAGGGAAGCAGGGTAAGGAGGACAGGACAGCGCGGGGGCACCGGGTGCGGCTGCAGTGCCTCGAGCAGCCTGCTGGGGACAAGCGTCCATCAGAGCGGGGATGGCCACTACGGGCAGGGGCTGCTCCGGGTACAGCCGTCCCTTCCCTAGGAGGGCCGCTCCAGACCGCTTTGGAGCCCGGAGCTGAGACCCCAGGCTGGGCTCCAGGGGCTGGTCGCACCGAGCTGCGAGGTGGAGGCCGGGCCGAGCTGGGTCAGTGGTGTGGACGGGCAGCCAGCAGGGCCGGGCCCGGGCTGCAGCTACTAGGTTAGGGATCTGCCTCCACCCGTCCCCCCAGCAAAGCCGCAGGTGGGCTGTGCTGGCGCCCCGTGGTGGGGGGGCAGTTAGAGACCCATCTGCTGGTTTCCCATTGATTCAGCCTCGTGTCTGTTCTGGAACCCAAGGCACCTTTCCCATCGCGGGTATTCCCCATTCCACCCCGACCCGTATTCCTCAGGGCAGGTTGGGCTGCAGCCTTCCCCACATCGGGCCCCTCCCGGCTCAGCCCCGCGCTGCCACCCGGCCCACGGGCGCGTCTACGCAGAACTGTCGGGAGGGGTTTCTCTTCCTGGCCCCGAGCCGGGCTGTGTCCCAGTTGTCTGTGTGCGATGGCCTTTGGCGCACCCCTGCGTCTCCCTGGCCACGCACTGCAGCCACCCCCCCGGCCCCCACTCCCCGGCCCATTCGGCCTAGACTCTGAAAACATTTCCGAAGGGACCAGAGCCTCTCTTTGTAGACATGTGGAATGCTCCCCGGGGTTCTGGGGTGTTGGAGCAGTGTCCCCCTCAGGCCCATTTTTGGGACAAATATTGGCTACAGTCCAGGTTTCATTTTCTAAAACACCTGGATGTCTGAGACAAGAGGAAGTTCTCTGGAGCTTTCAGCATCAAGTGGCTCAAGAACGGGGCAGGAAGTCCCTCACAGCCCCCTGGAGGGCAGCCAGGCCACAGGCATGGGCTTCCTGACCACACCAGGGGAGCTGCTCCCATTCCTGGCACCCGCCCACCCTCCGCGGGGGGCCCTGAGCCCACAGTGCCGCCCCGGCTGCCTACACTGTAGACAGTCCCTGTTAGAAATGAAATACAAACCATGAAGCTCATTTAAAACTGTCTAGCATCCCCATTAAAATACATTTTAAAAAATGTGAAGTTAAACACTATTTAACCTGTTACATTCAAAATGTTATGGGCACCTGGGTGGCTCAGTGGTTGTGCGTCTGCCTTTGACTCAGGTCGTGACCCCAGAGTCCTGGGATCGAGTCCCACGTCGGGCTCCCTGCATGGAGCCTGCTTCTCCCTGTGCCTGTGTCTTTGCGTCTCTCTCTGTGTCTCTCATGAATAAATAAAATCTTAAAAAATTTTCAAAATATTATCTTTTTGGCATATAATCAATATATAATCATCATACATTACCTATTTTTCATTTTTTTTCTTATTAGATCTTTAAAATCTGGTGTGTATTTTACACTTGTAGCTCATCTCAGTTTGGATGGGCCATATTTCAAGCACTCATTGGACACATGTGGCTGGTGGCTACGGTCCTGGACAGCATAGGTCCACCGGGCTTACCTTGGCCCAGCCTGGGGCAGGGCATCCATCATGTTGACCAAGACTGAACTTCATAGCCCCTTGGCTTGGAGATCTTGAAGTCACCACCTACATCCTGAAGAAGGAAGGGGGATGTCCAGTCGTTGAGTAGCTAGAGCGGCCAGCCTTTCTCTCTCTTGACAGCTATTCCCTTTCTAAAAGAACCTGGCATGATCTGGGGCAGGGCCCACTCCCAGCTCCAAATTGGCCGTTGTCAAGAACCTCTTTTAAAACCCAGACACCACCTAAAAAATAAATAAATAAATAAATAAATAAATACCCAGATACCTCCCCTCGCCCCATCTTCCACACCCTCCTCCTCTGAGATCAGCTTCTCCTGGAATATTTGATCGAATGCAACTTTGCCATCTCTTGTCCTCTCTGGGGTGAGAGAAATAGAAACCCTCAGTAAGGAACCTACCAATGTACAAGAGCACAGAGAGGAGCCCTTTACTAAGGAAAGAAACAGAAAAATCTCTGTGGCTAAGGACAAAAAGATCTCTGTTGAAAGCATGTAATCCACATTCTCTCTGGGCATATGAGCTAGGCAGGGAGTCCTGGTCCGGCAGGCAAAGAAGAGTCCTTATCATTCTCCCAAGAGGGGATCTGCTGCCCATGCTGGAGAGAGAGAGACAGAGAGAGAGAGAGACAGACAGATGATTGGCTTTTTCCTTCTAAAAGATGACCTGCGTCCCTCTTGTGAGCCAGGCCCGGCACACAGAACCTGTGAGCAGAAGGGGGCATCCTTGGTATCCAGTGGAGAGGACAGAGGACACACAGGCTCATGTTGCCCCATAGGAATTCCAGCCTGTGTAACTGCTGGAAAGGAAACCCCTACAGTGTCAACAAGCAAGAGCTGGGGCTGGGCTCAATTTGTCAGGGTGGTTAAGATCTTTCCAAGAAGTGACATTAAACCAACTTGGAAGAGCGAGGAGCCCGGTGCAAGGAAGCCTGGGGTTTCAGGAAAGGGGGCTGTGGGAAGGGTGAGCGGGCAGGTGTATGACACAGCTGTGTGGGCCACTGAGGAAGAAGCTAAAATGTCCTGGGGAAGAAAATAACACTAGAGGACCCACTTTAGGAAGGGAGTCTGGAGAGGAGTCCCCTCAGAACAGGTGACATTTCAGCGGGGACCTGTGGGACCAGAGGCAGGCGGCCATTTGGACGGAGCAGAAGGGCGTCCCTGGAGAAAAGAATGGTGCGTGCCAAGGTCCTAGAACAGGAAACAGAAGGAGAGCAGGGTGGCTGGAGTGTGGCGTGTGAAGAGGAGAACCCAGGATGAGGGCAGAGAGGTGGGCACTGGCCAGGGCAGGGGACCTTGGATCATTTTCGGAAGGAGAACTGAGCTTGTTGCGTCAGAGAGGAGAAGAATCAGATAGAGGCTTATTTTAAATCACTCTGCCCCTACCCAGATCACCAACAACCGCCCGGTGATGCATCAGTGGGCAGTGCCCAGGCTTCCCATCATGGGCCGTTGGCATCGCCGCACGTCGGGCCATGGCCCCCTTTCCAGAAAGCTCTGTCCTCCCTACACTCCCGGGCACAGACTCCCCATGCCCTCTGCCCGGGGCCCAGTCCCTGTGCTCTCCTGGTCCCCTTGGCTGGCTCTCCCTCATCCCTGGGAGCACCAGCATGCGGTGAGGGGCCCTGCCTCTGAGACCCAAAGCAGGGCATCTCCCGGGCACAGGTTCCCTCTGGCCACCAGCAGGGTCTACATCTTGAGTCCATCTCGGCAAAGCCCCTTTTCCCTCATGAGAGGAAGAGAGAAAGAAAGCGTTGAGGACAGAGATGAGCGGCCCCACCTGGCTGCCCCCCGGGATGCACGCAGGGGTGGGTCAGAGGCTCCCTGCTGCCGCTGCCACCCTCCCAAGCCCGCTGGCCGCAGTGACGTGTGGTTAGCTCTCCCTGGCTGCTCTGGCCAAGCCTTCAGGGCCACGTCCCAAAGGCTTACCTTGAGGGAGATCATCTCCTAGGAAGGATCACCTCTTTTTCTGCTGTTCTCACAAGTCAAGGAACTGGATGAAACAGTCAGGTGAGGGGCAGACACTGGATTTCCAGAAGGCTTGACCATTCCCACCACTCTCATTCTGAAATAAGGCCCCCCTCAACCTCCTAGGCCTGATGCACTTCATCTGTTTCGTTGTTCAAGCTTCTACCCGTATTTCTCAAGCACCTGCCTGGTACCAGCCTGGGTGCAAAACCCACAGGAAGGGTAGGGCACCCGCACGGGACAGGGACAAGGACTCAGGTGGCAGTGCACTGGGGCAGGAGCAAGCTCTGCAGACGGAAGGGGCCCCTTGGTCTAACCCTAAGCTGCATAGAGACTCAGACTCTTGTCTACAAAGTGGCCGTGGTGAGACTCTCTATCCATTGGGCTGAAGAGGTAACCCGTGGTGAAAATTTGGGTCAAGGCCCTGGCAGGATGACGGGTGTGGGGAAATCTGCCCCACGCATACCAAGTGTCAGGGGTCGTGTCTCCACACACTGGCCCAAGGCTCGCCCTCTGCAGGTGGGGGTGGTGGAAGGGGGTAGAGCGGGGCTTCCCTGGCATCTGTGTTGTTCCTAACCAGGGTCATCTGGGACCAGCCGCTGCGTGTCGCACTGCTCTCCCTCCTGCTCCTGCCAGGGGGTCCTGCGGGTGGGTGTCTGGGCTGCGAGTCACTGGCCCAGGGGGAGCCACAAACACAGATCTAGCTTCAAATCAACACTTAACCTCAAACAACCTTGACTCGACGCCCCTTGGTTCTCTGCGGAATGCTGTTAATATAAAAAAATAAGAATAGGAATAGAAATATAAAAAGCTAAAAAAAAACAAAAAAAAGAAAAAAAGAAATATAAAAAGCTGAATGTATGCTTCCTCTCTGGCCTGAGCCAGGGGGACTCGGCCCCTGCAAACTGAGCACGGGCTCTGGCCTCTGCGAGAGCTGGGACTGTGCCTCCAAGCCACGTGGCCATGCCCCCGCCTAAGACCTGAGGGGACACACAGGGCCACGGATCCCACGCTGCGCGAGGCCAGGAGCCAGGCCTGGAGGGACTTTTGGGAGACGGCTTTTAGGACTGCAACTGTGGCAGGCGACCACTGCTGGGACACCGGCCACTGGCCACATGGGCTTCCACCAAAAAGCCTTGTCCAGGCAACTCAGCAGCACTGTCCCTAAGACGTGTCCTGTGGACAGGTCTGTGAGGTCCGTGTGACTTTCATGTCTGGGGCATTAGGGTTACAATACACAGGTATCATATCAACCGTGTGTTTGTCCGTGTGTGTCTCTGCCTGTGTCGGTGCAGGAGTCTGTGGGCTGTGTGTCACGTCCAAGTGTGTTTGTGTGTGTGTGTGCACGTGTTTCTGTGGGTGTAAAATGGCCAATTCCCTAGGGCGGCCACTAACCCCAGAAAAAGGAAAGCCACCTGGTTACTTCTGAGCTTCCCCCTTGCCCAGGAACAATAGGGGGTGCACTGGCAGCCAGCAGCCACCTACACACCCTCTGCGGTCAAGGCAGTCAAGTCAATCCTCAACAGGGAGCTACAGCACCCCATGACTGAGAGGCTACGCCATGTGGGGCCATGGGCTGGTGTAGGATTGATTGATTTTGGAGGAGGAGGAGGGACAGAAGGAGAGAGAATCTTGAGCAGACTCCCCACTGAGCTTGGAGCCCAATGTGGGTTTCGACCCCGGGATCCTGAGATCATGACCTGAGCTGAAACCAGGAGTTGATGCTCAAATGACTGAGCCACGACCTTTATGGTCGGAGCACCTTTAAGATGGGCGTAAAGACAGGTCCTGGCTGATGGACGCTGGTCTGGTCTCAAGCCCTACATGGGATAGCACCCATGTGCACAATCCTTCCCCCCTTGAGAAAAGGAATCCAAGAAAGGAGAAATGGGGAGCACTGCCTGCAAGAAGAGGGGGCACAGGGGCACCGAAGCCCTGAGAAATCTGGTTGGGCTGATACACAAACATCTGCCTCAACCTGACCACCAGGTTCTAGAGATGGAATGTTGGGAGGGGCAGCCTGACCTCTCAGGGGCTCTGAATCAAGTCTTGATCCACAGTGAGGGAGGTGAGGGAGGGAGGGAGGGAGGGGAGGGTGGGGAAGGAGGGGAGGGAGGAGAGGGAGGGGAGGGAGGGGAGGGAGGAGAGGGAGGGGAGGGAGGGGGAGCCCTGAGCCCCATCATCTCCCCGGAGCACAGAGAACGAGCGTGAGCCAGCCCTGTCCTCTGGTGGCTGCACGAAAAACTGCAGCCCGTGGGAGGGACGCACAGGCAAATGTCACCCATCGCCCCCTCCGTTCTTCACCCCACCTTCACAGAGGGCGACTTAGTCCAGGCACCACGGGAGAACAGGGGACACCGTTTACTGCTCTGAGCCCCAGGCTCTATCCGTGCAATCCTCCCCTGCTTCCCCCGCTTTTCCCGCGCGCTAGCCTGACGGGTACAGAGAATTTGCCCTGCGTGCTTCCCGTTGTCAGGGGTCTGCGGGCTAATTGTCCCATCTCTGCTTGTCCACAGAGGCTGGCTCAGGCTATGACCCCAGAGGAGCCTCCCGTCAACCACGGCTCTTTCCGGAGCCACTGCCAGGTACCAGGGACTAGCCAGGCCTTCGACGTCTACCAATGTTTCCCCTAGACTCACTGGAAGGAGGGGCCTCCTCCTAAGGGGCCTTCACTCCCTTACAACAGAGGAGGAAGCAGGCTCAGTGATGTTCCGGAACGTACCCGAGGCGGCACAGCCTGGAAGTTCTGGAACCTGGTTCATTCGTTTTTCCAGCCGACCCCAGAGTATCTTAAGCATGTTTCCCCAACGCTTGCTCTGCCCTCCATGCCCACAGCGGTGGATTAGGCCCTGGACAGGCCCTGCCGGGGCTATTACTCTGCAAGGCGGACCTTGCCCCAGCCTCAGGTCCCAGGACTGCTTACAGCATCACTTAGAGACTCCGGTTTTGCTCTTTGGCCATAATTTACATCCAGCCCTGGACATGCTTGAGCCTGGCTCAGCTGGGCTGCCGGGCACAGCAACTCACACCCAACCCCCAGTGTCAAGGCTGCAGAGCTTGGCACAGGCTGCCACCAAGGTCCTTGGCATGTGTGCTATACAGATGGTGGTGACACTGGGGCAGGCTCTTCACTCTTGAGGGCCCTGGTGGCCCAGATGCCTCTCTACCTGGAGGTAGAGCAGAGCTGAGAAGCCCAGCCTGTACTCACCTTTGTTGCCCTGAGGAGCTGAGCTCAGCTCACCCCCGGCAGGGCCCTGGTAACGAGGCAGTGTCTCTGCTGGGTCAAGGAGAACCCCTGGGCCCCTTGCTCTGCACACATGCTCTCTGTGCAATCAGCAGAGCCCAGGCATTCTGTCATCAACTACTCGTGATCGTGATGTGACCTCCACTGTTCGCTTGTCACAGGGACACAAGCATCGGCAGAGGGAAAGTATTCTGAGATGTCTAATGTCTCCGGTGGCTGAACTATCCTCACATGATAGCATGTTGTTTAAGAAATAGCAAATTAGCAGGACCCCTGGGTGGCTCAGCGGTGGGCATCTGACTTTGGCTCAGCACGTGATCCCGGGGTCCTAGGATCTAGTCCCACATCGGGCTCCCTATGGGGAGCCTGCATCTCCCTCTGCCTGTGTCTCTGCCTCTCTCTCTGTGTCTCTCATGAATAAATAAATAAAATCTTCTTTTTTTTTTAAAAAAAAAAGAAATATTAAATTATGTCAATCCATTAAATTTAACTCCTTGTATTTCCTAGAAATGATAATATAATAATTTAAATAACCACTATTTACTAAAATACTGTCCAGAATCTATTTATAAGAGAAAAAGTAAGAGCTGAGAAAAATCTGAGCTTATAAAACGTATGTAAAAAGAGTGTTTTTTTTTTTAAATTAAAACAAATATAGAATATTCATAAAACACATTTGGGACGTCTGGGTGGCTCAGTCGGTGGAGTGTCTGACGCTTAGTTTCAGCTCAGGGTGTGATCTCTGTGGCGGTAGCTTGGAGCCCACATTGGGTTCCCCGCTGAGCAGGACGTCAGCTTGAGATGGTCTCCCTTTGCTGCTCACCACACTCGTGCGCACGTGCTTGCTCTCTCAAATAAATAAATAAAATCTTATAGACAATTTTTTTTTAAAAAAGCACATTTGAACACAGGTGAGAGATTACACGGTGATGGGGGGTTTGTACCAGCAGGCCCAGGGAAGCCAAGTTCCCCTTTTTGGACTGCGTTGGAAACCTCAACACAACACTTCTTGAGAAGCGCAAACGACAGAGATGATTGCCCTTGCCCGTGGCTGGAACTAGAAACAAGTGGCACAGCTGAAGGACAACCAACCACGTGGAGATTTTTTACGACTCCTCGAGGAAAGTTTGTTTCTAGAAGCTGCTGGAACCAACACGCGGCTTGGAAAGTTACGAACGGGACATGAAACACAAGGAAGGCAGAGAAACGGAAAGGAGATTGAACACAAATCGAAATAGCTCGGAAGTCAGTGACTCTGAATGTTTTGACGCTGAAGTCCAAGAGCTGAGGAGGTGAGGTTTCCCCTCCCTCTGTCCCTCCCTCCCTTGCTTTCTGGGGAGGAGGTTCAGAGCTGCCCCTCGGAGCTGGGTGCGAGGAGGTGGAGGGAACACAGTGCCACTGGGCGGGGCCCAGCCTGGAAGTATTGGGGGGACAGCCCTGGCCGAGATCAGCCCTCTGCAGCTGTCTTAGAGGTCCCTCAGCTCAAGGATGAAAATAGAATAGCCCCCTTGGCCTTAGGTCATCATAGTTGTAGACCGGCCTCCACCCCACCCGGATCAACCACCTGTCAGGAGGGAGGCGGGTGTGTGGTTGCAATTGGGAGCCTTGGAGGGGATGGGTGGGCCAGGGGACTCAGGGAGAGGCTGGGGCCCCCTACTCTTACTCCTAGGAAGCCTAGGAAGAGCTGGGGTCCCAGGGCTGCCCCCCTGCTAGAGAATGAGCACGGTTCATAACTGGAAGGGAGGCCGGGCCTCAGGATCCTCCCAGCCCTGGGGAGAGTCCTCCTGGAGCCGCAGGACCAGGCCCTGCTGGATGGGCCACAGGCCAGGTGCTTCCTCCAGCGCAGCGGAGGGGAATCGTGGTCCGAGGTTCCTGTCCTGCCCTGGGACAAGGTCTGCCCTTTACTGAATGTGGGTGGGGGGGTCCTCAGAAGTGGCCTCAACTGGCTTCTTCCTCTGCAGCTCCATAGTCCTCTCAGGCTGCCCCGACCGGCTCGGCAGTTGCAGCCGCGGCTTGGGAAGAGCGGGACTCCTCTGGGCCCCTGCGTCCCAGGCCATCCTGTGGGGCCTCCCGCAACACCCCACAGGTAGCCCCCACAACCTTGGTGCAAGGAGGGGAGCCCTGTTCTTTGGGTGGCCAGGAACAGAGCCGGGCTTTCTTCCCAAGAGTCCCCTTCCCACCCTCACCTGGATTCAGCACCCACCAGCCCACCCTCCTGCCCTCCTCAGCCCCGGGTGAGACCACCTGGCCCACCCTATCCTGCAAAGCATTCGCAACCCCTGACCCAAACCAGGCACACAGGACATTTATATTTTTAGAACAAAGAACCAAAGTCATGCTGTATTTGGGAATGCCCCTTTCCTTCCAGCATTGCCAGCTCTGGAATTTAGGAACATTTTAATTTTCAGCCATCTGTTTGCCAAAAATACAATATTGCGGTTTTTAAAAAGTTTTTTTTTTTTAATTTCTTGAAACATGTAGATGAGCAGCTTTCATTTCTTGTGGTTTTTCCTATTTCTTTCATTACATCTGTTTACTCCTGTCCTTATAATTTGTCCATTTACTACTGGGGTCTTGTTGCTTCTTATTGATCTGATTCCATGAACATTGAAATTGCAGCTACATTTTCACTTGTCGCATCTCTTGACCTTTGTGTTTCCTCCCTTGGCATGGAAGTGTCGTCTTTGTGAAATGAGATTTAGTGAGTTATTTCCCTTTTACAACCTCTGAGTTTCCTACTGTCCTGTGAGAGCCGCGTCAGATAGCTCTCATGCAACCTCCTTATTTTCGGGGACACCCAACACTTCTGGATGCAGATGTTGGGGTTGCAAACTCCCCCATTTCCTGGGATTGTTTTCTGCTCCCCGCTAAGTTGTTTATCGACCCACATTTTTCTGAACCAAGGGCTGCCGTGAGCTGCACCCAGCACACAGTCCTTTTTCCTTAACTTCTTCAAAACCTCTCTTGTGAAAGTATCATAGTAAGAGGACAGACGACTTCAGGGCCCAGGGACCAGGGGTCTGTCACAATGCTTTTTTTTTCCTTCAGCTTTATTCGGATAGTATAGACATGCAACATTGTGTAAGTTTAAGGTGTACGATGTGATTTGACGCATCTAGTACCGCAGAATGGTCTCCACTGTAGCCTTAGCTCATCCCACAATGATCATTCCCATTAGTGTGGCAAGAACATTTAAGATTTAGTCTCTTAGCAACTTCTGATGACATGACGCGGTATCACGAGCTATAATCAACGCGCTGCCCAATAGACCCCTAGAACTTAATTCACCTTTTAACCGGAGTTTGTGCCATTGGACCCACACCTCCCCGTTTCCCCCTCCTGCAGTTCCTGGTAACCACTCTTCTGTTTCTACAAGTTTGGTTTTTTTTAAGATGCCACATAAAGTGATATCATAGAGCAATTGTCTTTCTCTGCCTGACTTACCTTTTTTTTTTTTTTTTGAGAGATCTTTTTATTAGAGAGAGAGAGAGAGAGAGAGAGAGACTGCATGAGCAGGGGGAGAGGCAGAGAGAGAATTTCAAGCAGACTCCCCGTTGAGCATGGAGTGTGATGTGGGGCTCATCTCGGGACCCCGAAGTCATGACTTGAGCCGAAATCAAGAGTTGGATGCTTAACTGACCGAGCCGCCCGGGTGCCCCTGCTTGACTTACTATTTTAGCCTAACACGCTCCAGGTTCGTGCAAGTTGCTGCACATGGTAGGCCGCCCTTCCTCACGGCTGAGTAACGTTCCGTTGTCTATCTGGACCACATCTTCTTTACCCGTTGGTCTGTTGATGGGCACTTAGGTTGTTTCCATATCTTGGCTATTGTGTCACACTGCTGCTCACACTGTGCTTGTGTCACACGTACTCTGGGGAAACTGTCACAGGCAAAAATTTCTTCTAAAGTCCCCACCCCCCCAAAAAATTTAAAAAAGTCCCCACCCCAGGGGTGCCTGGGTGGCTCAGGGGGTGAAGCTTCTGCCTTCGGCTCAGGTCATGATCTCAGGGTCCTGGGACCGGGCCCCGAGTCATCGGGCTCCCTGCTTCAAGGAGAGTCTGTGGCTCCCTCTCCCTCTGCCCCTCCCGCCCCCACTCCTGCCCTCTATCTAATAATATATTTAAAATAAAAATAATAAATCTCCCTCTCTGAGACTTTCACCCCCAACCAACCACTGCTGAGATGCCAATTCTTTCTCATTCTCATTTCCCTACTTCTCCATCCTTTGCCAACTCCGAGACACCTTTCAGACCAAGCTCTTCCCTCCTCCTCATCCTCCCCAATACATGCCTCCTGAGTGGGGTGGGCGATGGGGCCATATGCACATCTTCTTAGTGACTCGCCTTCCTTTTCCCAGCCACCACCCACCTCCACACGCTGGTCACCGGACTCCTGAGGCCTCCCATCACCTACCCATCAGTACCATTTCATGCGGGGGAGCCCTCCCTGGCCCCAGACACACCGTCTTCACTTGGCTTCCAAGGACACCCTATGGTCCTGGCTTTCCTCCTACCCCCAGCCACCCTGCCCCGTGTCCTTCACCACTTCCACAACACTGACATGTGAGGGCTTCGTGGCTCTCAAGTGGCTTCTCCCTCTTGCTCGCTAAACATTTGGCCTTCGATGCCCAGAAAGCCCATTCCTTCAGTGCCTTCCCTCGCAGGAAGCATGCCAATGTTTCACGGGCGTCTTGTGTTCCTACAAGACGTGGATTGTGTTCTAGGAGAAGGTCACTGCACGGCCCACGTAGCGGCTGCTCAAGTCACAGATTTTTGTCTCAGACGGGACCGTGGCCTTTGGCTTTCTCCCCGTCATCTGGCCCCGATCCGAGGACTCGGCTGCCCTGCTGCCCTCCCTGCACCCGGGCCCGCCCCCTGTCGCACAGCCTCCTGGCCTGGACCTGGACGTTTCTGGGGAGCAGGTCCCTCTCCCCGTGGCCTACTTGTGGGAACCGGTGCAGGAATCCCACCCCTGCTCCCCCAGCCCTCAGGACTGCCTCTCAGGGGGCTTCGGCCCCCACACTCTTCTGATAAAAAACGCTACCTGTTAATTCTCACACAGTGTGGGGGGGGAGACGTGCCCATTTAAACCCATTTAAAGGCCCGGCTCTGACCGGACCCTCACGCACTCCCTTCATTTGACTTCAGTGATTTGGCCACGGGACAAAACCACCCGAGGGCCCCCCTCACGATGATCTTATTGCAGATAACTCGCAGGGAGGGCAGACCAGGCCCCGGCGGCGGGGTGGGGGGTGGTTAGTGTGCAGTGACGGAGCATGAGGAGACAGGGGACCCCCTCGCCAGCCAGGTGCCTCATCACACCCCTCACCCTCTGGGCCTCAGGTTCTGCCCAGGAAACCCCGGGGAGTGTGGTGGGGAATAAATATGGAAATATGGTGACTGAGGTCGCTGGTGGAGGAGGAAACCTTAAACTATGCTGGAGAAGCCCCTCCAGGCCGGGACAGGGGGCCCTGGGTGGGGGAACATGGTGCAGGGGGTACAGTTCCCTCGCTGGGGGCTGGGGGCTGCTCCTCGGAGGTGCAGCGTCTAGAGGTTTGCAGACAAAAGCTAAGCACAGAGGGGCACCTGGGGGGCTCAGGGGTTGAGCGACTCCTTCAGCTCAGGTCGTGACCCCAGGGTCCTGGGTTTGAGTCCTGCATTGGGCTCCCCACAGGGAGCCTGCTTCTCCCTCTGCCTGTGTCTCTGCCTCTCTCTCTGGGTTTCTCATGAATAAATAAAATCTTTTAAAGAAGCATAGAGTAGTTGTTCCTTCAGTTGGTTCACTGAAGGACTGTTTATTCGGCTTTATTTATCCTGTCCTAGCAGGAACTATTAACAAATAAAGGTTCTAGTTTCTTATAAAGTGTCGACCCCCCCCTCCCAAAAAAAGATCTTGCTTCTCTAGAGGGTGGGGAAAGTACACAGCTGTGAACTTGGACTTCTAACACGCCCCCAGTGAGAGGAACTCACTGCCTGCAAACCTGTGCCTCCCTCTCCTGGAAGGAGCTTGAGGCCTGCTGGGTGACCAGAGCCCACAGACACATCAGAGCCTCCAGAGCAGACACAAGCTCCAGGTTGAGATGGAGGCTCCAGGTTCCTTCTTCTCCCCTGAGGAGCTGCCTTTTCCAGGACAGAAAGCGGGTCAGGCCTAGAGCCCAGGTGCTGGCTGTCTGCTCCCCAGATGAGGCTCCTTGGGCTGTCTGTCCAGCCAGAAGTGGCACCACACGCGCAGGAAGGAAGCCCAGTCTCCAGTGTTCTCATGGCCTGTGGAGGCCCCTCCCGGAGCCTGTGGCCCAGGCTGCTAGGGAGAAGGCCAACGTGCCCGTCAGAGGCCCAGGCTGAGGATGGGGGGCGGGGGGGGGGGGTAGGAGGTGCTGGCCAGGGGTGGGAGGTGGAGGGCAGGTGAGTGTGTGGCTTCCAAGGCCCCAGCACACTGAGGGCCACGTGGGCCTGTTGGGCACCATGGCCCAGAAGCCATCTGGTGAAGCCAGAATTTCCTCAGGACATCCAAGCCAACTTGTCTACTCCGGGGGGTTCAGCTCTCTGGTGGGGCGGCGGAAGGGCTCACCCACGCATTCTGAAAGCATTCAGACAACAAGGCCAAAGAGAGACAAGAACTTGAAGCACATAGGCTCCCGGTCCCCTGTCTAGGGCTGCCCACTTGAGCTAGGGCAAGCTACTTCTCTGTCCCGACTTCACATACCACTGCCCACGGCTCACCACGAGAGCCAGGGGTTAATCCCCTAGTCACAGCTACGACAGGGTTTCAGGGCAGAGGCCACACAGCTTCGCTGCAAATCTGCTTTGTCATGGCTCAGGCCTGTGTCTGGCATGAGATGGGAACAGAGCTGGGGGGTGCAGGGCGTGTCGGGGTTCCTGAGTCAGAGCTCCTAGGTCCTGACGTGTGTGGCTGTGGGGCCTTGGGAAAGTCACCTAGGCAGTCTGTGCCTCAGTTTCCCCCCATAGAAGTGGGCATGAGGTGTTACCTCATCGTGTTGCAGTGAAGAAGAAATGACATCAGTAATTAGCTCATGGGTCCCTGGCATATGTGTAGACACTTAGATGTCAGCACCTGTTCCTGCCCCGGCCAGATGCCTAGCCTGGGAGGCTACTACCCAGGATCGCTGATGGGGGGGGGGCGGCTGGAGGGAGTGAGGGGGGTTTACTCTCAACAGGGGTGGCTTTCCCACTAAATTAACATGGCCTTGGTCAGAGGGAAAAGCAGGGGAACACCGTGACTACCCTCCTGAGGTGTGACCCCCCCAGCACCAGCAAGCCTCCTGCCCTTCACAGCGATGACAGCACAGGGCTAACCCTGGGGGTGTGGCTTGGTCCAGGACCGGGTAATGGGGGGAAGGCACTGCCTGGGAGGGCAGTCGGGGCCCTGAGTCTGGGACGTGTGAGAGCCGGGAGCCGGGACCCTGAAGGAGACGAACCAGGGCACCCAGACACCTTCAGGGCAGGCCAGGCCCCACTCCCACGGCTCTAGAACACAAGCTTCTTGGGAATTTCCCATGGGAACTCGCTTCTTCCGAAATGGCCGTAGCACGCCGTCTTCTGATAGATGGGCTTCTTCAAATCCAAATCCCTGCACAGTCAGCACAGGAAAGGGTCATTTTAAAAGGAAAAGGGAAAAGGAATAGTTTTTCTGAATTTTGGGCACAGGAATAATTAACAGTGTGCGATGGTCTTCGTCCACATGGAGTGTCACTACTCTGAGCGATCTCCCATCAACTTGCTGTCTATGCCACACCACGTCTTCTGCGGGAACTACCACCGGCCCGAAGGAAACAGGCTCAGAGGCTCGGAGACAGTCTGATCAGACACACCCCCCCAGGCCCCAGACCTTGAGCCCTGGCCTCCCTGGGCCTCTCTCCTCTCCTTTCCTTCCACTCCACCGGCCTGGAGCCCACCAACCGCATAGCCAAGCTCCAGAAAGTGGGGATACGGCATCAGAAACAAGGGCAGCTGGGCGGGACCAGCCGGCTCAATTCTCAGCATTCGGCCCTCTGGTGACTTTCCTAAGATCCCCGACCTGCTCCAGGATGGCCTCACTGGCGTCGGGGTCTCTGGGCCAGTAGGAACCTTACACAGCCTCCTTCGGCCCGAAAAGCAGACATCCTGCATTTGGGGTGTGTGTCGTGCTGGGCCAGGGGCCGCAGGCCCTCTTGCTTCGGGGAGGCTCAAAGTCCTTCCCCCTGCTTCCCTTCCAGGGGAGCCGAGGCTCTGGGTGAGGGAGGAGCAAGGGCCGGCGGCAGTGACAGCGGTGGCACTCTTACCTGACAATGACCCCTGGCCGGAGGTCAAAGTTCTTATTGACCACATCTAGCAGCTCTCTCTCTGTCTTCTGAGAGGTTCCGTAGGTGAAGATGGAAATGGACAGTGGCTCAGCCACACCGATGGCGTAGGAAACCTTCCAGGAGAGACCAGGGTCAGGGGACAGAAGCCTGGGTGCAGACGTCCTCGGGAAGGGGCAGCTGGAGCCACCCACCACCCACCCGACCTGCTCGCCGACTCGTCTGCCTCCAACCCCCCACCACCTTCAGAGGGAGCGTTCTCTGCATGAGCCTGTCGCCTTGCAGACCTCCCCCCACCCACCAGGTTCTCAGGGTGCACACCCCGGGGCAGAAGTGGCCCACGCGCCCTTGCTGGGGCAGAGGTGGGGTGCTCAGCACGGGGCCCACCCACCTGCACGAGCACTCTCCGGCAGAGCCCTGCCTTCACCAGGGACTTGGCCACCCAGCGCGCAGCGTACGCCGCCGAGCGGTCCACCTTGGTGTAGTCCTTCCCGGAGAAGGCCCCACCGCCGTGCGCCCCCCAGCCGCCGTAGGTGTCCACGATGATCTTGCGGCCCGTGACGCCAGCATCGCCCTGCAGGGGGACACGAGGGAAGGGAGGGAGGGGATGAGAACCAGAGGGCGGGTGGGAGGCAGAGACCGTCCCCCCCAAAGCTGGGCGCCTTGGGCTCTAACCCCAGTGCAGTCTCTGACCAGTGACAGAAGCCAGGTGTGACCTGCCGGCGCCCCGTCAGAAAGTGCCAACGAAGGGCCGGAGGCTCTCTGGAATCACGGCCAGCTCCTCCTACCCCCGTCTTGTCTTGGGGAGTCCGTCAGGCTGGAGACATCCAGCTGCGGGAGGGAACTGCACGGGGACAGACACACCCTGCACTGCGGCCCCGGCTGGTGGCGCCCAACCGGCACCGCAGTGCCCATTTCCTCACACGTCTGCATCACGATGTTTAAAGGGCAGGGGCTCCAGGTTAAGTGCTTCAGGGAAAGACTACGTACCCTATCCCGCTGCTTAGAGATCCACGGTTCCCACTAGCAGCACATCTGGGCTTTGAGAAGCCCCACAAGGAACAGTGTTTTGTCCAGTGTTTCTGCCCTACGTTTGGTCACGGAACCCACTGCGGGGCCTCCCCAGCTGAGGCGCCCCAGGCAGAGGTCAGCACCTCTTGAGGGAGCTCAGTCAACCTCCATGTCCTCTCTCCTGAGGTACAGGGGACCGCGGGGGTCCCCATCCAAACACCTGCCCTCACATGGGTTGAAGGTAACCTGCGACCAGGGCCCCGTAGTGCCACCCGGGAAAGACCAGTTTCCGTAGCGGTGGGTTGGCATCTCAGCAGGGCAAGGCAGCAGCTTGGGCTACGACGACTGGGGGGAGGGCCAGGCTGCACAAGGTGGGAGAGTCCTTGGGGATGCGTCCCAAATTCCTCGTGCACTGACGCACACACAGCCGGCCCCACGGGGTGCCAGCTGACCTCATGCTGGGGCCAGGGCCACACACGGCTGGGCCACACCAAGCTACCTCGTCCTTCCTGCTCAGGGAGTAACAGAGACAAATCGGGACTCTGCTCAGAGGCAAGGGCGCACCTGGGGACCTCCGATGACAAACCGCCCGCTGGGCTGCAGGTGGTAAATGGTGTCTTCGTCCAGGTACTTGGCGGGCACCACGGCCTTGATCACCTGCTCCTTCAGGGCCCTGCGCATGTCCTCCAGGCTTATGTCCTCATTGTGCTGCACGGAGATGACGATGGTGTGGATGCGCACGGGGATGACTGCGCCATTGTCCTGTATGTACTGAACTGTCACCTGTTGGGTCACAGGGGCAGGAGGAGACGCTGTAAGGCCCTGCCCTGAGCTGAGGACACATCGCTGCTAGGCACAGACCCTTGGGAGGCAGGCAGGGCTCCCAAGAGCCAAATGAGGGCGGGGGGCCTCCTGTCCTCCAAAAGCCTCCAGGAAAGTTAATCTGACAGATTCTCATCTTGGAGCAACTGCCCCGTGCTATGGGATGACTGGGTATGAGGCGTAAGCTGTCCCCACCCATGACCACAATTAGTGCCACTTAGAGACTCAGGGTTAGAGTTTCCTCTCTATCTGTGACCCAACTAGATGCCTCCCCTTCTATCTCAGAGGGCTCTGAGTGCCAGCGAATGTCCCCTTAGCCAAAGCCCTCTCCTGACCCTCCACGGCCTGGGCACAGGTGTCCGTGGGCCAGGCTGCCTGCCCCAGCCCCTCGGTGGAGGGGCTCTGGAAGCGTATGGGGCCAGGGGACTTGCCTGCTGTAGGGACAGGGTGAGAGGGGCTCAGGTCAGGCTGGCTGAAACTGAAGGAGCCGCAAGCTCTGGATGGCCAGCCTCCGGGTGTCTGAGGTAAGGGAAGTTGAAAAGCGGAGGGCACGTGGAGGGAAGGAGCCCGCCTGCAGGACCCTTGCAGGTCCAGCCACAGGGGCAGTTCTCCTACTCACTTCTACCCAACGGGGTCAATTCTGTGCCCATCCTGTGCATTAGCAAGTCATAGTTAAGCCACCCCAGCGAGAGAGGCATTCTCATCTCCACTTTACAGAATGAGAACCAGGCTACGAGAAGCGGAGCAACATGTCTGAAGTCACACAGCAGTCAGTGAAAAGCCGGAGAGCCAATCCCCCGTGCTGCCCAATCCCAAATCGGGTGTCGTTCCCACAGCAGCACAGACCCTGTGCTACGCTGACACGTCAGTGAGCCCGAGAGCCCAACGTCGTCGTGGCCGGATCTGAGCGGTGACAAAGGACCACAGTCTGTGCTCGCTGGGCTGGCAGAGCGAGGGGGATGGGGGCGGTGAGGATGGCAGGTGAGGCTGGGAAAACAGAGTGCCGTGTGCTAGAAGCCATGCCCAAAGCCCCGAGAAGCTGTCCCCACCCTGTCTCAAAGGTAGGAGAGCTGAGGTTTCCGACCATAAGTACCTGGGTCAGGAGCACAATGTCGATGGAGTTGGGCTCTGCCCCGGAGCTACGTGTGGGAGCCACAGGCCCCGGTGCCACCGAGGCAGTGTGCACCCACCAGAGCAGTGTGGGAAGGGGCCTGGGGTGTGTGGGGCCTGTGGAGGTGCAGCTACGCCACGTGTCCCTGCTTGCAGTGCTGGCTGGCAGGCACAGCACTACTCCCGACCCCAGGGCCCTGAGAGGCACGGAGGCCAACCGGTGCCCCCTGGGGACTGTGCCCAAGGCCCCTCAGGTATCCACCAAACACTGGGCCTGTTTCAAACTCCTACTCCAGGTCCTGCCTGGTTCAAAGAACAAGAGGGTGGAGTCCAGGAGGAGGAGGAGAAAGAGCCCTGCCCAGGTGATGTCCGGTCCTGGTGTGAGGGGCAAGTGCCCACTGACATCTGTGTACCAAGAGCAACATTAAATGCTGGGCTATGTACACACAGGTGCGACCGGGTGGGAGGGTGGGGGCTCCCAGGAGGGCAGGCCCTGTGGGGGCTCTGGGGCCGGACCCGCTGTGTGAGCATCAGGCCTCAGGTGAAGGCTGGCGCCCCGAGGAGCTGCTGGGGCCGGGCTCCCCCACGCTGCCGCTCCCTGGACGTCCCCCTCGGCCGGGCATAGGCCCCGGGCAGCAGGCGCGTGGAAGCACACAACTGTGGCGGAGCAGAGAGTTCCAAGTATGCCTCTTATCTCATCGTGTCAGCAAGATGTGGGGAAAAATACACCGTGGAAAACACCACTCTGACCAGGTACAAAAATAGCAACCTGTATGCCACGCGATTCTCCGTATCAGCAGCAAGAATTTGTTCAGGTGGAAAGACTCATCCTGTTCACAGTCAACACTCTGGTTAGATGATGAAGGTCCCTCTCAAACAGGCTATGGGGCCGGCCTAGAGACTGGTCGTGGCACAGGGCCGCTCACCGTGAGGCAGCTGTGCAGGGGCGCTCACACGGCCCGGGTGGCCCAGTACCCAGGGCTCTGTGAGGCCAGGGGCTTGGCCCCCCGGCGGCAGGGGAGCCAGGCAGGCTTTGGTATCCAAGGTCACAGTAAGTGGCTTCCACGGAGCCCTGCACGAAGGGAACCCCTAGAAGAGCACATCCTCACCCCACAATCTCCGCTGTGGACTTGGAAGCCTTCAACAACCATGCGAGGTGATGCAGGCCTTTCCCCTTTTAGCTGGTCCCACGGGGGTGCCTCTGGGCCTCACAGTTGCAGGAGGAAAGGGAAAAGCCCTGTGGCTCCACCTTCTCCCACTCCTGTTCTAGGATTCTCTGTTCCTCGAATCTCTACCCCACTTCCCATCACAGCATGACTCTGGCACCAGACGGGGCTGGGCGTGCCAGCATCTGTGTGCTCCTTTCTTTTGCTGCCACCATGGTCTTTGTATGTTAGCTCCCCTGGCCCACACCCTCCAAGAACACCTGCGGAAGGCTGCCGATTCCACTCCCCACCTTGGGGGGAAGGTCCCGGGGGGAGCACCGGGAAGGGCTTGTTTTCTTTAGACCACAAAGGCACTTCCTTGCCCCATGTTCAGCTGGGCTTAGCCTCTGCCCTGTGCAGCCTCCTACCTGGGCTGAGGACCCATCTCTGTGCAGCTGGGGTAACGGGATGGGGGCCAGAGAGGCCCCATCAGGTGGTGGTCACTGGGGAAAACCACAGGAGGTGGGAGCGCCGCTGGCCACTGACTGGGGGAGGGAGGTGAGAACCCGAGAAGATTCCAGGTGAGGCAAAGGGTGGAAGCACAGGGGCTAAGCTCCAAGAAACAAGGGGAACCTGAGTGCAATAAGCCAGATTAAGCAACAACTAGGGGAGGGGAGGTAGAGGCAGGTAAAACCGGGACACCCTCAAAGGCTTTGAATGCCAGAATAATAAGCATTTGAAGGTGGGTTTTGTCCCCGACCCCACTCCCGCCTCCCCCTGTAGGGAGCAGAAAGGTGTAGAGGAGTCTGAGCAAGTATTAGGAAGTGAGAAGTCCAAAGGGAGTTAAGTGGAGCTTCCAGGCAGGGAGAGCCCTTGGGAGGCCACGGTGTGGATCCTGGTCCTGGCCTGGGAACTGGGCTGGGAACTGGGCTGGAGCAGAAGAGATGCTCTCTAGGGAACGCTCCGGAGCAAGACAAGGTGGAGACAGAGGGGGCACTGGTAGTGGTGGGGGGGTCTGTCGCACTCCCTTGAGCTGAGGAGGAGGTGACGGTGAGGCTGCACACGATGTGTTTGCAGGGCGGATGAGAAACACAGCTGCTGATTCAGACACCAGCAGGTGGAAGCTTTGGGTGTCGAGTGGGACAAGGTGGAAGTGGGGCGTGAGCACGGGTGGAGGGGGAGAGAGTGTGCAAGAAGAGCCAAGGACCTGTGGAGGTGGAAGAGGAACCGGTGGTGGTGGGGGGAGCCCCGGGAAAGGGGCCAGCAGGGGTCACCAGGGTCACCAGGGTCAAAGAGGGCAGCGAGGGGGCGAGGACAGGGTGCCTCCACGTGCGCTAGCACTTGCATCAGCATCGACCTTCAAATGTGGACTTGGGTGAGGATTTCCCCACTGCATGGAGCAGCGAGGTCAGGGCCCGTGGGGGACAGACAGTCCCAAACAGCAGAGGGAAAGCCTTTTTATGAGAAACCAGGGTAAAGGGCCCCAGCGAGGCGCAGACAGCACCGTGTTCAAGGTGTGGTGACCTGTGGAGGTGGAAGGGCAGTGGCCGAAAGCCTGAAACTGAGTAAGCGCTACGTGGCAGGAACCAGGGAATCACATGACCCGAGTGCACATACGCTAAGACGGCCAAAAAAAGAAAAAATAAAAATTTCTAGAACTCTTGATTCCAATCTTCTGTATATTACAAACTTCCCATAAATAAAAAAACTGGGGGAGCAAACATCGAGACCCCAAGAGTTTCCACAAATAGTTCCTTTCATGACCAGCAATTCTCTGAGTGCCCAGACCGAGCATTTGGATCTTAATAATGACAGGGATCAAGAGGACCTGGGGGCGGGTGGGTGCCGGACATGTGTGTCTGGGGCTCCACGGGAGGTGAGAGGAGGAGGCTCACCTGAGTTTTGGAGTCAGGCCGCAGCCACGGGAGGACCCCCGAGCGTCTGAGGTCTGCCATTCGGGCGTTGAGCTTGTGAGCCAGGATAATAGTGAGGGGCATGCACTCTTCCGTTTCATCGGTGGCATAGCCAAACATCAAACCCTGGACGGGGGAGAGGGCCGACTGAGCAAGGCCCGCTCTAGACGACGGGACAACATTCTTCAAATCTCAACCCCGGCTGGCGCTCCGGCACGGATCGGGTGCCTGGTGCACGCAGCATCCGCGTGGGCGTGAGCCCGATCCAGTGCTCCCCAGCTCCTCGGCTAGTTCCTCCCCAGGGCTTCCAGCCAGGGCGGAGACAGACAACACTACCTTGACCCCCCGACACCGTGCACCCCTGCTCCATGTTGCTCACCTGGTCTCCGGCCCCAACATCCTCCTCGTTTCTGTCCAGATGTACACACTGAGCAATATCCGGGGACTGCTGCTCCAAAGCCACCAGCACGTTGCAGGTCTTGAAGTCAAAGCCTAGGTGGGAGGGAATGTGCGCCTTACTGGGGACCTGTGTCGGACAGAGGGGTCTGCAAGCTTCCTGGTGGGCTGCTCAGCTGGGGGGGTGGTCTCTAACCAGCTACGGTCAGTCTGGGCTCAGAGCTGAGGCCCAGGGATGGGGAAGCCCATGTATCCTTCCCATAGGATCATCTGAAACTCTGGCCAAAGAAAATCCTCTATGGTGCATTTTACTATATTAAATTATGCCTAGATCAAAAATATATATCCTACACAGAACTGCAACACAAAAATCAGATAAAGAGGTACAGCTGCTCTGGCTGAAGAGCGGATGGATGACGCATGGTCTTGCCCCCTTAGGCACCTCCTAAGATCTGGGTTGAAAATCACCTTCCAGCCCTACAGATCAGAAGCTCAGGTGTATGCCTCACGTGGGTATGAATTAGACTAAACTAAGAGAGCACATGGCAACTGTCCAGAGGGGCTCCCAGACCCAGAGTCCTCTGATCCCAGGCTATGCACGAGGGCCTGGAGCAGAATGGAAAAGCTGTGCCTCCATCCCCCAGGTTCAGGCCTGGAGATGGAGGCTGCACCCCGCCCCCCAGGTGAGGTGCCACAGGCTGGGAACCCTCCATGGGGGTCTGGCTGGCGGCAGCCCCGCCCAAGGAGGCCCTGCAAGGGGCTCCGTGCCCATACTGCACACTCCTCTCCCGGGAGGTCCTCAGGCCCTGCTGGGCTCAGCCATGGGGGCTGCGTGAATGAGGGGCTGCAACCCAGAGTGGCCCCACCGCAAGGGCAAGTGTTAGTGACAAGCTGAGCAACCCGCACTCTCTCGCCAGGCTGCTCTCCCTACCGCAGGAGCTGACTAAAACCACCTGCCTACCCACCCAACCCGGATCCAGTCTACTGGTTCCCTACTTGCTGCTTGCAGGTTACTTCCTGCTGCCAAATGAAGCAGGACCAGGCCCCTCGGCTCCACGCAGCCCCTCCCAGCTGAACTGCTCCAGCCTCGGGGTACAGCCTTCAGGGCGGACCTGGACCTCCCAGTGGAATGCTCCTCCTCCAACTCCCCATCCCCACACACACCCAAATCCAACCGGCTCTCGGCTCTCGTTAAACATCGTTAAACATCCCCGGACCTTCCCTCCCTCCTCCCCTCACCGCACCTGGTGCCACCGACTCGCCGCTGGGCACCTCCTACTGCACCTCGTATAGTGATCAGGAGAGATGCAGAAGGCGTAATGCACAACTGGGGAGTCCTTGGCAGCCAGCAGCAGGGCTGGGCTCTCACTGCTCTCTCTCTAGGAGACGTGGCCTCCTGGGAAGGCTGCCTTCTGCCTCGTGCAGAACAAGACTTGCTTTTGAATGAGGTCCACCCGTAGGTAGGCAATGGGCTCCTCCTCGTGCGGCGGGGCGAAGGCCCTGCATGGTAGCACTTCAGGAGGCTGCCGCTCGGGGACAGCGTGTGGCCTCTAGGAACACCCTGCTGTGCCGCCTGGGAAGTCAGCCCGTGCTCGCTGGCTCTGCTCCCGCTGATTCCCGAGAGCCCCCCTAAACTTTCATGTGCTCAAGCGAGCACTCCGGGCAGCTCAGAAGCCAGGGGCACCGAGACTCTGTGTCTGAGCCTCAGGGGCGAGAGGCCATCACTCACATGTGCAGCGCGTCATTCCAGGGACCCCGACCCGCAAACGGCAGCACACGGCACCCCAGAGCCAGGAGGGCGTGCCAGCACACCCAGGCCCGTGGCATCTGGCTCCCGCAGGCTGTCCTCCGATGCTGCTCTGGGCTGGGCCTGGCTGTAGACGTCAGGCCGGCTTTGGGGCCCTCTGTTCCCTCCAGCTGTCACCTCCACCTAACAGCGGGGCTCCTCCCCAGTCCCGCCGGTGCCTGTGCCCCTTCCCTGGGCTGCGGGCTCCCGCACTGCCTGGCTTCTTCACCTGCCCGGAGTACCAGCTCTGGGCCGAGTCGCCTTTTTCTCTGTCTATAGCAAGAAGCCGCATAGAGCAGAAGGCACAGGGGTCCATACGGGCAGCCACTCGCGGGCTGTCACCTTACACAAATTAGTGACACTCCCGTGCTTGGATTTCCTCATCTGCGGGGGAAGCACAGCCGGAGGCCTCGAGAGACAAGCGACTGCAAAGCAACTGCAAAGCGCAGCAAGATCCCCCGGGCGAGAACACACCCTTCCCGGGTGTGTCTCTCCCCCCAAGCCTTTGCCTGCTCCAGGGTGACACGGATAGTTCAGCTGGGCGCTGTCACCTGCGCCACCACGCTGTCACTGGAGACTTCGCCCCCGAGCCAGCCAGGCGGGCCCAGCGATGCCCCCCCACCCCGGCGGTGTTCATACTTGCAAGGGGCTCTGGCCTGAGGCCCCGCCTCACCCTTGGCAGAGTCGTCGTAGCCAATGTGCCTGATGGCGCCTCTGACCACCCGCTGGTAGTCCACCGTGGCCGTGGACGTGATCTCGCCGCAGAGCAGCACCATGCCCGTCTTGCACACTGTCTCTGCGAGGGAGGGGGGATGTCAGCAGCTGTGAGCCTGCGAGGGGGAGCCCCACTCCCAGGCCTCCCACCCAGAGTCTTCCCAAGCCTGGGTTCCAGAAATAAAATAATAATGCTAACAAACAGACTAAAGCCCAGCAGTCGTGCCGAGCACGCGTGAATGCTGCCCGGGGAGCTACACTTCGGACAGGACGGGTCACACCTCCCTTTTGCAGTGAGGGCCCCTGCTTGTGTCTTCTTGAACCACCTATTTCAACTCTCAATCAGCTTCCCCAGCTGCTCCCTGGGGACAATAGTCCCACTGGACTGCCGCGTGGATCCGTGTGAGGCGTTGGGCTATCCTAAAGAGTACGGTTGACACGCACCTGCATCCAGGACGCCTCTCCTGCCCCTTAATGCTAAGGCTCCAGGCCAGGCTGAGATCCTGAGATGGAGGTGGGCCAACCTTCTCACTGGCTATCCACAAGGACACCAGGTGTGGTCCACCCTCAGAGGGCCCGGGTCCCCACAGTGCCCAAAGCAGGGGCTGGGGTGGCACTGGAGAAGGAGGGAACAGTCTATGTGGCACTGAATGAGGACGGGGGTGCTGGTCTCCACGTGGGGCACCCCTGCCCCATGACCTTGGCCAAGGCCCTGGTTGAGCGGCACGGATGGTACCTTCGGGGGCCCTCCAGGCACTGGGCCTCTGACTCTCTGCTATGCCAAGTGCCCTGGCACAGGCAAAGGCCTCAAGCTCAGCCCACTAAGGTCATAAGCAGGGACAGAGCAGGTGATTCTTACCACAGGCCACCTTGGCGTTGGGGTCCTGCTTCAGGTGGGCATCCAGCACCGCATCACTGATCTGGTCGCAGATCTTATCTGGACAAGAATGAATATGTGTATGAATCACAGAAGTACTAGGTATAGCCAGCTGAAATGGTAAAATAATCAGATATTTTGGTAGGTTTACATATCAAATATACTTTTCTAATATAAAAAATTAGGAGCTTTTTGAAAATTTTTTTATTTCTTCCCATCCCTGCCTAATTGTGGGTGATTTCTATTATATAAACTCATAGAGTTCCCTAAAAAAAGAAACACATTCCAAAATAAGTCCTAAGAGACTAAAGCAATTCATACACACACACACACACATCCTCCTATTAAAAAGTCTGTCATTCCTCAAGATATTCCCTTTAAGTCTAAAGTCTAGAAAACTCCTAGAAATAGAACCTAAATTGGCTAATAACATCGGTAAGATGAGGTGCCAACATGTGAAAATCAGATGGAGCAAACAGATGCGTTGCTGCGATGGACTGTGTATATGGCGCCAGGCCACCCCACCTGTAGGAATTCTAGAAGAAAGCTTCCACACACCACTGCTGTTCTATAGAATCCTTCCCTAAGCAGCTCTCAGGTCACCCCCATGGTCACACCGCCTCCCGCAGGCTAGATGTCCTAAGAGCTGGGTTAGACCTCTGTCAAGGTGGGACTTACAACAGCTCAACAGGAACTGGGCTTCGATCTTATTGTTCCACTACTCGTCTTAAGGTTGAGTTTGCAGACCCCGCCATGGCACTATGGAAAAATCCACTCTGGCCTTGGGGTTGTGCAAACTGTCAATGTTCCCAGACTCAGAAGTAAAAGCGACATCTATTTACATACATTGCATCTCATTTAATGTTCAAAATCCCCGTGGGGTTTGCTCTTAACAGGTTGTTTTTTTTTTTTTTTAAGATTTTATCTATTTATTCATGAGAGACACAGAGGCAGAGACACAAGTAGAGGGAGAAGCAGGTTCCCTGCAGGGAGCCCAATGTGGGATTCGATCCCAGGACCCCAGGATCACTCCCTGAGCCGAAAGCAGACGCTCAACCGCTGAGCCACCCAGGCACCCTGTTCTTAACAGATTAATACATTTTCCCCCCGGCTTTATTGAGGTATAATTGGTGTACAAAAAAAGTCTGCACAAAATTAAACAATTCGGGGGGTTTAAACACGTGAATACACTTTTGTTATGTTACAATAAACAAGGTAATAAACATATCCGTCACCTCCCAGAGTTTCCTCGTGTCCTTCTGTTTTTTGTTTTTCAGTTTTTAAATTAAGATTCCAGATCCAGAACCAAGTGGTTCTGCTCTCATAAGCGCATCACTTAAAATGCTAAACATCAATGTAACTTAAAATATTAATCTGCCATTCAAGGGGAATTCTCTAAACTCTCCTCCAGAAACTGCTACTAAACCTTGAGGCTTTCTATTCAACCCGTCACCAGTGGCAGATCCTGAGTGTAAAGCTAGGTTGTCTGAGGCCACTGCCTCTGCACTTCCTACCAAGGAAGGTCTGCTGCTAAAATATCCACTTTAGGCTTACCCATCAGGACTCCTAGGGCCGACCACGGATGAGTCTGCTTGTTTCAAGGACGCGGGTCACATGTCCCCAGTCCACATGGGAAGGTGGGATAAGGGGTATTAGGCATGAAGCTGGAGCCGAGCAAGAGTGCTAAGATAGCTCCACAGACTAAAGAAATGCCTAAAGAGGCCCTTTCTGAACTGTGTCTTTAGGCTTTCAGAATTTCTATCAATATCACTCAGTAGCTTTAAGATAGCCAACAGCTGGTTTTCTTAGAAGCCGAAAGAGCATCTATATAATTCTCCTGGTGGAGATGTAGTCAGCACTGGAATAGTAAGCAAGACAGCACCAAGCCTTAGGGGAAGCTGACTTACATGGACACTTAATCCACTGCGGCAAGTGAAAGGAGAGTCGGACAAATTGAAAGGCTATCATTTAGTAGACAAAACAGCCAACTGGTTGGCTAGAATTTATCTTCTCCGTCCATGGAGCACACTACTAGGGCCACTGGCCACTGTGCACCCAAGCAGCCACATCCTCCAGGTGGAGCAAATCTTTCTCCTAACCCACGTATGGTCTTCATGTGTGAGACATGGCAATGAGTCCAAAGTTACGAGAGTGGTAAACCTAGAGACCACATAAAGTTGTGCACAGTGAAAGAGGCTATTTGCTTTGAAATGAGCTAAGTCACACACAAAACTCAATTTAAGCCAAGGTTTCTCAACAGCGATACTATTGACATTTGGGGCTGGAAAATTCTTTGTTGTGGGGGGAGGGTCTTGTGCATTCAGGATGTTTAGAAGCACACCTGGCTGCTGTTCATTAAATGCTGCAGCACCCCAACTCCTCACGGCAGGCAGAGTTACTGTGACAACCAAAAATGTTTTCTGACAATACGGAATGCCTTTAGGGGAGCAAAACAGCCCCCTGTTGAGAACCACTGGTTAAAGCATATGGAAAGAGTGGTGTGAGATGTCGAAAGCTGAGTTACAAGGCAGGAAAGTACGTGGATGAAGAAGAGGAAGAAAAGGTAGCCTTGGTGGTAAGTTACCAAAACTTCAAATACTCAGATGAATTTTGAAGAAGTGCTTAAAGACATAAATCAGTGTGTCTAGCCCCCAGGATTCTTCTAGGACAGTGCTTCCCAGAGTGTGGTTCCCACAGCAGCAGCAGCATCTCCTGAAAGCCTATTAAAGATGCAAACCTTGGGGATCCCTGGGTGGCGCAGCGGTTTGGCGCCTGCCTTTGGCTCAGGGCGCGATCCTGGAGACCCGGGATCGAATCCCACATCGGGCTCCCGGTGCATGGAGCCTGCTTCTCCCTCCGCCTGTGTCTCTGCCTCTCTCTCTCTCTCTCTCTGTGACTATCATAAATAAATAAAAAAAAAATAAATAAAAAAAAATTAAAAAAAAAAATTAAAAAAAAAGATGCAAACCTTGAGCCTCACCCAGGACCTGCTAAATCAGAGACTCCAGGGGAGGCACAGCACTCTGCGTTAGCAAGCCCGCTGGGTGGTGCGGATGTTCCCCGAGGTCTGAGAACCACTGACCGGAGGCTCTGATCATGGTCCTCACTGGCACATGTGCGAGCCTCGCCCATGTCCCCACATCACCTAAACCTGCTCGGATGTTCTTCTTCTCCAGGAGGTCACTTGTACTTGTCTCGGGTAACATACCTGAGGTCCTCAGGATCTGGTGAGCTATCTCAGAGGCTACTGGAATGTGCTGTTCATGCCTAGACTACACACGCCTTACGTGCAAAACTTAGTGACTGGGACTTGTCCAAGGGAACATTCTCTGTTGACTTAAGTCACTCATTGATAATAAAGCTTTATCTCCCTCTCCAAAAAAAAAAAAAAAATATATATATATATACATCAAGTTGATTATCTGATGATACGTGTCCAACGTATAATACATTCAGTCAACCCACTGTGTGTTCTCTGCTGTAGCCTCATCGTGCTGAGATGCTGGAGGCAGGCAGCAGCACCAGCCCGCACGGCCTCCTTACCTGACAACTTCTCATTTCATACTCAGTGACTGTTCTACAAGACTACCAATTAATAGAATTAAAGAAGTGCCTCGTAGGGTACCCGTAGACATCCTGCATAGAAACCAACCCAGACTGTTTCCAAGGCCCCTCGTAAACCGACTCCCCTGGCACAGGCTGCCATCCATCCATGGTCACGGTCACCTACTTACCCGGGTGTCCCTCTCCAACGGACTCCGACGTGAACATGAATGCGCCTTCTTCGCTCAGAGAGTGGTCACACAAGCCATCCACTGGGCCATTCATCTTTGCACGCTTCTCAGTCTCTTCAAGGGAACAATTTCAATGCTGTGACTTTGCCTGAGGTTTGTTTTGTGGCTTTGTTGTTGCTGTTGTTTATTTCTAGAAATCCAACAGGCTTGTCTTTGGCAGAGCCACAGGGCTCCCTCCTGCCGAACGCCTGCGAGCACGTGAGAGGAAGGTGAGGATGGTGAGGAGGGAGGGCCTAAGTCCGGATGTGTCACTCCCTCCGACTGGTCACCGCTTGCTCCTGAGTGACTCCTATATATGGAAAAGTGAAAGTGCCTGAATAATCATGTGAGAAAATTGGAGGAGTCCATTTCCTGGGAGGGGGTTCTTCCTACCTTGAGGGATTCCAGTCCTCAGCTCGGACGTCCCGAGCCCTCGCGTCTGGTCAATGCATGGTAAAGAGGGCTGCATAGACTCCGCAGAACTCAAGGTCCCTTTGGGACTCTGCTTCAGCTCTGCAGCTAATCTCCATGTTGCTCCAAGGTTAACATCCCACGTTGGAGGGCGGGGGTCTGTGGTTACTCAGGGATACAAACAGGCAGCAAGGAACTCTTACCCAGAGAGAGGGTTTAGGCTCAGACTGCCACACAGGGTGGCCTGGGCTGGTGGGTGCTGCCCTTCCCCCCCACCCCCCACACCTTGTCGGGCTTGGGCTCTCCCCCTTCTTCTCCCTTCTCAGAGCTAAAGCATGCACCTGTATTCTGAGTCAGCCTGGATGTTACACAACACATTCATTTAGAAGAAAAGCGATTCAGCCCATATTTTTCTGCTAATAGAAATCACCTAAACTGTCAATGTCTCTAAGACACTGGCAGTCACATCGACAAGCAAAATGCTAAAATGCATCTGGACAGGTTACAGAAGACAACGCTTTTTGGGGCAAAAGGTCTCTTGAGAGACGGATTCATTACAGGGAAATGATCAGAGTCCCGTTTCCCAAAGCTTCCATATGATAAATTAGACATCTACCTTTTCAGTCCTGTATGCTTGATCAACACCCTGCTCACGTGACTCCTGCATTTTTTTTTTTTTTTTTGCTTTGACCAAGAAAAAAGTGGACAGGCTTACATCCTGAATCAATGCATACAATAAATGACAGCATCCCTCTCTCTCTTCATTCTCTCCCACTCTCTGACCTAGCTGCACCCGCAGGCAGTGGAACAGTAGGGAACCGAGATCGCAGACAGTGAGAAGGGGTGGAGAAACCCGTTCCCACTAGAAAGCAATAGAACACAAGCATCCAGAAGAAGCGCGTGCACCAAATACTCGACTGTGGAAAGCAAAAGGTAGGATGCGGTGGCCCCAGTTAACAATTCTGCTGACCAAATCCCCTCTGGACTCAGCATATGAGCATCTAAAAACATTTTTTTCTGGTGCTCTGAATCTTGAGTTTTGCCAACTGGTCATCGGCAGCGGCACCATCCCTCCAGGGAATGAAACCACATTTAAAGCGACCTCTTCGGGGATGAAGTCAGAGAGTTTACGTATACATATTTCATCAGAGGCATTTAAGAAAGAGGGAGCTGGAATGCTCGGGCATAAGGTTACTGAAGGGCCAGAGAGGAAAAGGCCACTGGGACGGGATGGAAAAAAATGAGGATCGAATAGGGACTTTAGACAACACAGCCTTGTCCTTGTCCGCACGCAGCACACAGAATATTTCAACATCTCTGTCTCTTTGTAAATTTCTTCTGGGTACACTGGTTTCCAACCCGGAGGCAATGCGAGCTAATGTTTAATGTGAACTGTAGACCTAGGTTAGGCTAGTGGCTAGAACTGGAGCCATTATGTTCTAACTCGGCTTCAAGAGCAGGACGGAGCCCAAGTAGCCGGTGCTCACCAAGGTCCTAGAGCTGGCAAGAAGTCAGAGCACAGCTGCCTAACTGCCCTCTGAATTCCAGAATGACTGGAAGCGCGGGGTTGGAGGGCCATGTCCTAGGCAGAGGAGTGGTGCTTTCAGAAACAGAAGCAGGAGGCTTCTGCAGTCTGGACACAAATTCAGAGCGAGGGAAGGATCTGGAAGCTCCAAGCTCAGTACCCGTACGTGTGGGTCTCAGAGGACATCCCCACTAAATCTAGGCCACCTTTTATTCTTTCAGTAGATAGATGTCAACCGGCAGCACACAGAAGTGCAGCGCGTGGGAGCGCGGCCCTCTGGTTCCCGCCAAGCGAACCCACCTTGGGGCAGGCTTCCTAATGGCTTGGCTCCTGCTTCCTCATCTGTAAAGCAGGCTAAACGATTGCCCACCCCACAGCATCACTGTGAGCAACAGACGTGGTCATTCAGGTGGGATGAGGATGGAGCACCGGGGGTGCGCAATAAGGCTTTAATAAAATTTTACCTAAGCACCTTCTGTGTACATAAGAGACGATTTTCTTATGTAAAAAGATAAAATGCAAGGCCGTAGGAATGCTGAATGAGTCAAAAGATTCCCCTCGGGTAGCGAATGTTAACCAGTTAGATAAAAGAAATTGCATTTGCACCGAGAGCTAAAACAGTGGCTTCCATGTACCCCCTTCGGAGAAGACTGGCTGACTTTGGCAAAGATGTAATTACTCAGAAAACTGAACCAACAGGGACTTTGTATCTCTAATTTGCCTTCATAAACTCAAACTAAAACCTGACTTATGGGGTGCCTGGGTGGCTCAGTCTGTTGGGTGTCGGCCTTTGGCTCAGGTCGTGATCTCAGGGTCCTGGGATCGAGCCCCACATCAGGCTTCCTGCTCAGCGGGGCATCTGCATGTCTCTCTCTCTCTCTTTGCCCCTCCCCACTGCTCATTCTCTATCTCTCTCTCTCAAATAAATAAATAAAATTTAAGAAAAAAAAAACAAACCCTGCCTTACGCACACACTGTGCTTTACGCATGAATTGTCCTAATGTCCCCCCAGCCCCACTGATTACCTAAGTCCAATTCGATGTGTCCAAGGCCCACAGTTGATTTCACTGCCATGCAGCAACATTCAACTCTGAAGCTTTGCTGACAAGCCTCTGAAGAAACTTGGCTTTGGTTTAAAATACCAGATGAATGCAAAATACCAAGCAAAAGACTATGTTTCCAATGAGCAGCATGTGTAAGCCACAGTGACCAGTTTCATGAAGGGGCTTTGAGGGCACCTGACCCCAGAGACCTAGTGGTGAGCACCTGGCTGGATAGTGCCCTTGGCCAGCTCCTGCAACTGCCCTGCCAGACAGCTATGCCTCAGGCAACAGAGGGGGGGCAGTTTTGACGACCCCAAACTCTGGATACAGAAGTCGAGTGCACATTCACTTCATAAATGCTGTTTAAGTGCAAACATTTCTAAACCTTAACTCCCTTAACTTAAATGGCAGAGTAACCACATGGAGTATTTTCAACAGGATTACTGCTTTTGCCCTCAATAATTTAAGCACAAACTCTTCCCTCAGATATTATCCTAGAATATGAATAGTTTATTTATGGAAGAAAGATAAATAGATTCAGGTTATACATTTTTTAAAGATTTTAGGCCATTTCAACAATATGTGACTTTGGTTGAGTACAAAATCCCAATAAGCTCTCCAGATATGACAGCTGTTCTGGAAAGGAAGAAAGGGATGCGGAAAGATTTCACGGGAGAAAGCAGAACCTGAGCTGGACCCCAGAGGAATTCCAGCACTTTAAAGGCAGCAGGACATGGTAAGGCCATGGGGGCTTTACCAGCCAAGAAGCCATATGGTGTGACTTGGAGCTGGTGCAGAGGAGCATTGCCCCAACTTCACCTGGGAGGCGCGGGGTACCTGGGCAGGGAGCGGGGAGGGCTGGGGAAGCAGGCCAGCCAGGAGCTGGGACTCAGGGCGGCAAGGAGCCATGCAGAGAGGCAAATGAAGGTTTCCACCTGACAGGAAAAGGCAAGCTAGACTCTAGAGGAAAAGCATTCCAAAATCAGAGAGAAGAGGTAAAACTTCCACCTTGATCCAGGAGTAACCTAAAGAACAACATAGCCTGAAACATTCATACAATGTAAATCCTGCTGTGCATTGTTGTTTTTCAAAACTCCATTGTTTTCCTTCCCAGAATCATCCTTTCCCCCAAACACATATACCCCAGCTTCTGAGACTTGAGATCCTGAGAGGTTGTTTCAATTTCTGATCCTTTACATTCCATCTCTAATTTCCTACAAAGCTTGTCAGTGGTGCCTTGGAATTCTCTCCTTCCATCTTTGTGTTCACAAATAGTCACCTCTGTACCCACCTTTCTTATCTCACATTTGAATTAGGCACCAGCTGGGCCCATGCCAACATACCCTTCAGAGCCCCATACCATGCTGCACATACTAGGTGCCTTAAAATGGCCTGCTAGTTGGTACCTGGAAAAACAAGCCATCTCCTACACTACCTCATCTCAATTAAGGCATGCCAACAAAATATTTACACAGTAAGAGCTAAACAATCTCCTGAAAATACTCCTACACTGGAATACCATTCAGCAGTCAAAACATTAACCACAACATCACACACACAAATATGGATGAATTTAAACAGTATTCGGTGAAAAGGGGGCCAAAAGATAACCTACAATCCCTTTTTAATAAAAATAAAACAAGATTTGTAACACATACTTTTTGGGAATATATAAAGATCCATTATAAGATTCAAAAAGGAAAAAAGTAGGAAATGAGATCACTGAAAATGGTGGACTAGAAAACTCAAAGCTTCTATCCAGCCACAAAAATCAACTAATAACCTGGAAAAAAAATCTTTTGAATCAACTTTTGTAAAACTCTGGAATCTAGTCAAGAATTTATAGGAAGCTTAATAAAGAAAGAGGCTGTCGCAATTACTGAGACTTATTGCTGTCACACTGCAGTCAGAGAATGCTTTACATTTTAAATTGCCCACCTCATTCCACACTCTCCAGACCAATGGTGTACATGAAAATAGTAGCTCATGTTCCCAATGCGGGCTGCTAGTGAAGAGCAAACAAAACAAACCTTATTCTCAAATAACTGAGGTTGTATTTGTTTGTTTGCTTGTTTACCAGTCTAGCAGCTCCCTGAAGGATGGTGTAAGGGATGGCTTTTGTTTTGCCAGACTCAGCATTCCCAGAGCTGGGGCAGGTTCCCAGTTGCCATTTGCAAAAAGCATTTCAAGGCATGGGGCACCCAGGTGGCTCAGTTAGTTAAGCATCTGATTCTTGGTTTTGGCTAAGGTCCTGATCTCAGGGTCGTGAGATCCAGCCCCATGACAAACCCCATGTTGGGCTCTGCACTCAGCATGGAGTCTGCTGAGCTTATTTCCCTCTCTGTCTCCCTCTCCCTCTCCCCCTCCCAAGTCATGCTCTTTCTTTCTTTCTCTCTCTCTCTCCCTAAAATAAGCAAATAAAATATTTTAAAAAACATTTCAAGGCAAATGTGTTGGCCACAGCAGACTAAGGTAAAGGACAATACATGGGACAAGCAATAAAAAACCAAAAAGCCTGGAAAGAAAGAGGTTGGGAAAGAGATACATGGGGGAATATGAGATTTTTTTTAAAAGCTACCATGTATACCAAGGAATTAAGAAGACCAAGCACATGACCAGGGCTGGACAGATGCTCAGGAAAGGCCTGAGAAGACGTATGGCTGAGCCTCAGGTTCCTGCAAACAAGAAGTGAAGGGAAAGGCAGAGTTATAGATGGCTCAGCTAAGCACGAAGAGTGCCATAACACAGAGGCATTCTACAGAAACTAAGAGAGTGTTTTTTTTTTTTCTTTTCTTGTCTGCAGGTGTTTAAGAAAACTTTGTCAAAATGCTAGCTAATTACTAAGTTAATGGAATTGGCCACACATTTCATTGGCCACACATGGAATATATAGAAAACAAAATAGCTCAGAAAAATATTAAATGATGACCCACAACAAATAGCAACAATAAATACCAAGGAAATGGGAAAATATGATTTCTAAGTTTTCCACATTAAAATATTCAAAGTGTCTTTTTTAAAACAAAAATCTACTAGGCATGCAAAGAAACAGAAAAGGATAGGGATGCCTGGGTGGCTTGGGGGTTGAGCATCTGCCTTCGGCTCAGGGTGTGATCCCAGGGTCCAGGATAGAGTCCTGCATCTGGCTCCTGGCAGGGAGCCTGCTTCCCCTTCTGCCTGTGTCTCTGCCTCTCTTATGAATAAATAAAATACTTAAAAAAAAGCATAGTCCATTTGCAGAGGGAAAAAAAGAAACTCATATAAACAGTTCCTGAGGAAGCCCAAGCCTTTTTTTTTTTTTTTTTAGTGAAAAAGAAAAAAAAGACTTTAAGTCAACTCTCTTATATATCCCCAAAGATATAAAGGAAACCCTGGACAAAAAGCTAAAGAAACCAGGAGGATGGATTCTTACCAAATAGAGAATATCTATAAAATGACAAAAATTATGAAAATGAACCAATTAGGAATTTTGGAGCTGCAAAGTATAACAGAAATGAAAAATTCATTAGAGGAGTTCAACAGCAGATTCAGGCAGACAAAAGAATCACTGAATATGAAGACAGGCCAATGAAGATTACTTAGACTGAAGAGCAGAAATAGGAAAGAATAAAGAAAAAGGAACAGAGCCAAAGAGACATCTGGGATATCATCAAGTTTAACAGCATGTGCATAATGATGATCCCAGATGGATAAGAGAGAAAAGAGCAGAAAGACTACTGGAGGAAATAGTACCTAAAAACTTTACAAATGTGATGAGACATCACTTTACTCATTCAAGGTGCTCAACAAACTCCAAGCAGAAAAAAATTAAAGAGATCCACAACAAAACACATTATAGTGAACCTGTCGAAAGACAACAAATCTTGCAGGCAGCAAGAGAGAAGCAACTTAACACATACAAGGAATCCTCTATAATATTAACAGTGATTGCTCTTCAGAAACTGTGGATGCTAGAAAGCAATGGGATGACAGATTTAAAGCACTGAAGGGGGGGGACCCTGCCAATCAAGAATTCTGTATCCAACAAAACTATCCCTCAAAAAATGAAGGAAAAGTTAAGACACACAGATAAATAAAACCTGAGGGAGTTTGTCACAGTAGACATGCCCCATGCAGACTGTTAAAGGAAAGCCTTCAGGCAGGAGAACACTAGGGGGTAACTCAAAGCCATACAAAGAAAGAATAATGGTACATGCATAGGTACATAGGTAAATATAAAACACAGTATTACTGTGGTTTTTAAAAAATTGTAATTCTTCTCTTTTTATTTATTTATTTATTTATTTATTTATTTATTTATTTATTTATTTATTTTATGATAGTCACAGAGAGAGAGAGAGAGAGGCAGAGACACAGGCGGAGGAAGAAGCAGGCTCCACGCACCGGGAGCCCGATGTGGGATTCGATCCCGGGTCTCCAGGATCGCACCCTGGGCCAAAGGCAGGCGCCAAACTGCTGTGCCACCCAGGGATCCCCTTCTCTTTTTATTTAAAAGACAAATGTACGGGGATCCCTGGGTGGCGCAGTGGTTTAGCGCCTGCCTTTGGCCCAGGGCGTGATCCTGAAGACCCGGGATCGAATCCCACGTCAGGCTCCTGGTGCATGGAGCCTGCTTATCTCTCTGCCTATGTCTCTGCCTCATTCTCTCTCTCTCTCTCTGTGACTATCATAAATAAAAATAAATAAATAAATAAATAAAATAAAAGACAAATGTACGAACCAATTATAAGTCTTTGTTAATGGGCACACTGTATATAATGTGTAATCTGGGACAATAGCAACATGCTGGGGAGGCAGAACTATAAAGAAGCAGTGCCTTCATATACTACTGAGACTATGTTGGTTTTAATTCAAGCTTGATAGTTTTTAAGATGCTACTTATAATCCAAAGAGTAACCACTAAGGAAAAAACTAAAATATATACAGAAAAAGAAACAAGAAAAGAATAAAAATCATACAAGAGGAAAAAAGTCAATCACAAGAAAGGCAGTAATGGAGAATTAGAGGAACAAAAAAATACAACATATAGAAAACGAACAGCAAAATGGCAGAAGTCCTTTCCCATCCACAATTATTTTAAATTCAAATGGATTAAACTCTCCCAATTAAAAGGTAGAATGGATTAAAAATTAAACAAACTCCAACTAAATACTCTTACAGGAGACTCACTTTAGAACCAAACCTACAAATAATTTGAAAGTGAAAGGATGGACAAAGACCCAGGGTGGCTACCCCTAATATCAGACAAAATAGAATTTAAATTATTATAAGATAGAAATAAAGGCTTTACCTGTTAATAAAAAAAAAATCAATTAGTTGAGAAGATATAGCCATTTTAAACACACCTAACAACAAAGTTCCAAAATAAATGAAGTTAAAACTCACAGAACTGAAGGTAGAAATAGCTGGAGATTTCAATATCCTATTTCCAATAACAGATAGTACAAATATATAGAAGATCAATAAGGAAACAGAGGACTTCAACAACACTAATAATCAATTAGACTTGTCTGATATATATAGAAAACTCCACCAAACAACAGAATATACATTCTTCTCAAGCGCACATGGAACATTCTCCAGGGTAGACCATATGACAAACTCTCAATAAATTTGAAAAGATTGATAGCATACAAAGTATCTTCTTTGACCATAATGGAATGAAGCTAGAAATCAGTAACAGAAGAAAACCTAGAAAATTTACAATATAAAAAACTTAACCTCCACAATCTTGGACAAAAATGGTTCAAAAAGAAATCACAAATGAAATTAGAAAACACACTGATGTGAAGAAAAATTAAGACCCAACACATCAAGACTTATGGCATGCGGCAAAAGCAGTGCTCAGAGGGAAATTTACAACTGTAAATGCTTATACTTAAAAAAAAAAAAAAAGATCCTAAATCAATAACTCAGTTTTATACCTAAATAACTGAGACCAAAAAAAGAACATGTTAACTCTGTTTTATACCTAAATAACAGAAAAAGGACATGTTAAACCCAAAGCTAGCAGAGGAAGAAAATAATCAAGACTAGAAAAGAGATAAACGAAATAGAGAATAGAAAGACAAAAAGATCAACAAAATGAAGACTTGGTTCTTGGGGAAAAAAGTCAACAAAACTGATAAACATTTAGCTCAATGGACCAAAAGATACCAAAGAAAGAAGACTTCATTAAAATCAGAAATAGAGGTGATGACATTACTACAGACCTTACAGAAATAAAAGGGATTATAAGAGAATACTATGAACAACTGCATACCAATTAGATAACCTACATGGAATGAACAAATTTCTAGAAGCACACAAAATATGAATGACTCAAAATCAATAGAGAATCTGAAAGGAACTATAACAGGTCAAGAGACTGAATCAACAATCAAAAACCTTCCAACAAAAATCTCGGGACCAGATGATGAATTCCCCTAAGTATTTAATTAAAGAAGAATTAACACTAGTCCTTTTCAAACTCTTCCAAAAGATGAAAGAGGAGGCAATACTTCCTGATTCATTCTATTAGGACATCTATAATTATAACGATACCAAAGTCAGACAAAGATAACAGAAGAAAATGATAGACCCATATCTCTTATGGATATAGATGAAATAATCCTCCACGAAATGATAGCAAATAAACTTCAGCAATGAATTAAAAGGATTACGCATCATGACCGAAGAGGATTTATCCCATGGATGCAAGGATGGTTCAAATCTGAAAATCAATGTAATACTCTATAAATGATTGGATAAAGGAGGGGAGGGACAAACGACTTACTTGATACAGAAAAAGCATTTGAAAAATACAATTCTCTTGTATGATAAAAATACTCAACAAAATTGGACTAGAAGGACACTTGCCCAACACGATAAAGGGCATTTATGAAAAACACACAGCTAACATCATACTCAATGGTAACTATGTGAAAGCTTTTCTACTAAGACCAGGAACAAGTCAAGGATGCCTATTTTCACCACTTCTCTTCAACACTATAGTATATGTTCTAGCCAGAGCAAATCAGCAAGAAAAGGAATAAAAGACACTGAAATTGAAAAGGAAGAAGTAAAGCTATTTATTTGCAGATAACATGATCCTGTATATAAAAAATCTTAAGGAATCCACAGGAAATAAACTATTAGAGCTTATAAACTAATTCAGAAAAGTTTCAGGGTATATATATAGTCAACACGCAAAAATAAGTTGATTTCTATACACTATCAATGAACAATTTGAGAAGGAAATTAAAATTCCATTTACAATAGCATCAGAAAGAATAAAATACTTAGGAGGTTCAAGACTTATACACTAGAAACTACAAAACATTGCTGAAATGAAGAAAACCAAAGTTATTGAAAAGACATCTCAAAACAAAACAAAACAAAACAAAAACAAAAACAAAAACAAAAGACATCTCATATTCATGGATTGTTAGAAAATATTATTAAAATGACATACTGCAGAAAGCAATCTGCAGATTCAATGCAATCCCTATGAAAATCTCAGCAGCCTCTTCTTCAAAAATGTAAAAGTTTATCATAAAATTAATATGGAATTACAAAGGAACTCAAATAACCAGAAAAATCTTGAAAAGGGAAAATAAAGTTGGAGGACTCATATTTCCCAACCTCAAAACATACTAGAAAGCTATAGCCTGTCTGGTTTTGGATCAGGGCGTGATACCAGAGTTCCAGGATCTAGTCCTGCATCAGGCTCCCCTGCTTCTCCCTCTGCCTGTGTCTCTGCCTCTCTCTGTGTGTCTCATGAATAAGTAAATAAAATCTTGAAAAAAAGAAAAAATCTATAGTCATCAAAATAGTATCTGATACTGGCAAAATGTTTCCCAAAGGGGAAAACAATAAAATATTCCAAAACTCTGCATTTTCTAGGGCTGGTTTCTAATATAGAAACAAAAGAAAAATGTTTTGTGTTAAATGGTGCTATAAACTTCTAACTACAATGTTCAATTGTATTAAATAGGCTTCTTTTAAAAAAAATAACATTTAGGGACACCTGAGTGGCTCGGTTGGTTGAACATCTGACTCTTGATTTTGGCTCAGGTCATGATCTCAGGGTCATGAGATTGAGCCCCACGGTGGCCTGAGCACTCAGTGGGGAGTCTGCTTAGGATTCTCTCTCCCTCTTCTCCTCCTCCCCTCTTTCTCTCTCTAAAATAAATCAATCAATCTTTAAGAAAATAAAAAATTAACATTTACTAGGTTTTATTCTGGTGTAATTTATGGTAACTGTGGGGAAAATTTGGAAAAGAGAGGAAAAAATACTATGATCCTCCTATTCATAGATAATTATCATGGTGTATTTTCTTTCAAAGGAAATATGTCCACACATTTATGTAGGTATAGTGCCTGTTTGTATTATTGAGATACAGGTTTTAAAGTTAATTAGACTTGCAGGGTCGCAGTTGCAGATGGGATGGAATAAGCACAGCATACTCCACCCTGCCTCTGGCATTGAGTGCAGCCATCAAACCTGGCCAGCATGCATGGAGTAGCTATTTGAGGACTCTGAAAAATAGGCAAAGAGGAGAAGCCCAAAATTCACAGTACCATTGGCAAGGCAGTGAGGTTCCCATTTTTTTAAATCCCATATCCTGGACCCAAAGGTGTGCAAAACCAAAGAGAAAGCTCTGTGGGCAGCCAGGCACACAGAGAAAGCTCCAGGAGGGGCCCTCTTTCTCTGACTGCAGAGCACTTTTTTCTGAGAGAGTGGAGGGAAATCCTCTGTCTTTTCTTTTCTTCTGTTATCTTGAGCTCCAGCTCCCAGATAATTCAGTGGTGATAAAGTTGGCCATGGGAGCCTGCAAGCACCCAAAGTTCTGAGGGAGGGGGATCTCTGCCTCTGGTTGGAGGAGCTGTGATTCCCAAGAAAGTGGGAAATGATCCCCATTGCTGTGCCTCCCGCCACCTGGCCCCAGATGCAGGCACAGTCATGCAAGGTGCGCAGCAGAGTACGTACCTGAAACCCACCTGCCTGGACAAAGGACCGAAAAGTGGAGTCCCAGCATGGAAAACAACTGGAAAGACCACAGACAGAGCTCAGGAAAAAGACCCCATGACGCTGTCAGATGTTAATCACAGGGGAAACTGGGTGCAGGGTATACAGAAACTCTGTACAATCTTTGTAATAATTCTGTAAATGTAAAACCACTCTAATTTTTTTCTTTAAAAAAAAAACAATATTTGCCTTGCCCCATTCATGCCTGTATTCATTCATGTCACTCCCTGAACTGTTTACTGAGCACCTGCTATGTCCCAGGCACTGCTCTAGTCTCCGGAAATACTAAGAGCACAGAAAACCCGCTATGATTCTTGCCATCAGGGAGCGTATAGCACAGAGGAAAATGTAACAAACAACAGTGAGAGGTTGTTAAGCCATAGAAGAAAGAGATCTGCACTTGCAAAGTTAAAAATGATCTTCCTGAGTCTTCATTATGGAAGAAAAATCTGTGAGAAGTGAAAGGCCTGAGCTGAAGACTATACAATCTGGCAGATTTGATGACCAAGGAGCAGGATCTCCAAAGAGGGGCATAAGGCTTGGCTCTGGAGCCAAATAAGGCTGATTCGTAGTAGGAGGCCCAGCCTCTTGGCTGGAGCAGAACAACTGCCCCGAGTCTCGGTTGAGGCTTTGCGCCAGCTCCCCGTGAGGCAGACCTGCTGGGGGACAAGGGATGTCTGGGAAGCATCATGCCCTGCTGGGCACTGTCTCGGCGGTGGCCACACAGGTAGGGAAGTGGCACCCTAGTCATACAGGGGTCCACACATGCACCCACTCCCCCACCCTCACATTCCACTCATTCATTCCCTAAACATCTACTGCATGCCAGGAACACAGTAGGCCCTCCACAGTAATAACAAGAACAAATGTCCCACGTGACGCCAGCAGAGAATGTTCCAGGCAACAGGAAGGACATTTACTGAAGCCCATAAGCTCGGGAGAGCAGGAAATCTTCATGACATTTCAATTGGTTAGTGAGGCCAGAATATGGACAATTAAGAGGGAAGACAGGAGGTGGTAGGTGGCCGAGGCCAGGTGGCACATTGCTCTGTGGGTCCTACAAGGACAATCTGACGTTTTCCTGATGGCGGGGGGAAGCCAGGGAAGATTCTCGAGCAAAGTGTGCGGCAATGGGGCGTGTAATGGACATGTAGGCTTTTTTACCAAAACTGTTTTTGCTAGCTGCTGCTGCTGTCGTGTGGGGAGCAGACGAGGTCGAGCCACCCTGGCATCGGGGACCAGGTGGCATAGTCCAAAGCAGAGGCGGGACCTGATACCGTGCTGGCTGTAGGAAGCTGGGTGGTGGGAGGACTCCAGGCTGGCATCCAAGTTTCTGGCCCCGGGGGAGTGGGCAAGATGCCAGGGCAGAGTCATGATGACATGGTGTGTTCCCAGGATGTCTTAGGCACTGCCAGCAGGTGAATGGGTGCTGGTGCCCTCGGGAGAACTGGGTGCTCTCAGCACCCTGCACTAATCCCCCACCCTCCAAATACTACTACTGCCTTTTATGTGCATTCCCCAGGCCCTCTTCCAAGTAAATGTCTTGCTCAACAGGGCAGGATGTATTTAATGAGCATCCAGAAAGTTGAAAGTAGGCATTGTTTATAAACATAAACATACGAAAAGAGTCCCAGACCCTGATAAATACAGCAATTTCTGAGGATTTCTATGAATATGGGATTCTATATTAAATATACATATTCTGAAGGCTGTTGTCACTAAATAAACAGCACTCATTTTAAACATAAGCAAACACACAGCTAACTAAGGTAAATATCCAACTGAAGTAAAAATGGAGCCAACGTGGGTGTGTTTAAATCTAGCCAGTAGTGTCAGAGGACAAAGCAAGAAGTTGGGTGGGATGGAAGGGCAGCATGTGATTGGTTAGTTGGTCTCCGAACATAGACTTACCTTGAGGGGCGGGGGTGGCAGGGAAGGCAGGGGTGGATTACACAAGCCCAACTGTCTTTAGATGGAAATCACCAATTGTGGATACTTCCACAGAATCCTCTACTTGGTTAATAATAGCTTTGCTGTAGAATGACTTCGAGTATTTTTAAAGTAGAAAAATATTGAGTCAAATAACCTAGGCCAACTCACGGCCAGCAATGTGAATGGGAGCCATATCATACGTATTTTTTCCTAATTCAAGATAATAAAAAGTAATAACCAACAAATTGTGGTTACTTATCTGCTGCCAGCTACTCTAATGCTTCCTGCTGCCCGAGCTCAGAAAAAGAGCCTCTCTTCGCTTCATTTGCAGAAAGCCTGCTACTGAATGCTCCAGAATTATTCCCAAAGGGTCCTTGGATGATGCAGCAAACACATCCCTAACTCCACTCCTCAGTGTGGCTTTGAAGCCATAAGGATCACGAGCACTTGCAGCTCTGTCCAGTGAATCAATCATCAGATGCCATAAAGGAGAAGGTGACACTGCTCGCTTTCTGCCTGGGCTCAGAATCCACAGCATGAGCCGAAGGCACTGCCGGCCACACTGTGTCCACCACCCACCCACCCTCCCACCCACGCAGCCCTCCACCACCTTCCTTAGAACTGCTGTGCAGCTGCTCTGCCCTCCAAGTGGCTAACCACTTCTCCTTTCCTCTCCAGTACATCCTCCACCACACACTCCGAAGTACCGGCTAGGCCCTTGACATTCAGTGTGGTTCCCAAACTAGCAGCCTCAGCACCCCCTGCCCACTTGTTAGCAAATGCAGAATCTGGGGTTCCGCCCTTGATTTAGGAATTAGAATTTACACTTTTACAAAATTCTCGAGTAATTTATAAGAAATTAAAACTGGGGGGTGGGGGGAAGCACTACCCAGGAAAAAGGGGCAGAGCATGTGAACTTCCTCTCGTCTGGTTGCCCACCACCCCCGCCCTGGGGCTGTCTGAAGGTACCAGCTCTTCACTCTCAGGTGTTATGGCCAAGTCCAAAGCCTCCAGCACCAGCCCACTTGCACAGCTATTCCCCTAGCATATCCAATTCCACTAGTTTCATGGTTTAGCAAAAATGGCTGAGGCTACTTTACCCTAAAATACGAATAACTAATGATACCTACAGAACACAGTGGTACTGAGAACAATTTTAAAGCCAGAAAAATCTGGGTTTACCTATCAGTTCTCTCAACTGATCAGATGTGAGAACCTCAGAAGCTTAAATAACTCCCTGAACTTCTATTTTGGCTTCTGTAAAGTGGAAATAATATCTACCTTATGGAGGGATTAGACATAGTGCAAAGTATTTTTTTGCATACCATGCGTGGCACACAACGAATGAGCCATCACATGGCAGTTAACTGAATTTCAAAATAGTGTTGATGCAAATAAATATTTAATTGATGTTGCTCTAGCCAGGGGGAGCCCAGGGAGATATTTTGAAGTGGGTCAGCCTTTCTTACGACTCATAAAATTGCATCTGCCCACCATCATCAGCCTCGCTGTGCTGGAAGTCACTCGCTGCACACCTCCCACCTGGTAACGTCTCGTGTGCTAATTAATTAGACTTTGGAGTCTTCTGACTATAAAGCTCTTCTTCCTATCTCCTTGAAGAAAGTGTTTAATCATTAAATTAAAAGGCCAAACACATTAGCTGGAGGAGAAGTATGTTGTGATATTTAGGTTGCAATCGGTTCGTTCTTAGCACTTTAAATATCACGTCAGCATTATCACCAAGTACAAGTAATGAAAACTAGAATTGTTTTTATTATTCAATACAAATGGTAAAATCATGCTTTACCTTATTTTTCGGTTGCCAGTTTGATTACTGACTATACTTGAGAGAAATTAATTTGAAAACTCTTTTTGAAAAGAATTTTTAAAGATGATTCTTTCAATCAGCCTGGAATGAGTAATGTTTCATTAATTTGTTAGGAGATTTTTTTTTTAAAGCACAAAAAATAAGCGGGAAAAGAGTGGTTCATTTAACTGAAAGAAAAACTTAACATTTTGGCCCAAAAATAAACACCATAAACCAAGTTAAAAGACAACCCACCACCTGAGAGATTTCCCAACACATATAACCAACAAAGAAAGTCAATAAGAAAAAGACAAACAAATCAATAGCGAATGGAAGCAAATAATATGAACACACAATTCCCAGAAGAGCGAGCCCATTGTCTCATAAACACGAAAAAGCTTGTAACCTCACTAATAATCAGGGCGAGCACGAGCTGACCGTCAAGGAGCTACCACATTACGCAGCTGTGATGGCCAGACACATTCAAGGTGATGTTACCAGTGACTGGAAAGTAAATGGCACAAGGGGAGCCCCCCTGCCCCGCCAGTAGGAGCATGCAGGCAACTCACGTGGCCAATTCGGAAAGCCACCCGGCATTGTCTGGGAGCTGGGGAGGGGACACTGGGAAGAGCACAGGCTGGCCTCGGCTGCCCAAGCGTGTGTCATCTAGCGTGTGATTGCTGGGCAGCAGCACTGCCGGGGAGCTCGTCAGAGAGGCGATACTCCGGGCCCAGCCTTCCCGGGGGTGCATTTGAATAAGCTTCCAGCAGATTCCGATGCATGCTCCAGTTCCAGAACCACCGCCCTGGAGAAACTCTCACCCGTCCGCTCTCACCTGTTTCAATGGGACAATGTGGCCAGAGCACCAGGGACACAGTTCTCGATACATTCTCTGAGGAGGTGGCCTGACATTTCTGGACTTTACTAGGACAGAATTTACCCTTGACAGTCAAGGGGCGGTGCGCAGACCCTCTGAAATTTCCTCAGATGCACACATTTGCCCAGCGAGATGTGTACAGGATGCCCGTATAAAAAAATAAAGCATTTAAAACAGTGTAAACAGTTGCCAGTAAGTGAGTAGGTGCAACAGTATATTATACAGCAGTTGAAATACGTGAGATACACATGGATCGGCAGGGATAAATCTTGAAAATATAATGCTGAGTGAGAAAAAGCAAGTTGCAGAATGACTGCATTTAACATCATGATGCCATTTAACATGAAGTTAAAATCTCACCCAAAATCTACGCTATTTTTGGATAAATACGTAAATTTTTGTCTGAAAATATCAGGGGTGTATAGCTGGAAAGTACATCTGCTGATCTTATGATAATGGTTATCTGTGGGCAAAAGAAATGAGAGGGTGGGATGGGGTGGAGGAGGACAAACCACATCAACTCTAAGTAAGATTTTATTTTAAAAAAACCTGTCAAATAGAATAAATAATAAATAACATTTGTTAAATCTGAGTTGGAGTAAAAGATATTGCTTGTATTATTCTGTGTGCTCTTGCGCATATTTAAATTATTTCATAATACTAATTTTAAGGCTCATTATACTTGTGAATACTAGAAAACCTTATTTCTACACACACACACACACAAAGAAATCTTTTAAAGCCTCAAGAGGTAGGGCTCTTAAAAACTGAATCTTTGTGACATCTAGTGGTAGCAGAAAGTTACAATTTAGTACACAATTAGAAACAAACTTGATTCAGCATATGGCTAATATCGGAATTCTTGGTTTAGTGAAACTTTCACAAAATGTTAAAAGCTTGTGGTTTTGTTTGATTTGTACTCTCAGTGGTCCATCCTTGACTATTTTTTTTTAATTTCCTAGGAAATTAAAAAAAGATAGATAGATAGATAATTTCCTAGGAAATTAAAAAAAAAATGAAAAGAAAAAGAAGGTCCCTTTCTTAAGAAATTAAAATGTTAGGATCCCAGGGTGGCTCAGAGGTTTAGCGCCTGCCTTCTGCCCGGGGCATGATCCTGGAGTCCTGGGATCAAGTCCCTCATCAGGTCCCTGAAGGGAACCTGCTTCTCCCTCTGCCTGTGTCTCTGCCTCTCTCTTTCTGTGTCTCTCATGAATAAATAAATAAAATCTTTTAAAAAAATAGATACCTAATAAATGTTTGTAGAATGATTTTCCATGGCCACAAACCAGGCTCAGGCCTTCATTACCTTAGGCCTAGTCTATGATGATAGCATCCTAGGCCCTTAAGGAGGACATATGTTGTGATGAGCACTGGATGTTATATGTTGGCAAATCTAATTAAAAAAACATTAGCATCCTAAGTCTAAAGCATCCTAAATACCATCACTTAAAACAATTTAAGACATTGCTTTGTGACAGATGCCACACCCCCTGTTCCCAGCAAAGCTCTTCCTTCCAGATCTCATTTCTATTCCCATACGCTTGGGAATACGCTTAGCTTGGGATTTAATGTGCTTCACGACCCGGTCCAAACTGGCTTCCCTGAACTTCCCTCTCTCTAGATCCCTGCTCAGACCTACTCTTCTTCAAGTTTCCTGCAGGCATTCCTGTCTTCATTGCTCTGCTCACATTTTTCCTCCTGCCCACCCACCATCAATTCTATATCTTTGCTCTTTTGTGGATATGTTTCATTCTGAGTCTTTCACATCTGTGAAGCTCTAAGTGACTTCTGTGTAAGAAGTTAATACCACGGCCTACCAAACTGGTTGTCTGGAGCTTACATCCTTATTTACCCTCTTGCCTATACCCTGGGCTCACCATCTGGAAGAGCAATTCTCAAAGGCACTGCCCTCTTCTCATATTGGGTTGTGCTCTCAGAAACTAGCTAAGTCCTCAGAGGGAAGCTAGGTCAAACAGATTTGTTGAAATGGGGAGAACTAGGTAAAGGGTGCATGGTCATTAATTGCAACTGGGATAAATCCTTATAATCTTTAATCTGGAGGTAGCTGGCACATGATTCTGAATAATGTTATATAAACTGATATTTTATATTTTGACAAGTTAGTGGAGACCAGTGGCACCTGCAAAGTGACTAAGAAACCTATTATCTATGGCTTTGGAACATGACAGAAAAAAGAGCAAGCATCAGGCTCCCTATATTGGGCTTGAAGTATGACAACCACAGAAGAGTCAAGGATGACTCCACATTATAGATTGGGCACCTGGACAATAATGAAGCTACCTTTCATACTAAATAACTGAGGAGGAGGAAAAGGCTTCTAAAAAAATAAAGTCGGGGGATCCCTGGGTGGCGCAGCGGTTTGGCGCCTGCCTTTGGCCCAGGGCGCGATCCTGGAGACCCGGGATCAAATCCCACATCGGGCTCCCGGTGCATGGAGCCTGCTTCTCCCTCTGCCTGTGTCTCTGCCTCTCTCTCTCTCTCTCTCTGTGACTATCCTAAATAAAAATTAAAAAAAAATTTTTAAATAAAGTCGGGGCACCTGAGGAGGTCAGTCGGTAGAGCGTCAACTCTTGATTTCGCCTCAGGTCATGATCTCACGGTCATGGGATCAAACCCCGCATCAGGTTCTGCACTAAGCATGGGGCCTGGTTGGGGGATTCTCTCTCTGCCCCTCCCTGTGGTCACACTCTCTCCTCTCGATAGATAGATAGATAGATAGATAGATAGATAGATAGATAGATAGATAGATAGATGATAGAATAAAGTCAACTCTATTCTAGACATGGCTATTTTCCAAAGCTCTTACTCTACCCAAATACATTCCGCAGTTACGTCAGACAGCACTGGGCAACAAGGCCTGCCCCAAGGCTCATTAATGAATAATTCTGAACAGCTACTTCCTGAAACTCCATTTCCCCACACATTCAAACCCAGGCTAATCCCCCATGATCCCATGGACTCTCAGTAGAGCTTCTGGCATGAAGAAGTGCTGTCAGTCCCTTCCCCTTCCCACCCAGTAATAAGCCCCCTTCTGTCTTGTTCCAGTCTCTATAGTAAGTAGGTGCCTAACCTGGACAATGGGCATTGACCTCGTTCCTAATTTATAGTCAAGCTCCTTGTTAGGGCCACAGCCCTTCCTTAACACTGACTTCTTGGCTGGGCCAAACTCTCACAGACTCGTTTCCCATGAGTTATGGCCCCTGCTGTCTCCTCTCCTACCTTGAGCCTCCCAATCCCCCACCATTCCCTGGCTGGGAATCTGCTTTTTGAACAAGGTCACTCAACTTCTCGCCTAGAGCGAAGTGGTGTCATTCGGTGAACGGCGAGCAGGGGAGCCACACACTCCATTGCTGCTCACACTTGACCCCAAACCCCCATGGTCCTGTGACAGTCTACCAATCCTCAGTTCTAAGGTGCCTCCATTGCCCACAGATGCTGCTGTCCCTCTGAGTTTGTTACAGGCCCCTGGAGAACAGGACTGAAGAACTCTGATGAAGATCCCCCTTACTGTCACAGCACCTGGCACGCGAGACAGCATCAACAGCAGCAACTTCACTCTCTGAGTGCTTACTAAGTACAAGGCACTGCTGAGAAAGCTTTCAGTGAGTTAAGTCATGTCATCTGCAGAACAATCCGAAGAGGCAGGCACTATTAGGGGACTATATTTATTGTCCAGATGAGGGAACTGAGAGGTACAGTATGCACCCATCTAGTGTTCTTTGAATGAGTGAACTTGCAGTGGGCCCACAGAGTTGTCCAACAATCATTTTGGGGTCCATTCCCCCAGCACATGTTTTAAATGCACCCTCACTCAAGTACTTGACCAACCTTTGCCCTTTGCTCCTTTACTGAAAGGATCTGAAGGAGAGAATGCAGACTGCGCACTGCTCCCCTACCCACATGTCCATCCTCTCTGCTTAAAATATCTTTTTCTCCATTTTCTCCCTCCTGGAAGAAAACACCATTTTGAAAGTGTTCTTCTCCCTCTTAGTTGTATCCCCCATCTCGTACTCCTGGACCCCTGCTTGGACCCTCCTGAGTTCCACCTCCACTCTCTACATCTCGGCTTGCCAGCTTTCCTATTGCCAGAGCACAAGCAGAACCTCACTTCTCCCATGGAGAGAATCCCTGTGCAACCCAGCCATACGCCCTCAGGTCACTCTCTCTTCATCACCAAATTCCTTTAAAAGACAACCTCAATCTCCTGCCCTTCCTTTACCAAAACCCACACCCTTAACCACACAACCTGAATTTCACCTCCACATCCATAATGGAAACTGGGAAGAGTCCCAAAGGCCATCTCGAGTCTCTTCCACATGTCGCTTCCTGGTCTCAAGCCCAGACCTGGGAGGTTCGTGACAAAGCCCTCCCCAGTCTGGTTCCTAGCCATCTCTCTTTGGTCCAGTTTCCTTCAGATTTCTGTGGGTTTTATGTGTTCTTATTTCTCCTTCAAAGTTTATTTTGAAATGCTCTCCTTTTCAAGTCATATTCTTCTCTAAATTCTTAGCTTCTATTTGTACTTCCAGTTAGTGCCTATAGTATGTGATTGCCAACTATACAAAAGCTCTGCAGGGCAGAGGTCAGGCCCTATGCTTGTTTCCCACAGTAAATAAAGTCCTGCAGGGCCAGGACTGGGGCAAGGCAGACAGGGTGCCTTGGTAGCAAAATTTTTAAGAGGCTCTCATCCTCAGGTTCCTGTCAACTGAAGAACCTGCGCTTCCATTTGGCACCCTAGGTGCCTCACTAGCCCCACCCTGGTAACCACATATGACCCTTTGGTGTCAATTGAAAATAAATGAATCAGTAAGATGATGACAGTGTAAGTACTTCGGGTGATGACTCCTTATCTTCACTGTAAATGAAATTAGAGATAAGTGTCGAACACAATCACAATCAGTGAGACAGGAAGGCAAGTCTGCCAGGGAGGTGCTAGGAATAAATAAAAACCCCAGGAAGACTCTCCCCTCTACTTCCACAAGATGCTGCTGTGTTGGAATATGGCACCTGGCATTATTTACTGCAGCCTCACTAGGATCAGCCTGAGGATGAACCCAAGGGCAAGTAGAAAGGCAGAGCCCAGAGGGAGGGAGCCCTGATTGATCACGTTTGTGGGCTGCCCATTCTCTGGACTTCTCATGGGAGACAATGGATCAGTATTGTCAGCTTCTTCCCAGCCAGGGCTTTCAGTCACGTATTTCAGCCAAAATAATGCTGATATGGTGTCATCTCCCAGGAGAGAAGGGTGAAGCAGAAGAGGAAGCCAGGCAATTGCTGCCCCTTCTCTTTGTTCTTCCAAGAGAACAAAGGTTGGGGGTAAACCTGACCTCTGAGCTCTTGCTCCCGAAACCCTCAGGGATCAGAACTGGCCACAGCCCCACCATGCCTCTGTCCTCCACATGAGACGCCCAACAGGCAGGCTGTCAGCAGACACAGACAACTATGGTCTTCCAGCTGCTTTGCTTCAAACTAGCCAAAAGGAATAGGATACTGAGCCTCAGCCTGGTGTCCAAAGTATCCTCTCTGATGTAGTTTTAGCATCTATAAAGTTATTTCCTTGATTCTCACTTGGCCCCTTCTGCCTGGTTCCAAACCAGGTAAGAGATAAAAGTCATCAGATACCTCCAGAACCTCCCAAATTCTTCTCAGAAGGTAATCACATTACATTTCACCAAATGAGGCAAGTTTAGAAAGCAAAAAGGAACCGCTATTTTTATGAGAAAAAGTCTGTGGCGTTTGAACTCTGGTTTCAGGCAGAGATGGACTAAGAAGGCCAGGACTTACCCTCACATGTGAAACAGTGAAAAACCAGCACAAAACACATAAAACAATAAGTGTTAGGACCGTGAACATAAGGCAGCAAAGGACAGTGAGCTCTGAGAAACCGGACACGGGGTGCTCCCTACAGCTGCACCTGGGCACTGCCTCACAACTGTTTACAAGCTACATCCCAAGGAGGGAGAATATACGTGAAGCCCTTGAATAAGGAGGAGGAGCTGGGAGTCAAGAGATACCTCAGGAGGGTCCCCCTGAGTCTTCAGCTGAGTAATAAATGCCCGGGTATGAGGAAGAGACAAGCTAAGGTAAGAGTCTCTGGAATAATGAGAGGGCCTACCCATGGCTTGAAGAGAGAGGTGAATGATTTCTCTTGCTGTCAATCCTACCTCAATAAAGTGGTTTAAAAATACAATTTAAAAATGTATCTTTCCACAACCGAAACAAAAATTCTCATCATTTCCTCACTCGACACTGGGTAGTACACCCAGAGAGTGTTGCCTTGATGGCGAGGCAAATCTAGCCCTAGACCCCACTCTTTTCTGGTCCCACCTAACAAAACTTCTCAGAGGCAAGACTGGAAAGGATGCAACTATTTCTGAGCACCTTAATGACGTCCAGAAACAAAGCACAAACATATTTATAAGACTAAAAATATCCAACACCCAAGAAGATAGAATTCACATCTAACCAAAAATTACCAGGCCTAGAAAAATGTCGAGAAAAAAAGTTTCATCTCTTTTTTCACCCCATTCTACCTCTTCCCTCTTGTGCCCAGACCTGGGGGGGGGAGTGCTCCAAACCAGACTGCTCCCCACCCTAGAGCCACAGCAACTCCCCCCTGTGATTAGCTGTCACTCACAGACTCTTGCTGTCAAGCCCTAGCACCAGACTGGCCTGGGCTTTACTGAGTGCCAGAGCCCTCTGAGCCTGTCCTTCTACCCCCAGCTCTCTATGAGTGCCCTCATAGCCTGAGCCTGGGGGACCCTGTGCTCTCTGGGTGGACAGATGCAGTTCATCCATACTGGGGGGGGCACAGTGTCTGGTGGCCTCCATGACCCAGAAACCATCTCTCCAGGGCACTTGAGACTTCTAAAAAACGTACAGAACTGATATGACAAGATAACGTCTTTTTAATGAAACCAGCATTCCTCATCCTCCGCCCTCCCGCCCCTTTTCTGATTTAAACAACTAGGCCTCAGGAAAGGTATGTGATAACCAAAAGCAGATTTTTTTTTAAGAAGCCTCTTCCTGGCATTTATGTTTCCATGTCTATATCATTCCTTAAAAAACAGAAAGTTCAAAGCCAGGCCTGAAACTTCTGAGGGGCCAGGAGAGCCATCAGGGCCTGTGGACCACCCAGCGCCCACTCAAGGAAGCCCCCCACATGGCCTGTGTCCAGCGACAGCTTTCCTCCAACAGCAGTACCAGTCCTTTGCCCATTGGTTGCTCCAGAAGAGAGGCTGCCTCTCTGTACCCCAGTACTTGGCATCCTTCCCCATCCAGCCCCATGAGGAAGCATGAAATTAATGGTCCTACAAAGTATCATTGCCTAGCAAACTGGAGAAATCTCTGAGGCCCACTTCTGGGGGGAATGTGGGATGTAAAGCCTGGTTAACGTTCCCGAGCCCTGCACAGTTCAGCCTCTCTCACTCCTGCCAGATCAGAACTTTTACCTCAACAATCTTGTTTTCATGCAGACACACATGCTCTTTTCGGCTCATTTCTCATTTGTCCCTTTTGGTTGCTTGGGCAAACTCTCTCTCCTGCTCTCAGAGGAATCCTATGGATAACCAGTTGCACTGGGGATCCCAAAACAACCTTTACCTTTTAAGGCTATCCTTGAGGCTCATTTATAAAGCTGTCTTTAGAGGGGGAAAAAAATGCTGAGTTCAAGTTTGGAGGAAAAAAATACAACTGGAAACCTCATATTTTGAAACTTGAAATAAGCAGAAAAATTTATTGCTCTTAAGTTGGTTGATCCTACAAATCTTGATCAATATTTAATGCAACCTAAAAGCAAAATAAAAAGTAAACATGCTTTAATACAATTAGAACTGTGATGATATGAATGAAGCTTTTGCTAATTTCAAATTATTTCAAGTAAGATCCATACTTGATATAATAACAAACTGTGTTCTCAAGCATTTATCAACCATCCTTTTTTCTCCTTCTCTTGCTCCTCTTTCTTATTGTTATCCTTATTCTTTTTGTAAAGGGTCCTCTTCCTGGATCCACTCCTTAAGGATGGAATTTCTAATGCATTCACCCGAGCCCCGTCCTGCACATTCTGCACTCCCTCCTAGGTACCTTGCTTCCTTTCCTAGCCCTACGTAGCACCTATGCCTATGACTGCTGCTTTCCCATCTCCTGCCTGGACCTCTCCCCTGTTGTCTGGACCTGTACCCCACATATCAACTGGTCTTTGGTCAATTACATCTGCATATCTTGGGGTCCCCTGAAGCTCAACGTGTTCACAACTGAAGCCATCATTTTCATAAAACCTACCTCCTCTTCTTACATTACTCAACTCAACAAATGGTGAAGCTCTTAGTCCAGGTGCCCATGGCAGAAATCTGGGCATCACTGTGACTTCCTTCTGTGCCTTACCCTCCCAGCCAGTATTGAATCCACCTGGTTCTCCCCTTCACTGTGGTCTATACCCTGGTCCCAGCCCTGGTGATCCTGCATCTGGATAACTGTGAAACCTCTGAAGTGGTCTCCCTTTTCCACACCTGCCCACTCAAATCCTCTCTCCCTCCTCTAAAGCCACATCTCGAAGTCCCTACATAGACCCTTTCAATGAGTCCCACTGCACTTGTCATACAGAGCACATGATGCCACCTCTCCAGCTTCGAGTCATGCCACCTCTGAGCTCCATGCAACCCAGCCTTGCAACCCAACCCAACCTCTGAGCTCCGTGCAACCCAACCCAGCTGGACCACACCAGCTCCTTGAGGGCACCTCACTCTCTCCACCTACAGTGCTTAGCTCAGGCTAACTCCTCAAGCATCATTCCCTCAGGAAGACTCATCCAGACCAGGTCTCTCCACACCTGCTCCTGGCCCACAGCCCCCAGAGCCCCAGAGAGCAGGGTTCAGGAACCCCATCTGTTATGTTCATTGGTATTCGCTGGCTCCCCACATGGTACCAAAACACAGCAGACATTTAATAAAAACGTCTCTACTGACTGATTAGCACCAAGCCCTTCTAGCTCCCCCTTCCAAATAGACCACCAACACCATTTCAGTCTGGATTACGGCACTGGCCACCTAACAGGTGTCCTCGTGTCTCTCTCCATCCTGTGCTCCCTGCTGCTTACAGATGCCTTTCTAAAATGCTGATTGCTGACTGCATCAGCTCCACTGCCTTTAGGATAAAATCGACATTACCAGGCCTTTCATGGCCTGGTTCCTGCTCTCTCCCCTGCCTGGTCTCTCCTCCCTCCCTGCCCCACACACCCCACTCTCCCCTGGTGGGGGGGGTCTCATACTGGCTGTGCTCTTAGACCTCCCACCGCCCAGTAACCAGTCACCAACTTCCTTCAGGAAGCCTTCCTTGTTAGGGCTCCTCCACTGGGCTGTCTGCCCCACTTTGTCAGCGCACATGGTTAGGTCACTAAATATACCCTCTGATGAGACAGTTCTGGTCTATACCCACAGTTCTGGCTTAGTTATTAACAGCTTCCCTGTTCACTCCCAAAGCCTACTTACTGCTCTGGCCAATAAATCACCTGGTCACTCTAGCAGTGACTATTAATTGCTTGTCCAATTGTCTGTCCCCCCGCCCCCAGGCAAGGTAAATAACAATGTGTTTTATGCTCAACAGCATCAGGCACAGTGCATGATACATAGAGAACATGTATGTTGATTAAACAAGCAAGTGTACTTTATACTATAAAAGCAGGTACTTTCATTAGGATGTTTAGCTAGAACGGATTTGCTACAGAGAATCAATAAGCTGGCCCCCAAAATTTAACTTAAAGATTACGTATTTCACCAAATGATCTTAAGTATATATTTTGAAGAGATTTTGAGGTTTTCAAAGCCTAACTCTAAAGTACAGAAATCACCCTCCACACAGGGGCATAGCATGACCTCAACATTAGCTTCTAGCTACTTTCCCATCATGCTGACACATTTGCAAGGAGCCAGTCATGTGCCCACCCTGACCCCTGTGGCCAGCAGCACATGATCACAATAGGGCATCTCAGGAATATATTGGTCAGCACCCAGAGAATTGATTTTCTTTCTATGATACAAAAGGCCCATTTGCCAACCATCCCAGGCTTAATTTGCACTAGGCTTTCCCATAGTAAAAAAAAAAAAAAAAAAGTCTGTTTTTTACAAAACACTTTCTTAAAAGATACTCACATCAGAGAGCATTGGCTCGTCAAGTTCTTCCACTCTGCTCAGGTTAGGGGCCCCATATCGATCACTGATTTCAGCTAGTGTTTTGCCTGAGTCTGATGTTACATCCTACAATTGTTAAAATTCATATTTAATTTTAAATGAGTTAAAAATGAATGCATGAATTTTCTTTTGATTTGGATAAGAAGTTTTGGAATCACAACATTGAAATTCAACATTAACGGACTGAACCAATACCCGTTCCCAGAGAAAGAGTTCTAGAGATAAATGCTGGAAACTTGGTTTAAAAAGTACATTCAGAAATTTAAAATCTATCACTGTAAGGAAACATATGGTCAATAAATATCTCACAACATTCTATTTTTTTAAATACAAACACAAAATGAATGTCTAATTTTTATCCACTTTGAGATTTTTGCTTTAAAGCACATTGTACTTGTGAACTGCTGTGACCAGAACACGTAGGTGGACTGTCAGTTTTGATAATTTCATTATTGAGAAGTTTAGCTCCGAATGCACACGCTCATGCATTTCACGTAACACAGGATAACTTTTCCTTCTCACCTCTGCATGTGAACTATCTTCACTCTTAGCTATATTTTCCATATTGATTCTCATCTCCTATAAATAGATAAACATGAAGAAAAATATTTGAACATACTTTCCATTTTGATTCCACGTTTCATTTTCAAGAGATTTTATTTTTATGCAACGCTATGATCAATTTAACAGCAAATAGGTCATCACTCTTACAGGGTTGATCTGAATACATTTAGCACAAGACTGTAGCCTGTAGTCTCATATGACACTTGCTACTAATAGAAACCCATGTTTTATTTATAATTAAACACAACTCTAAAGAATGAAGTGATCCGAAATGTTAAACCTGAAGCCAAATTGTTAGCCAGTGTGACAAGTGACAAAACAGAAACCTTTCTTCTCTCATTTTACATCATTGAATCTTCACTGAAGGGAAAGAGGGTCTGTATCCCCGTGTATTTATGGGCATGTGAACATATGTGTATGTCTCCATGCCCTATGGCACTCAGACTAAGATAAGCTTGGCATCTGTGGTTTTGTTAACTATGTGTTTTTTAAACCATGTATAGGGCTTCGAGTTTATCTTTTTAAGGTTCTCATTTTTTAATTCCATTCACTCTTCCAACTTTTCAGAAAGTGCTTTAAATAATGATGCTCTCATCTAAGCCATGAATACACATATTCTATAAGACCTACTTCTGTTTTTGATTTTAGTTATAGATAAATAGAGGAGTCACATTTGAATAAGTGAGACTGGCTGGGGGCGCCTGGGTGGCTCAGTCAGTTAAGCATCAGGTCATGATCCCAGGGCCCTGGGATCAAGCCCTGTGTGAGGCATCCCGCTCAGTGGGAAGCCTGCTTCTCCCTCTCCCTCTGCCTGTTTCCCCACTCGTGCTGTCTCTCTCAAATAAAAAATACTAACGATAATTAAATTGAAAAAATATTTTAAAAAAAGAGGCTGGCTGATTATAAATATACAATATGAAATATCCAGTATAAGAGTATAACTCAGTCATTTAGAAGTTTGGTCTATATGACATACACATACTTTTTGGATACCAGGAAACACTGGTCAAACTAGAGAACTGATAGTATATAGACACAGTTAATGGAGACAGACTGCTTTTTAACATGTTACTGTGTAATTTTTTTTAAATAAAAGATAGGAAGCATTCATGTAACTTATTGTTGATAATACATCTAACACGAGAAAGAGATGTGCTACTATCTCAGAGATCAGAATACCCTCAATGTTACAGGGACTTCGACTTTGAACATCGGCTGTCAGAGTTAGGAACAACTGTGCCTTGACTAGAATGTGGCTAACATCCCCATGAAAGAACTCTGCTGCTCACAAAGCAGTTTCATGTCCATATATATGATCTGGGCTGATCCTAACAACAAGCCATTGAGGTATGGCCAGTAACGTTATCTCACAAAAAGGCAAATTGAGATTGAAAAGGTTGTAAGATTTGTCTCAGTCACATAGCTAATGTGTGGCACGTCTCTGAATCCTATGTTATAACATCGGCAAGAAACAGACTGAGGATTCTACAAGGTTTTAAATAAAGTAGACATTTTTTTCCTATAAAACTTCAAATTACCTTCTCTAATTGTTCTTGAGCTCTCTGTAGTTCTTCTATCCTTTGTCTCTCTTTTTCTTGCATTTCCAGCTCCAGCTGGAATGCCAGCTGTTGCTGAATATTCAGAAATAAATAAGTCATATTAGAGTCAGATCAATTGCAAGGAATTAACTCTAATCACTCTGAAATGTCCCAGGATAACTAAGTTTATACCTACCTAAATTTCAGAAGCTTACAAGAATAAATGATCACAGCCACCTAATACTTTTGCTTTTACAAGTATTTCCTGAAGTCTAACACAAAAAGGGAAGCTTCCTTAATTTCTAATTTGTAGAGCAGCAAAATTCGTACAAAATCAAGTTATTTCTCTGTTCTTCTTGAAGCAACAAATGAGACTGCGGTACTTTTTTCAGATAAAAATCTTTCCAAGCATAGATAGGTGTTCAAGTAGCCAAACCTTCGTTGCAGAAGAGTGGATGAGAAAATCTTAAGTATATTATCCAAAACCATAGATAATCAAAAATATATTGGTCCCAATCAACATACATGCCACACTAGAATAACAGCAAACTAAATTCCGTGGGCCAGATCTGACTCGATTCTGTATTTGTAGTACAGCCCATGAGCTAAGAAAAGTTTTACATTTTTAAATGGTTGAAAAATATTGAAAGGGTAATATGTCATGATACATGGAAATTATATACAGTTCAAATTTCATTGCCTATAAATAAAGTTTTATTGAAACACCATCATGTTCACTTGTTTACTTATTGCCTGTGATTATTTTTGCCCAATAGCACAGTTGAGTGGTTGCAACAGTGACCATAGATGGCGCTCTCATCACTTTGGATTGCTCCCCAGCATGCTACAAATCACAGTGGCATCGTTTATCTCAATAGTTCTTGGAACCACAGTATCCCTATGCCATGACATTTTTTAAATCGGTGTATACCCAACATGTCATAACAAGAAAAGGAGTAGACTTTAAATGTTGTCCCTTTAAGATACAGTGGAGAATAGATTATTTTATTATCAAATTAAATGGCAAAAAAGTATGGTGTTTATTTAAGCAAGGATACTTCACAAAAAGAATTCAATAAACTTTAGTATTACCAGACTAAATACTTATCATCACAATATTCTCAACTCCCATGAAAATAAAGGTCAGAAATGTTAGAGAGCTTAGAATTATTTCACCGTAGTAGAATTTCTTCATAAAAATTAAAAATAAAAATGAGGCTGCAACGAAAGCAAGTTTGCAAGTGGCTCATTTGTTAGCCAAGCAAACAAGTTCATTTCCCAATGGTGATTTAATTAAAACATGTTTGATTTCAGTATCCAGAAAAAAATGAATTAAGATTACTAGCCTTTTGGTGAAAACAGTTGCTCAAAGAGTTGATGACACTGGGAGCAACATCAACAGTCAATTAAAAACAAGGCAAATTATTTGGAGCGATTTTCCTTGGCTCTTAATGGGTAGACAAATGTTCCCAACACTGATCAGTTGTTGTTGTTTACTGGTATCAATGCTGAGTTTTAAGTGATTGAAAGATCAGCCTGTACAGGCAAGAAATAATTTCTTTTTCTTTTTCTTTCTTTTTAGAGAGGGAATGTGTGTACACATGATAGGGGAAAGCCAGAAGGAGAGGGAAAGAGAGAATCTTAAGCTGGCTCCATGCTCAGGGTGGAGTCCGACCTGGGGCTCAATCCCACGACCCTGAGATCATGACCTGAGCCAAAATCAAGAGTCGGACACTCAACCCACTAAGCCACCAAGGTGCCCCAAGAAATATTTCCAAAGAAATTGAGAAACATTATTCAGTACAATCAGCAGTGAAATCTGTTAAGATATGTCACAATCAATTGTGATAATAATGTGTGTGGAACAGAAAGAAGCTTAGTTGGACAAATTTACAAAGCTTGTGAAAATGCAGTGTTGAAAGCCTATGAGTATTCATTATATTATTCAACAGCAGGTCTTCTGCAGAAAATGTTTGAATCTGTCATGTGCCATTGAGCCAGCAGTGCCAACAATGTTCCTTCATTCACTCTAATGAATGCAACCATCATCAGTTCTGTGAATTTTTGTCAGAAATTGAAACTGAATAAATGTTGGCTTGCCCTAGCACACAGCAGTTGCATGGCTTCACAGTGGTAATGTGTTATTGTGCATTTTTGGGCTTAGGACCAAGGCTGAAATTTTTCGGAATGAGAAGAATCATTCTCAATCACTATTATCAAACTTTAAATGGCTTTGGAAATAAGCCTTTGCTGCAGACTTAATAATGTTTTTAAATCAATTCGAACTAAGCTTACAGGGCAAAACAGCCCTTAATATGTAAAACTTAACACTGTAGGAAGCCATTTCAACAACTAACGTTTGAATCACCATGTCAAACTGCCTTATACACTCCCCATGTGATCAAAACCTAAAACAAGAAACTAGGTCCCCTCATTCCCGCACAAATCTGCAGCAGATGTGTTTCCTGAGCTCAAACTACAGACCCAGAGTATTTGGTGGCCTGGATTTCAGTGCAAATGAAATTCCCATATCGCCAAATCTGTTTAACTGTGTAATTGAGAAGCTTTTACCAACCCTCAATTGGAAGTGATTAATCTGGAAGGTAATGACATGCCAAAAGCAAAACAAGATAAAAATCTAATAGAATTCTACAAATGCATTCCAAGAGATAAATATGGTCAAAATTATATGCACCCGGACCGATATCAGCATTTGGCAGGACCAATTTCTCAGCTATTTTCAAAGATGAAATACTGAAATCTCATTACAGATCACCATTAAAAGATAAATGTCTTTAAGCAATTTTGATGATAGGGAACATTAACTTTGAACTCCAACTAAATGAAATGTTATCTCTAAAAATATAATTTAATTCTCTTAAGCAGTAAGCCTGTATTCCAAAAGGAAAATTGTATTCAATTATTTTTTTAAACGTTATTTCATCGATAGAACATTTGTGGAAATGTGTTCTCTCTTGCTATGTCTACATAATATATCATAACACATACCAATCCCATTAAGAGCATCTTAAAACTACAGTTTGCAAATGAATTTTTTAAAGATAATATTTTTATAAATAGATAATAAACAGTGGTTACTCTTTATTTACAGAGGGTTGGTAAAGGGAATTTCTTGGTAAACCTGTATTATCCACACTGGGAAAAAAGTGATGAGATAGGTTGCGGAAGTGCAAGAACATCGCTTGCAATTCACTTTCAGATTCTTGCAGAGGAAGTAAAATAACTAATCTCTCAACAACAATTCAAACTACAGTTGTTAAATACCAACCACCTTGGACAACAGAACCAGTTTCTTAACGTTTTCAAGAAAACTTCAAAACTCAATTCCTTTCTTCACATAGGAGTAAAACCATTAGAAAGATACTCAAACAAATTGATCAATCGATCAAACAAACAAATAAAAAGCTTTTACCTCCTAAGTGAGCTCTTAGGTTGAAAATGGCAGTCAACGCACTTTCCTGTTCACAGGGCCCAGGGCTTACTGGAGAGTGCCAAAAATTTCAAGGAATTTCAACCCAGTGGCACTATGAGAACAACGTGGAGGTGACCAGAGTCTTGACACTCAGGCTCACTTGACTCAACGGTGAGTTCAGAGCATCTCTCTGTTTCTGTGCATCTCGGCCTCACTCTCTCTTAAGCTCTTCTCCTGTAGACCTTCTCTGCACAGGCCCCCTTTCCTTCTCCAGTCTATTTCTGGCCACCAAGCTGTTTCTTTAACGGTCATAAAATCGTCTGCAGAACATTCTTATTATCTTCCAATCCCAACACAATGCTCAGGGTTCAGTGTACAGTGGATCCCTTCACACCCATCAACAGGATACAGCTAGAGAAGTGCTTGATTTCTAGGATTGCCAAATTTTCGCTAAGTAAGGTTAAGTAGAAGAGCCAAAGAAAGTTAAGTACCCCCACATTTGTGATGGAATTGTCTTGAGGAAGATGTTCTCCTCAGTCTGAGAGACAGGGGACAGATACTAGTTGTAGAAGCTGAAAGAGGAAGAGAAGATTCTCACTCAAAGTTGGGGCAATTCTGCAGCAGAATGTTTGCCCATTTGGGTGATTGTTTGATATCTGGCTCCACGCTCTGCAACTTCCACATAAGAATAAACCAAATGATTGAAAAATGAAGATTCAGGAGCAGTGAAGTTTTCAATAGCCTTATCTGTCTCGGGTGCCTAGAATGTTCTATCCCAGTAGCAGGGGTGACAGGTTAGGCAGAGAAGCTATTCACCACATCCATAGTTTCCTTTCTATCCACACACCCAAACAACAGGCTTCTAGAGTGGAGTCGAGACCCTGGAGTTAAGGACCGTGTGGCAGAAAAATAGGGATAACTTAGATCTAGTTCAGAAGCTGTCCATAAATTAAATTAGTCCAAAAGCCACTCTGGAACTTTCCCTCTCTAGTTTACAATCCATGACTCATGCCTGAAACCATTCTCTTCCCAGCACCTTCAGCTCCCCAACGTGCTACCCTAAACCCACGTCAGTCACAGGCGCTGCCCCTTGCACATCATCACTCAGGCCTTCAGGCCTAAGTGAAGAAAAATTACAGGATCATAAAACCAAACTAGCTGGCAACATTATAAATGCCTGGTCTCGGGGCGCCTAGGGGGCTCAGCGGTTGAGCATCTGCCTTTGACTCAGAGCGTGATCCCGGGGTCCTGGGATCAAGTCCCACAATAGGCTCCCCTGCAGGGAGCCTGCTTCTCCCTCTGCCTGTGTCTCTGCCTCTCTCTGCGTGTCTCATGAGTAAATAAATAAATAATCTTTAAGAAAATATATGCCTGGTTTCTAACTCTGACAGGGTACTCAATGCTACCAGGTAATGCTAAGTTTCCCAGTCAATGCTACCATTCTACAAAGCTACTATTTCAAAACCATCACCACTCTCCCCACACCTGCCATTTTATCGCCTCATTCTTGTAAGATGATCATCATCCCTACTTCATAAAGAAGAAAGAGTCATGAAGAAACTGTTTTAAACTTTGTGCCATAAAACCTATACACCCACCTGTACCTAGACCATCCTCTCCCTCTTAACATCAACCCCCTCCTGCCCCTCTGCTCTTAAAAAACCCCAAACTCCTTCTCTGAAAAATCCCCTTGAAAGCATCACCTAAACTCACCATCTTCCCTGTTACACCCCACCCCACACACACCATGGTCTTGAATGAGCACTTTGCAGTCTTGCTCTCACTCAACCAACAGTAGGCGTGGCTGACCCCTTGGGTCTCTCCCCTTGACCTTCATGAGAGCATACTCCCTGGGTTTTCCTCCCACTCCACTGCTGCTGCTTCTCCAGCAAAGAAGACACAGATACAGAAACACAGGAACACGAAGATAGAAGAGAGCCACTGCTAACTAATTAGAGATGGGGAGGTTTTCAGTATTTGGGTTGCACCACACTGAGGCTGACACAGCTCACTCCAGTGTCCCCCAAACTCCCGTGCGTGTCTCACCTGCTGAAACAGGAGTTCTTCGGCTTTGAGCCTCTCCATCATCTCCTGCTCAATCTCAGCTAGTTCTCTTTCCCGCTCCAAGTTGGCCATTTCCTTCTGTCTCTAGCAGGGTTTTAAAAGCAATTGCCACATGACTAATTTGAGCCAGAATAATTTGTAAAAACAATCTTGAAAGAGTGTTAATCACCAATGACAGGGAAAAGGGGAAGCAAATTTTATTCAACCATTTAGAAAAGGTGCAATAATTTGGGGAGATATGTGTTTTATTTGAACAAATAGCATAAAATTACAATTATACATTGGGTATGATCATAATTATGTAAAAAAAAATCTACAAGTGCATAGGAAATGTACAGAAAAAAGACTAGAAGAAAATACCTAAAAATCTAAAAAGAAATCTTCTCTGGGGTATTTTTTATTCTTTCTGGTTTTTTTCATATTGTCCAAGTTTCTTCTATAATAAACATACTATTTTTATAATAGAAATAGCATTGAACTTTTTATTAAAAAAGCAAACTGGACCAGTTATCTTATTCTTCTAATTTTCTAAAAGAAGATCCCTACTTACCAGTTGCTCCATGGTCACATTTTCCTTATATTTATAAATCCACAATGCTAAATATTCTATTGGATCCACTGGGCGAATTCTTGCCACTTCTGCAAGACCTTGAGTTAGACATGTCCCAAGGTGCTTTTGGAGATATATCGACTCCATTTCTCCCCCCTGATTTCAAAAAGGTAAATGTTTTTGCATTAATGCAGGAAATGTTCAGCAAGTCACACTAAAAGCAGAGTCCAGTGAGGCCAACAGAGCACTGCATCCTGTCATGGGCACCTCCCATCAAGGATGACACTAGCAAGCTGGCTTGGTGAAACACCTAACAATTTCCAAAAAGATTCCACCGATGTCACAATTACCACTACTAAGAAGCACTTTTAAAATCCTGTAGGATCTCAAGGTTGAGATTCAGAAATGAACAACAAACAAAACCCCCAACCAGCAAAGGGAAGAAAGTAACAAAGGTTAGAGCAGAAATAAATGATAAAGGAACTAAACAAAAAAAGATGAAAAAAAAAGTCAGAAAAAAGGGTACTGTCATGACTGTGAGACGGCCATGTGCCAAGCAGGGCATGTCTCACTCAATCCTCACAACAGGGGCCAAAAATCAGTGTCATCAGCCCACTGTGTGGGTGAGGAAGCCCAGGCGTAAGGGGCGTAGGTCAATGTGGTGAACATGGGATTCGTACCCAACTCTTGAATCCAGTGTCATTATCTTTGTGACCGAGATGTTCCTCCCAAGCCATGAGGGTAGTTTTAGAAAATCATAATACTCATAATATCATAATACTCCACCTCAAAAATAAAAACAAACAAAAAAACCCCCAAAAGTCCATGAATCTCCAAGGACAAAAAAGTAAACAAAAAATTCAACCTTCGAGGAATAGCATATGAAGCTCCTCATGCTTTGGCCCCAATTTCTTTTTTTTTTTTTAAGATTTTATTTATTTATTCATGATAGACCCAGAGAGAGAGAGAGAGAGGCAGAGACACAGGCAGAGGGAGAGGCAGGCTCATGCCAGGAGCCCGACATGGGACTCAATCCCGGGACTCCAGGATCACACCCTAGGCCAAAGGCAGGTGCTAAACCGCTGAGCCACCCAGGGATCCCCTGGCCCCAATTTCTACTCAGGCTCACCCCAGACCTCTCCCCTGCCGCCAGCATATCCTGGGCTCTGACAACCCTCAGCGGTCTGCCATCCTGACAGCCACGCCTTGCACACTGCCATCTCCAAGACTTCTGCGCGTAACGCTTCCTCTCTATCTCCCAGCTGAGGAAACATCTCGCCTGCAAGATGCTGGTCCTCTCTCATTCCCTGGACTTTCCCAAGCAACGTAAAGAAGCCCCACCTTCTCCAAGCGACTCACACAGCACTTGTCATGCATGCCAAGATCGTGTGTGTACACATGCATCTGTCCTCCTGCTAGAAGACAAGCTCCTCCAGCTCCTCAAGGAGTGTGTTTTAATCACAGAGCAGGCATGCTGGCTCTCCGTGGAGGCACGTGAATGACTTCCTCCATCCTCCCAGTAATGTCCCAGTCTATGCAGTTATGAAGGTGGACAGGAATAATCTTAGACCAGATTGGAGGGAAGGAAGGAAGGAAGGAAGGAAGGAAGGAAGGAAGGAAGGAAGGGGAGAAGGAGGGAAGGAAGGAAAGAAGGAAGGAGGGGAAAGAAGGAAGGAGGGAGGGAAGGAAGGAAGGGAGGAAAGAAGGAAGGAGGGAGGGAAGGAGGGGAAAGAAGGAAGGAGGCAGGGAGGAAAGAATATAGCAAGCACTTCCGGTGCTTTGAAAAAAATTTCAAATTACCCTTATGGAAACCAGTCACTTCTAAGAATCTAATGAAATGTCTTCATCATTCAATAAATATATACTACATGCATCATTGGTCAGGTATGAGCTGAACATGAGGGAACAGAATGCCAGCATGTCTAGGCCTGTCCCTGGACAAATGCACCAAACGTTCTGCATAAAATTTCAGAAACAACAACCTCCTGAGGTTCATCCTTCAATCCCCAAAGTGCTCTCTCTCATTTGACGGTGGTGAGGGTACAAAATGGTATAACCCCTGCGCACAGGAATTTGGCAGTATCTAGAAAATTACGTAAGTATTTACCCTTTAAACCATTGATCTCACTTGTCGGATCTTAACTTGCAAAAATATGGAGCGATGATACGTGCATGTGGTTATTTTGCTCCATTACTTAGAACAGTCAAACTGGAGCCTCATCCAAAAGCTCATCATTAAGGGACTGATGAGACACAGCAACACGATGGATGATGGTGCATATATATTATATAAAAGGCACGAGGAAGATCTTTAAAATAGGGAGTGATCTCTAGGACACGGTGCGAAGTGAATTAAAAAGGTGCAGAACTTGTTTATAGAGTAAGCCACCTCTTTTGTTGAAAGCAGTGGGAAAGGAATGTGTGTATGTGTGCCCATAAACGTGGTCATAAAAACTTAAGCTCTGCAAGCTGGCACGAATGAACCGAATTCCCTTTCAAGCTGGCATTGGTGTCTTCACCACACGAAGAGAAGAATTACAGTATCAGCGAGTGTGAGCCGCAGCATCCTCACTGTGCTTCTTCGACGCGACACACTCACAAAGACAAAAATGACGACAGTGACGTCTCAATGTCACTTGAAACATAAAAGAAAGAACAGATTCGTGCTGCTGTTCCAGAAGGATAATACGCGGGAAAGGGACCATGTCCCCAAGGGAGAAACTTCTGGGCTAAGAGTAGAATCTGATCCCGAATCCTCCTGGGCACAGGATAGCAGAGCCCAGGAAGCTCCTTACTTGTCTTCCCTGGTTTCCTGTCCACGAAATGGTGATAAAACCCAACTCACAGGTTGTTATTTTTCAGACACACTAACAGGCATCTCATCTCGGCTCCAGGTAAGAAAGGCCTTTCGCAGAGACACGGCTCCCTCAAGCCTGGAGAGGCCGAACAAGAGATACAAAGAGGTCCCTTGCCCAAGCCCGGGGGTGGGGGGGGTGGGGGGGGGTGGGGAGTGTGGGGGCGGGGGCGCCCAGCCTGGCGGGAGGGGAGGGGGTTCGGGTGGAGTTGCCCGATGCGGCACAAAATAATACGGATGGGACCCCTGGGTGGCTCAGTGGTGGAGCACCCGCCTTCGGCTCAGGGCGTGACCCCGGGGTCCCGGGATCGAGTCCCGCATCAGACGTCGCTCCGGGAGCCTACTTCTCCCTCGGCCTGTGTCTCTGCCTGTGTCAATCTCATGAATAAATAAATAAAATCTAATATATATATTATATCCAATATATATATTATATCCAATATATATATATAGGATGCCCGGGTCAATATGAATTTTGGAGAAACAGGGAGTAACGCTTAGCCCAGGGCAGCATAAGCCAGCTCGTTCGTCGTCTACCTGGAGCTCACGTGTGCCGGGCTTTACCTGGCACCCTCCGACCTGGGGCGCCTGCATGGTTTCCCCATCCTGGGTCTGCAGAGGGGTCTCGGGCCTTCCGCGTCCCCTCCACCTCCGCCCTGCGTGGCCCGGGAGGACCGGGCGGGGCGGGCCCGGAGGCGGCGGCGCTGCCAGGGCGCGGCACTAACCTCTCAGCCGGGGCAGCCCGGGCGCCGCCGGGGCCCCTCGCCGCTCACCAGGCCGAGCCCGCACCCGCGGCTGCCGCGGGCCACCCACCCCCAGCACCGGCCGCGGGGCGGGGCGCTGGGCGGCCGCGCTGGGCATGCGCACACCCGACGCGCGCATCTACCGGCCCCGCGAGGCGCGTCCCGTCGCTAGGCAACGAGCGCGCGCCCCGGACCCAGGCGGCTCCCTGCACGCGGTAGGGGTGCGGGGGCTCGGGTGGGAGAGCTGGGGCGCCGGGGCACGCGGGGCGGGCGGACGGTGGGGAGGACGGGGCGCGGGTGTGGCGGGGCCTGCGACCTGCGGGAGGGAGGACCGAACCTGCGACCTGCGGGAGGGAGGACGGAGCGGGGCCTACGACCTGTGGGCTGGGAGGACGGAGCAGGGCCTACGACCTGCAGGAGGGAGGATGGAGTGAGGCCTGCGACCTGCAGGCTGGGAGGATGGAGCCTGCAACCTGCGGGAGGGAGGACGGAGTGGGGCCTACGACCTGGAGCGGGCCTGCGACCTGAGGGCTGGGAGGACGGAGCCTGCGGGCAGGGAGGACGGAGCTGAGCTTGCGACCTGCAGGCTGGGAGGATGGAGCCGAGCCTGAGACCTGCAGGCTGGGAGGACGGAGCCAGCCGCGGGCAGGCCAGTGTGCACTGGGAGGGCTGGGGGCGGCGGGGTCGTGGCACAGGCCGCAGAGGGCGCCTGCCCACCCAGGCTGGGAAAGTCCGGTGGCCCCCCTGCCGGCTCCGCACCTTTGGGGTTGCTGGTGACCCCACCTGGCCCCTCTCGGGACCAGCGCAGGTGCCCCTGCCTCCGGAAGGCCCCGCCTCCACCGCAGCAGGTCTTCCCTGACCTAGTGTTTTGTGGACAACCCTCTGCTAGCATTTCCCAGGTTCTGGATTAATCTGTGTTGGGCGGTGCTGGGCAGGAGCGGCCTCAGCCCACGGCGGTTGAGGCCAGGAGTACCAGAGTGGGCGCTGACAGCTGGGAAGGAGCGGAGGCTCTTGCCCGGGCCAGCAAGCCAGAGCCTTCGCAGATTAAGTCAAAAAATACTTGCGAGCACCCACCGTGCGCCTAGCCCCGGGAGTGTGGTGTGTCAAGGCCATCTCTGTGCTTCCCAGCCTGCCTCCTGGGTTGCTAGGCGGTGAACAGGGAGGGCCGTGAACTGACTCCCAGAGGAGCTCTAGGAAAACTAGGCCCCTCTCCTCTGCTAAGTGTGCCCTTCAGTTTGTGGAGAGAGGGCTGCAAAAGGCACCTCTTTGGCCCCTCCCTCTCCTGGCCTTGAGCTGTGGCTCTGTCATTCTGGCTCTCTTGTCTTTGCATCAAGTTTTAGCAAACCGTCAGGCTCCAAATTTCATGGAGACCATGGATGAAAACGTGCAATTTAGAGCAGATGCTTCCTCCAGAAAGGATTTGCGGCCTACACAGGAGAGCAGGCGCTCAGGGGCTGGAAAGTGGAGAGGCTTTTGGCAGAGTGGGGATTCCGCTCCCTGGGAAGGGCGGTTCTCCTGCCATAAAGGCAAAGTAGATCTTTAACTGAATCACGTGGGGATTTTGTTAAAATGCAGACTCTGACTGTGGAGGTATGGGGTGGGACCTGAGAATGTGCATTTCCACAAGGTAATGCGATGCTGCTCATCAGGGACCACACTTTGAGTGAAAGGGGTGCAGAAGATTGTTCATACCGGTGCACTGGTTCAGGTGGGCCACAGGTTCACAGAAGCACACCATGTACCCCCATCCCCACCTTCCACTGTTATCCCAAACTTAGTGGCTTTAAACACATTTATTCTCTTGTACTTTTTGAAGCCAGAATCAAGAATAAGTCTTACAGAGCTGAAACCAAAGTGTCAGCAGAGCTGGTTCTTTCAGCAGGCTCTAGGGGAGGATGCATGCATGTCCTTGCCTTTTCCAGCTTCACAGGCCACCCACAATCCTTGGCTCATGACCCTGGATCACATCACCTTTTCTCCCTCAACTTCCACCATCACATCTCCTTGTTCCCTGTCTGACCTTACTGTGTCCCGATTATAAAGACACCTTGGGATTACAGTGTCCCTCCCTGATGATCCAGTATCATCTTCCCAAATCAAAATCCCTAACTTCATCACATCTGCAAAGTCCCTTTTGCCATACAAAGTAACATATTTCATGGGTTCCGGGTATTAGGATTTAGACACTTTGGGGAGCCATTACTCAGCCCTACCACACTGTGTATTTCCAAAGAAAAATTACATTTTCTTACATACTCATATTTCAGTGACCAAAATCAGGATATTTAACCTTGACACACTTCTTATTTTGGGGGCAAGGGGAAGAATGTGAGCCCACCAGGGGGAGGCACAGAGGAAGAGAGAGAGAATCTTAAGCGGACTCCATGCTCAGCATAGAGCCTGATTGGGGGTGGGGGGGGCAGCTCCATCTCATGACCCTGAGATCATGACCTGAACAGAAATCAGGAGTCAGGTGCTTAACCGACTGAGCCACCCAGATGGCCCAAACGTGATACACTTCTATTATGTAATGCACAATTCACATTCAGTTTCCTCAATAACACTTTATAAAATTCTTTTTTCTGGTTCAGACTCAATCCAGAATCATGTATTCCATGCATTTTTAGGCCTGTTTAGGCTCCTTTGATCTGGAATGGTTCCTCCTCTTTCTTTGTCTTTCAGGATCTTGACATTCGTTAAGAGTACAGGCCAGTAGCTAACTGTCTCAACTTGGCTTTGTTCGTTATTTCCTCAATTAGACTCAAGTTTTGCGTTTTGGGCAGGACTCCACAGAAATATATTTCATCCCGCTAAGAAGTGCGTCCCATCAGGAGACACAGGGTGTCATTTTGTCCCTTGATTAGTGATGTTTACTTAGATGGCTTGACTGAGGTTATGCAGGTCTCACCACTGTAAAGTTCCTGTATTTCCTCTTGAAATCGATACATAATTTATGGGGAGAAACTTTGAGACTATATGAATATCCTATTCTTTATCAAATATTCATTGATTTTTAGGACTCACTGATGATTCTGGCTTGATGCAGTTATACTATAATGGTTACAGAATGTTGACTTAAAAAAAAAAACTCCATGATTCTTTCATGTTTATTAGTTGACATTTTACCTTAAGAACTTCCCCTCTCCCCTTCTCTCACTCACCTATCTGTTCTTTTTTTTTTTTTATTTTTTTTCACCTATCTGTTCTTATATTGATTCACAGATTTTAAAATTTTACTCAATTCATTATAATCCATTATAGTCATTATTTATTTCGATGGTCTAAATTGCCCCTGATTGGACTAATAGCAGCCCTCTTCCAGCTGGCTCCTGTGTCCTTAAACCATTTATTTTCTAACATGGATGAGATAATGCTCCAGGCTTCTTGGGCCTTCCCTGCCCCAACATTGGAATTCACCATTTCTCTAAGGAGCCCTGATTGCTCTTAAGTGACAAAGGCTATTTCAGATCAAGTTCCCTATGCTCAGCGTGTTCATTGCACTTAAATGTTTTTACTTCTAGGCTTTTGCAATGGAAAAAGCTAGGAAGTATTCTTTTTCTATATGCATATCTATGTATCTTTCCTTCCTTACACTGAAAAACGCCTCCAGAAAATGTTAAGACTGGAATCGAACCTTCATTAGTCACTTTATTATTAGCTCTTTTGGACTTAAAGTACATAATCTTCAGAAATATGGAGCTGGTCAGAAACACGCTGGGTGTTAGTTCATTTTATGTCACAGTCTCCAATGTAATAGCTAATATTTATTAAACACCATGTACCAGGCTAAGTGCTTTACATGTATTTGTTATCTCTTCTAATCCCCACAATTATGAGGCACATACATTTATTATTTTGTTCTACAGATGAGAAAACCAAGGCTCAGAGAGACCAAGCACCAGGATCGGAATTCGGTCCATCTGTTCCTGGAGCGTGTTCAGGCTGCTGCTCTTCACCGCCACCCCTAACCTGTGCTCTAACTCAGGCTACATGGCCTCCAGCTCCTGAAATCTGGCTAATAGTAAACACCAGGGCATCAGCTCAACCTCCTGTAGTTTCTTGCTTGGGCACCCATCTTATCTATGTCACAGATGACTGTAGCTTCCAACCTCAAAATAGCACAGCTTGCTGGGTCCTTAGAGCCCCTCTCGGGACCTCCCACCTGCTCAATTATTTCCTCTCTACTCAAGGGTAGAGATGTGTGGGTAAGTGGAGAACTTAGCCACCCTTAACCACCAATTGATAAATCAAGCTCCTCTCAGTCCTCATGAGCCCCCAGGACCTATTATTATCTGAGAACACAAGATAGCTGGAGAGCTTAAAAAAAAAAAAAAAAAGTCCATTTGAATCAGTAAGAGTAATTGACAAGTATGTATTTGTTGTTTTTTGGGGGAAGGGTGGCATCCCGAAGTATCTCATATTTATCCTGAAATGAATCCAAATTGCCTAGAATGTGTCTATTTTAAAAATCAGATTTGCTGTATAAAGTAATGTGACTCTGCTATGATGTTTCCCAGGCCCACAAGAATGGAAACTGAGTACCTGAAGAAGTGCTTCGGAAATTGCCTGAGCCGGGCGCTGGCGGATGTGGCGAAGGTTCGGCCCAGTGACCCTATAGAGTACCTGGCTCACTGGCTTTATCATTACAGGAAAATAGCTAAAGTAAAAGAGAAGGTGTGTATATGCACAGAGTTGTCTTGGGGAGGGCTTTCCAGCTTTCTCACAGTCATTTGAAATCCAAAGCAGGATTCCAGGCCTAGCCCAGAAAGGTTCTTGGTTTATTCCGCTTGTGAGATCCCTTCGGCCCAGATGTTCCTGAAGTGCAGGGAGTCTGGGGGTGAGGAAGGAATCCAGCTCAGAGGAGTTGTGGGATTGGTGGGTTTGGAGCCACTAGCCAGCAAAAGCTGGTCACAGGAGCAAACTCGGGAGGCCCACAGGGCTCGGGCCTGTGGTCTGTTCCAGTGAGGGCAGGCCCATTTGTCCAGGCTTCCCAGGGGCTGGCCTGATTCAGCTCTCCCCTCACCCCAGGAGAGCCAAGCGAAGATCCTGCTGCAGGAAGAATATGGTAATAGCCTCAAAGAAACAGAAATGACAGAAATGCTGAAGCAAGAGGAGTGTCAGATTCAACAGAAGAGTGAGAAGTCTCACAAGGTGGGAAGAGGAACCCAGCAGCGGGCAGGTAACACCCCAGTGGTGGGTACTGGGAAATCCAAGGGCCAGTGAGGCCACAGCGCACAGTACACTGAGGCTCTGCACCTTGCTCGTCCTTCTATCTCCTTATGTTTATCAAGTGTATTGATGATCCTGGTGATTGAAAAGAGGAAAGGTTGAAAGGCAAATCCATTTTAGATTTCAGGAACTACTTTAGATGTTACTGGTTTTAAAAAATTGGATTTTTGTAAAAATCTAAGTCATTTGGAAATAATATATTTCCTTACAGGATCTTTGGAACCCTTACTTTTCTTTTCTTTTTTAAGATTTTATTTCTTTATTCAGGAGAGACACACACAGAGAGAGAGAGAGAGAGAGAGAGGCAGAGACACAGGCAGAGGGAGAAGCAGGCTCCATGCAGGGAGCCCGATGTGGGAATCGATCCCAGGTCTCCAGGATCACGCTCTGGGCTGAAGGTGGCGCTAAACCGCTGAGCCACCCAGGCTGCCCTCTTTCTTTTCTTTTTAAAAGATTCTATTCATTTATTCATGAGAGACACAGAGAGAGGCAGAGACACAGGCAGAAGGAGAAGCAGGCTCCCTGCGGGGAGCCCCATGATGGGGGGGGCGGGGGGGAGTGGACACAACTGGGTCTTAGGATCCTGGGATCATGCCCTGAGCTGAAGGGAGATGCTCAACCACTGAGCCACCCAGGTGCCCCCTTGGAACCCTTTTCAAAAGTTATTCGGTATTTCAGAAACCAAATATGGTTTAAGTATATATTATTTTATTTATTATATACTACTTACTTAAGTGTTTCAGTTACCGTCTGCTATTTATTTATCGAGCCGCAGATGCCTTCTCTGTGATGCTGTAATCCTGGTGGTAAAGTATTACCTTCTTGTAGTTGGAAACTGCTGTGTGTTCATTGTTCTGACAAGCATATCTTTTATCTCCCATGATTTTTACCACCACCTTCTGAAAAACACCTTGTGCTGATTTTGTACTTTCTACAAAGTGCATGATACCTGGATAGGGAATTGACTCACAGGGCCTGATATCTGACATCCTTCCAGCTATCACAGCTATCCTGTGCATTGAAATCCTCAGTGCCTTTTTGTACACTTCTCTAGCTTTTGCTAGTTTCCAAAGTGACTTTGATGAAGAGACATGTAACTATTTAGCTTATATACACTCATTCCACTATGCTCAGCTCGCCTCATACTTCATAGATTTATTTTTATTTATTTATTTATCCTTTAAATTTTCTTATTTATATATTAATGGAAAACAGATTGAGAGAGGCAGAGACATAGGTAGAGGGAGAAGCAGGATCCCTGCTGGGAGCCCTACGTGGGACTTGATCCTGGGACCCCAGTGTCATGCCCTGAGCCAAAGGCAGATGCTCAACCACTGAGCCACCCGGGCGCCCCCGTAGATTTATTTTTTGAGTCTGGATGTTTGGTAGGTAAATTAAGTCAAAAGAAAGGTAGTTTCATGGTATTGTTTGACACTAAAGGAACTCTCCCCAAGGAATAATTCATTCTTTGAAAGGTTTCTGGAAGAGAGTAGGGCGAGGTCATGAAGCAGAAGTTGTCATCCCCTTGCTGCCCCCTCTCATCCCTTTCTAAGGCCACCGCTTTCCTGTTACCAGAAATACCTCTCTATATAAGGCAGGGAAATACTTCCCAAAACTCCACCCTAGTTTTATGAAGTCTTTATTAAAGAAAACTTTGCTCACATTAATGTTTTGAGTTTTCCCATTGAGTTACATCCAGGAGTTTTACACCCTGTGGCAATATTCCTTTGCAAGATTTAGATGAGTAAAAGGTATGCCTTCTTCTGCCAACTGTGAGACAAAGGCAATTGTCAGGGATGATGGGAGTGAGAGCCTGCAGGCTGCCTGGACTAAGCAAATTCTCAGTTTTAAGAAAGAATTCGTGTGCAAATTGATGCCCTTTTGTTAGAAGGAATCAGGGAGACCCAATAGGGATCTTAACACAAAGCTTACCTGGCCAGGGAGAGCTACTCTTATAGTAAAAATGGAAAGAGGTGGGTAGTGGGCAAAAAAATGGAAGTCCCTCAAATAAAATGAGATTCTAAGGTCTCATTTCTCCTTGGCTCAAGGCAAATTGCAAACTATTCCTTGCCACTGGACCTTTTTCAGATTTTGAGTCACTAGTGCTATTAAATCTGGTCTCAAATAGGCCCAAGATAGGTTGCGTAAAATTTCAGCAAGCCTGCTCATGGGTTTTTTATGCACATACTCAAAGCTTTGCAAAAGTTCCCTTAATGTCTTAAAACCATCATTGCTTGCATATACCTTAGAAAGTCTTTGAATACCCTACTGGTCCAGTGGGTGTGTCAAAAAGAGCAGTAGAAACAGCCCTGTGTGTGGTAGAGATCATATCCAATTATAGGAATCAAGAAGAGATGTTTAGAAGAGGTAGCGTTTGAGTCAGGCCTAAAAAAAAAGCTAGTGAAAGTCACCCTTGTATTGGTTTCTCTTTCTTAAGCTAAGGCAGTTTTGAGTCAGTAAGCCATAATTCTAAGTTTGAAAACAATCCCTTTGTTTATAAAAAGGTAGCCTTACAAATGTTTTATAAATATATTTTTATGGAGTCAATACATAGATTTGCGGCACAGACTCATAGCACTTTGAAGTTAGAAGGGTCTTATAGGTCACATGGGCAAATAGTGTCCTCTGTGCAGTGTCCCACAGAGATGCAGGGACAGGCGACCAGGAGAGCTTAAGCTCCATAGACCCCGCCCTCACCAGGGGCTGCAATCACATAGATGCTAGACTGCGTGATAGCCTCTCGTAGCTCATTGAGACTGAATTTATTTATTTTATTTTTTTCTCTGTGCTTCAGTTTGGATCATATCTGTTGATCTGTCTTCAAGTTTACTGACCTTTGCTCCTGTAATGCCCAATATACTATTTAGAGATTCCATGATTTTTTTTTTCGTTTCAGATGTTATACTTTTCAATTCTAGAATTTCTATCTGGTTCCTTTATAATTTCCATCTTCTTTGCTTATATACCCTACGTTTTCATTCATTGTGCCCATTTTTTTCTCCTTTACATTTTTGAAAATATTTCTCATAGCCATTTTAAGTCCTTGGCTGCAAGTCCATGGTCTTTATCATTTTGGGGTTTCTTTCTTTCTTTCTTTCTTTCTTTCTTTCTTTCTTTCTTTCTTTTCTTTCTTTTCTTTCTTTCTTTCTTTCTTTCTTTCTTTCTTTCTTTCTTTCTTTCTTTCTTCTTTCTTTCTTTCTTTCTTTCTTTCTTTCTTTCTTTCTTTCTTTCTTTTTCTAAGATTTTATTTATTTATTTGGCAGAGAGAGAGAGAGCACAAGCAGGGAGTAGGGGGCACAGAGGAAGAAGCAGACTCACCCTGAGCAGGGAGCCAATCTTGGGGCTTTATCCCAGGATGCTGGAATCATGACCTGAGCCAAAGGCAGATGTTCAATTGGTTGAGCCACCCAGGCATTGGGATCTCTTTGCTTTCTTTCTTTCTTTCTTTCTTTCTTTCTTTCTTTCTTTCTTCTTTTTTTTTTTTTAAGATTTTATTTATTTATTCATGAGAGACACAGAGAGAAGCAGAGACAGGCAGAGGGAGAAGCAGGCACCATGCAGGGAACCCGATGTAGGACTGGATCCCTGGAACAGGATTACACCCTGAGTCAAACACAGATGCTCAACCACTGAGCAACCCAGGTGTCCCATTGGGGTCTCTTTCTATTATATGCTTTTTTTCTAGAATATGGTTCGTATGTCTAGTAATTATTACTTGTGTGCTGAACATTGTAGATGATACTCTATAGGGAATCTAGATTATGTTGTTTCCTTTCAATGGTGTTGATTTTTGTTCTGGTAGGCAGTAAAATTATTGATGAATCATTTTGATTCTATCTGATTTGTTTTATGCTTTGCTAGAGCAGATGTGTTTCAATTTAGTTATTAGTCTTGGGCATGAAAATGGCAATGTTGTGTTCTTGGCATGCTGAGTGTGTTTTAGTCTCTGCTAATGACTCTTTTGCTTTTTTGTTTTGTTTAGCCACTGATATCTGTAGCTAGTTCCACAAAGAAGACTGCATTCATACAAGAGAACACAAAACCCCTTGAGAAGGATGCCATGAAACAGGACTCTCTGCCAGGTACTTCCAGTATGATTCCAGGAATGCCTCAATAGATTCCTCCTCGAGAGTCATCTGGCCAGACTGACTGTAATGTCAAAACTCTGCAAGAAATAAATTACTAGGCTTTTCAGCATGAAATTGCTCCCCAAATGTATCCTGGCTCCAAATTTCTTTCTTAAGTTATCAAAAAGTGGATGATTCTCATGATGCTTCTCCCAAAGCTGCAAACTGAGAAAATGGCCAGATAGGCGCTGAAGATGGTAACTATGTGGATTAAACCAAGATTGGAGGGCTGTGGAAGGAGGTGTCATGCCAGGACTCTCCAGCCGAAGGTCTGTTCTAGTAGCTGTGAAAACACTTGAATCATGTAAACATTTGAACTACTGATAGGATAAAATAAACTCATGAGGATTTTAAATAAGTAACCAAAAGACTTTTTCCTCTTTGATTTTTCTTTTTCTTTTTTTTTTTTTTTTTGAGATGGTTAAAACCCATCCATCTCATGTATTCATGTCTTGACTTTAGGTGAACTTGCCAGTCAGGCCTAGAGTGCTTACACATGTCCTAGAGTATCCCTGTGTTACTGACAATAGGTATTTTAATACAGCTCCAATGACAGTAAAGCTCAAAGAGTGTTGTGGCCACACACCAAGAGGGTATGACATGGTTATTACTTCCATGATGAGGCTTTTGGGGAAGAAGAGGATGGGCTTCCCAAGCTGGCTTGAAAATGGCCTGAGGTAGCAAAGAAAGGAGACTGGTTTGGGGTTTGCACAGGTGTCAGGAGTGGGCCCAGGTAGGAGAGTTCTTATCCTTGGGGAGAAGCTTGTCTTGTTTGGAACTCCCACTGTGCCAAAATCAGAGCACCTGAGTTTATCAGCTTGCCCAGAGGTGGGGAAGAGGGAGCAGGAAGTCTAAAAGTTGTCAGCAGTCAGACACCAAAAGAATGGAGTTGGACTTTTTCACAGAGGGCAAACCTGGGAAACGCTGAGTGGCCTGGACCCACTCAGTCTTTGGGTTAAGTGCTCTGGGTGGGTGCTGAGGTCCTTACTTCTAATTTGCACCTGGTGAGTGGGCAGGCAGCCACATTTTCCAGAGTAGCTGGAAAAAGCCAAAGGATCCAAAAACCCACACATGGGACCAAAGAGAGCTTTCTAGAGGACCCACGAGCATCTTGGGTGGATGGGGTGGTATCTGCAGCATCCCCAGCAAGAAGGTGTAGTCTGGGAAGCTGATCTTCTAATTGGGGGCAGTCTTCTCTTGGACATCACAATCTGTGTGGGGTAAGTTGTAACTTTTGTCCACTTTAAAGGATTCTATACTTTTGCCTTTGATCGTTCTTTGGCCCTAGTGTTTGATCATACCACTGGGTGGTGAAAATGTAAGCAATCTCTACTAATGTTTTGTTGCACTCTTGCCAAGTTTGCCTTTTCTGTTGTTATTTTGTTTCTGAAAAGTTGTTACAATTCACTTTCTTGGGCACAAATCTTAGCAGGCCTCTGCTGACCTACCTATGGATTGCTAAATCAAAACGTATTTGCATCTTGGGGACAAATGAACAGACATTTCATTGAAGAGTATATACATATGACAAATAAGTCCATGAAAATATGTTCAACTCCATTAACCATTATGGAAATGCAAATTAAAATCACCATGGTGCGTCACTACACACTGGTCAGGATAGCTAGAGTTAAAAAATAGTGACAACAGGGGCTCCTGGGTGGCTCAGTCAGTTAAGCATCTGACTCTTGATTTCAGCTCAGGTCAGGATCTCAGGGCTGTGAGATCGAGCCACGTGTTGGGCTCTGTGCTGAGCGTGGAGCCTGTTTGAGATTCTCTCTCCCTCTCTCCTTCTGTACCCCACTCCCTTTCTTCCTCCCCAAAAAAAGTTTAATTTTTAAAAAGTTGATAAAATTCTCACCTTATGTACACTCCGTTTTCAAACACCCTCAGTTATCTCACTAATATACTGGAGTTTTCATTTTAAAAAGAAAATTTTATCTTTTATCTTTAATTGCAATCAGTGTTGCCCCATTGCCACCTGGAAAGCTAGACTAATGTATACTACCATTCAAAAATGGCATTTCTTTTTTTTAAGATTATTTATTTATTTATTTATTTGAGAGAATGAGAACATGAATAGTGAGGTGGGGCAGAGGGAGAGGCAGAAGCAGACTCCCCACCAAGAGGAGAACCCAACATGGGGCTCGATCCCAGGACCCTGAGATCATGGCCTGAGGCGTAGGCAGACGCTTAACCAACCAAGCCACCCAGGCGCCCCCTAAAGTGACCACTTCTTGATCCTCTTGCTGTACTGAGCTAGTTATTTTACTTTTATTTTCTGCTAATTTAATATGTGGAAAATAGTATAGTTCTTTATTCATATTCCAGATACTGGACACCAATCAGATACATGTTTTTCAAATACATACTATTAATATTCCCATTTGACGAATGAAAGATCTGAAGCACAAAAGACGGCAGTGAGCCTGTTTGAGCCCACGTGGCTGGAAGCGGGAGAGCCAGTGTTCCAACTCCTAACACTTTGGTTCCAGAGTGAGGCCTCAAGGGCCTGACTTCACTCATGGGCACGGCCCTCGGAGGAGCAGCCTCGGAAATCACCTGGTTAGGGCCACGGGTTCACGGCCTGGCTCATCCCTCTCCCAGCAGAGAAGGCTCTGGTCCACGGCTCAGGACACACTGGGTCACGACCGGTGACTAGAGGCTCATAGGCTCTACCAAGAGCTAGGTTTGCCCAGGGACTGAGTGGCGAAGCAAAACAGCCACGTCCCTCCCCTCTCCCCAGGGCAGTGGCTGGAGGTCACTGCCAATGCCCAGGCTGCCCCTTCCCATGGACGCGTCCTCTAGAGGAAGTGTGAGGCCTTCACACAGTGTGTGGTCTTTCTCGCCTCTCTCCTAAGGTAACATTACATATCCTGCCTCTGACCCAGCTGGCTTTGCTTTCAGTGAGCAACTAAAGATGACCCCGAGGATGGACAACCACGTTTTCCTCACTAGCTCTCATGGTTGGCAGCTCTCTTCACAGGCCTCCCCACGACGGGTAGCTGCGACAGGCAGGAGTTTCCGTGCTGAGTCCAGGGGAGATGTCCACCGACCACAGCGAGTCCAGTGCAGGGGGAGACAGTGCATGACAGCAGGTGAAAGACACCGCGTGGAGCACTTCCCCGGGAGGAGGGCATGTGCAAAGGCTTGGAGGCAGGAGGAGAACTCACTAGGGCATCCACGGGGTGCCCGGGTTGGAGCTGCCGGAGAGGCTCAGGGTGCAGGGGAAGAGTGGGATCTGGGAGAGGCTGGGGGGTGGGGAGCGCTCCACAGAGAGTGGGAAGGAGAAGTCCAGAACGGTTCAGGGAGAAAGGAAGGGGCCGCATCAATTTGCTCCAAAATAATGGCTGATTTTTTTTTTTAATTTTTATTTATTTATGATAGTCACAGAGAGAGAAAGAGGCAGAGACACAGGCAGAGGGAGAAGCAGGCTCCATGCACCGGGAGCCCGATGTGGGATTCGATCCCGGGTCTCCAGGATCGCCCCCTGGGCCAAAGGCAGGCGCCAAACCGCTGCGCCACCCAGGGATCCCTAATGGCTGATTTTGAAGTGACTTTAATATCAGGACCGTTCCCAAAGAGCAAAGGTTCAAGATGGAATGCTTTCCCCCCAAAGAACATGTGTCAGTCAGACTTTCTATACTTTTTTTTTTTAAGTTTTTCTTTTAATCCTAGTGTAGTTAACATATCATGTGGTATTAGTTTCAGGTCCATACTAGAGTCCTTCAACACCTCCATGCATCAGCTGGGCTCATCGACAAGGGCACCACTTAATCCCCATCACCTACTACCCGCCCCCCCACCTCCCTTCAGTCACCATCAGTTTGTTCTCTAGAATTAAGAGCCTGTTTCTTGGTTTGTGTGTGTGTGTGTCTCTCTCTCTTTCCCCCCTTGGCTCATTTATTTGTTTCTTCAATTCCACATACAGGGGCACCTGGGTGGCACCTGTGATGGAGTCAGGCCTCCTGCTCAAAATCTCTCTCTCTCTCTCTCAAATAAATAAATAAAATCTGAAAAAAGAAAGAAAGAAAGAAAGAAAAAGAAAGAAAGAAAGAAAGAGAAAGAAAGAAAGAAAGAAAGAAAGAAAGAAAGAAAGAAAGAAAGAAAGAAAGAAAAAGAAAGAAGAAAGAAAGAAAGATACAGTTCAAGAAGCATGGTCTTTGTTTTCAAGACAACTATCTGACTCATGTTGGATATGTAATATGTACCGGGCACTACGCTAAGTGCTTAATTACATTACCTCATTCAGCTCTCTCAGCTCCCCGAGATGGGCACTCTAATAATCCCCGCGTTACAGCTCAGGAAACAACTGAGGCTGAGAGAGGAATGGTTGGCCCAAGGTCAGACAGCCGGGAGGTGGCATCCAGGTCTGCCGTCTGGAGCTCACGCACTTGACTGCCAGGCTGGGTTGCCTCCCACTTACTGAGAGAGGAAGTCTAATTCCCCTGTCCATGGACATTTTGCTCCAAGTCAATTACTGTCTTCTTCTTACCTTTTAGATGAAATTAAATCTTCAAAGAGCTTTCAAATGATCATTGTTATCCAGAAGCATTTACGCTCACTTATGCATATTTTATTGTCTTGATTATCAGCCAAAATTAACCGATGCTCTAAGCATTTGCAACCCCAAACAGGATACTTCAAAATTTCATCTTAGGTCCTTTCGGGATGCTGTTATAGCCGTGAAAGGCATAAAGTCCACCAGCTAAAGTTTTTCCCAGTGACACAATAATGTCTTCTAGTGAAAATGTTCTTTTGAGTAAAAAGTACTGATTGATATCATTCTTATATTTCTGTATAGATTGTAAATATTTTTCAAATGGAATAATATCTTATAGGGAAAGAAATACCCCTTTAAAAATGTTTGGAGAGCAGCCCGGGTGGCTCCGCGGGTTGGCGCCACCTTCGGCCCAGGGCATGATCCTGGAGACTCAGGATCGAGTCCCACATCGGGCTCCCTGCATGGAGCCTGCTTCTCCCTCTGCCTGTGTCTCTGCCTCTTTCTCTCTCTCTCTCTGTCTCTCATGAATAAATAAAAAATCTTAAAAAAAAAAAATGTTTGGAAAGAGGATAAGAAGGATGACCTTTGGGGAACAAATACAAAAGCTATGATCTCACAACCAGATTCATTAAGAATTTGAAAATGAAATAGCTTCTTTTAACCAAGAATGTGGCTTTAAGAGGATACTTGTCAATAAAGAAAAACCGGTGAGTGATTTGCATGGCAGGATTAAAATTTATGATTTGTGTGAAGATGCTTGGGATCCCTGGGTGGCTCGGTGGTTTAGCGCCTGCCTTCAGCCCAGGGCGTGATCCTGGAGACCTGGGATCGAGTCCCACATCGGGCTCCCTGTATGTATGGAGCCTGCTTCTCCCTCTGCCTGTCTCTCTCTCTCTCTCTCTCTCTCTCTCTCTGTCTCTCAAGAATAAATTAATAAAATCTTAAAAAAAAAAAAAGATGCTTGAGCCAGTAGCTCCTCAAGGAGGCTTACAACTGAGTTACATTGCATGTCTCATATTAGTAAAAGGAAAGTCCTCTAGGTCTTTCTGCTTTCAAGCTCTGTTTTTCAAGAAGAAATTTCTAAAGTCTTTCAGCAAAAGGCAAGTCTGAATATCACAGAAAGAAGAGAATTTCAGTTAGTGTTCCCAGAAAGCAGACCTTTGGAAGTCATGGTCAGAAGTCATGCTGGCACCTGATAGGGTTTCTTGGGTCTGTGTCCTCTAGAGTCATGGTCAAAAGACACTCGTTCCAAAGGAATGTTTAGAAAAGGAAACAATTCTGTGGTTGCCACTGTCCAAAAGGACAACTCTTAGGAATAGAGATGACAGGATCCAAAGACACCATTGTCTGAAAATATCACACTTGTAGATAAGTTGAGGCAAAGTGAAATGGAATGATCAAAAATATCAAGAGACGACAGTTCATAGATAGGGGTCGTTGGAGCAAAATTGCTCTGTAAGAGGCACCAGAAAAGAAAAATCCACATATCATGCCAAGAAGGGAGAAATTCGTAAAAAAGCATTGCCCCTAATGATGAAACTCATGGCCATTTCAGCCAGACTGCCATCAATCCCCACCCCTCCTCTCAGATAGTCACTCCTGGGGACATATTCCAGAACCAAAATGGGGTATAATGCAATATCTCCACACCATTTGTCTGGAGAAACTAACTAGATGGATGCAAATAGCTGGGAAGAGACTTTGCAAGAATTATCACCAGGAGAGATAAATTCTAAGGATGAGCCTGACCAAGGAAAAACCTTTGTGAATAATGACCAATAGGAAGCAATTTTATGAGAAAAGTTAGCCAAGGGAAAATTCCTCGATATTCATCACTGTCATCAACAGTACATAAAATCAGTGTTTATGAGACCCCTCAAAAACCAGGTGCTGAATAAAGAGATTCCACGAGTAAAATTAGCCACAAAATAATTAGCTCAACAGGGTCCCTTGGAGGCCTGAATCCTTGGATAAACATATTCAAGACAAGGCTCTTCAAAAAGTAGTGCATGTGGTGGTGCATGAGCCTTGTTGGCTCAGTTGGTAGAGCATGTGACTCTTGATCTCAGGGTCATGAGTTTGAGTCCCATGTTGGACCTGGAGCCTACTTAAAAAAAATTTTTTTAAAGTAGTGTGCGTGTGTGTGTGTGTGTGTGTGCACGTAGCTCTCTCTCTCTCTCTCTCTCTCTCTCTCTCTTTTTAAAGACGTGATTGGGGCATATTCTTTAAGTGACATCAGTGGATATCTCATCAGTGGGCAAATGTGACTGGGACCAGCTCCTCAAGCAACTCCCTCAGGGGAGGCTATCATGCAGAAAAGATGACGACAAAGATATGCTCTCTCACAAGTCTATTCAGGAGCAGTTGGATCCAATTAGCAGAAATGCAGAAGGAAATTCCCCCCAAAAGTCTGGTCTGGAAGAACTGTTCCATTTAGGACATAATTACAGAGAAAATGGCATTAGAAAGAGAAGCGTCCACCAATAGGGTTGGCCAGAAAGGAAGGCACTCAGAAAATTCATACATAAAAATAATGCCCCAAGATCAAAATGTTCAGAACAAAACCTCAAAAAAGGCCGCCTCTGAAGGATGATTTGTTGAATCACTGAGAAATGATAAAACTAAGTAAATCGTGAAATCAGGAGGAATTTAACCCATGTATAAGGGCAAGCCCCTGGGCAGAGTTTCTTGGGATTTACTCTTCAGGAGTAACAGGTTTGCCCACGAGGTTCTGCAGGACAATATTCCCGAGAACATGACTTTAGACACATTAGTTTCCACCTCCAGATCCCCTCAAAACAAAATATCCAAAGAATTATCATTGTCATGGGTAGAGCTACTGAGTAAAAAGACCCCAAGAAAGAACAAGTTTCTCAGCAAATGTCATCACAAATAGTAGTATAGGAGTCTGGTCAAATAATGCCATCTGGAGATTAAAAGGTTCAGGTATAAGATTAGTCAGATTAAAAATCTCCCAAGCAATTCTTTAGAAGAGGAACAAGTAATGAATACTTTGAGGCTGGGCAATTCTCCCCAGCATATGCTGTCAGAAAATCTGTGGAGAGGATCCAACTCAGTGAAGTTCCCTGGCAAACATTAATCAAGAGAAAAAAAAAAATCTTTAGAGAAAGATAGCCAAGACAAATGTCTTAGGAATCGGGAGTAGTTTAGAGCCAGGCTGAGCTGCCACTGAGCTCACGATGCCATCTGCTTAAGCCCATCAGGAAGAAGTGCTCAGCATTGTCTCTCCTGTAGAAATTACCTCTTCTGAAAAAAGTTCCATGGTCTCAATTAATCTCTTTTCAGGAAAATTAGATAACCAAGGGAAAGCACATCTGGGCCACGTAGTCCCACAGATGTCACCTAGTAGTGCAAACTCTGGAGTCAGTGTTACCCAGGGCACAGCTGTAGAGGGCAGTCTTCCTCCGTGTTCTATAACCCCTTCCTAGGTGTCCACGAAGGCGTGAAGATTTTCTCCACTTTTAGTTTAATTTGCTTGCCCTGTACTTCAAAAACAATCTTTTCAAAAGTTTTCACAAGATCTATAATTGCTAAATTATGGAAACAACCCGGTTGTCCATCAAATGATGAAAGGCTAAAGGAGATGTCACACACACACACACACACACACACACACACACACACACTGGAATATTATTCAGTCATAAACACGAATGAGTGGTTCAGTCAGCTAAGGGTCTGCCTTCGGCTCAGGTCAAGATCTCAGGGTCCTGGGATCAAGCCCCACTGGGGGCTTTCTGCTCAGTGGAGAGTCTGCTTCCCCCTCTCCCTCTGTCTCTCCCCCCGGCTTGTGCTGTCTCTCACTCTCTCTCTCTCTCTCTCTCAGATAAATAAATAAAATCTTAAAAAAAAATGAAATCTTGCCTTTTGAAATAACATGGAAGGACCTAGAGAGTATTATGGTAAATAAAATTAATCAGGGAAAAACAAATACCATATGATTTCACTCGCATGTAGAATTTAAGAAACAATACAAACATGCAAAGGGGAAACAAGAGACAGAAAGAGAGAGAGAGAGAGAGAGAAACCAAGAAACAGACTCTTAACTATAGAGAGCAAACTGAAGGCTACCAGAAGGGAAGTGAGTGAGGGGATGAGTAAAATAGGTGATGGGGATTGAGGCACTTACTGTGATGAGCACAGGGTGACGGATGGACGTGTTGAATCACTACGTTGTGCTCCTGAAACTGATGTTACACCGTATGTTAACTACCTGGAATTTAAATAAAAACTTAAAAAAAAAAAAAAGGTTTTCACAAGAGAAGACTCCAGACTCAGATGAACATCTCAGCAAACAAAAATGAAAGTCCAGCGCCTTAGAGCGAGGTCGTTCAGGAGAAGTACCCAAAGAAGGACTCCCAAAGACTTCCCTTTAAAGACGGATGAAGTTGCCAGAGTGTGTCTGCCTTCAGAGACAAGTCAGCAGCTGGGAGGGGATGTTACCAAACTGCTTCTCCAGGAGAGGTGGATGTGAGAGGGAAGGCCAGTGGGCAGATACCAGTGTTTCAAAGAAGTTTCATCATGAGAGAGAAGTTCCCTGGAGGCTGTTCATCAAAGCTGCACTGCTCCTCATACCTCCACACTTGGATTCAAATTCCTTCTCAAAAGTGGTTATTTTACAGGTGACTAACTTCTCCACTGTGCTTACATGATATTCCTTCGACATGAAGAGTAATGGTGAAGGGTGCCTGGCCTGTTCAGTCGAGAGAGCATCTGACTCTTGATCCTGGGGTTGTGAGTCGGGCATGGAGCCTACTTAAAAAAAAAGAAAGAAGGGAAAAAAGAATAATGGTGAAGTCACCTAAGAAACTGTTTTTTAATAGATCATCAATACGAAACATAACAAAATACCAAGACTAAAAGAGCATAAAATGCTTTGGAAACTCCAGAAGAAAAAGTAAATGACTATCTGGGCACCTAAGGAAAAAATGAGAGGTATGTAGCTTCTTAGCTCAATGAAGATGGGAGACAAAGCAAAACAAACAAACAAAAAGAATTGATAGTAAGATTGGTCAATTTCTACTTGATTTTCCCCTCAAGTAATTGGTTTTTTAATCAGAAAGAAACATAATGATTAAGAACAAGAATTTTGGGTTCAGCAGGACCTGTATACAAATCCAAGCCCTGATGCTTACTAGCCACATGCTGCAAGCAAGCTACTAACCTCTCTGTGCCCCAGATGCCTGCCTCCCCTAAAACTAGCACACTTGTAAGATTTCCCATGTAAGGTTGTTTTGGGGTTTCCATGGGGCAACCCATAGAAGTGCTCAATAAACAGCAGCTATTTGCCATGTTTTCCCAGCTCAATATGGCCTCTGAAGACTATTGCCTGAGAGTGATTACCCATATTTTAGTGATCTTATCCCACATACTAGTTCAGATTCCTCCCTACATTGTGTCATCCCTGGTGATATGTCCTGTGATCACATATACGATGCCACCTAGATCTCTCCTGCTCAGTGAATTTTTGCCTCCTCTGCTCTCTGAAGAGTGGCTTGGAGGTGGCCAACCAGTCGCTGCTCCCTGCCACCTGCGGGGTGCCTCCAAGGGCTGAAGCATCACCGTAGGCCCCAGACATGCTCTGAGCCCTTGAGGCATTCTGGTAGAGGTCAGGAAAGGAACCTCTGGCCACTCTGTGGCTCCTGCTGCTCCTCTGATCCCGCAAAGGAAGTGAGGCATGAGAAGGTGCTTGTCAATGTATCAAGCTGTACAGAGCTGTATGTGCAAATTTGTCCAGCAAAATATGTTTACAGTAATGAAAAGCCCAAAGCACTTAGAATGCCTGCAACCAGAGGGGCCGTGGTACCAGGTCTGCATGACCCTGTGATTTTGGTATGTGTGTCTGTCAGGGCATGTGTGTGAGACAGAAGGAGAGACAGAGGGGATCCCTGAGTGGCTCAGCAGTTTGGCACCTGCCTTTGGCCCAGGGCACGATCCTGGAGTCCTGGGATCGAGTCCCACGTCGGGTTCCTGGCATGGTTCTCCTTCCTCCTGTGTCTCTGCCTCTTTCTCTCTATCATAAATAAATAAATAAATAAATAAATAAATAAATAAATAAATAAATCTTAAAAAAAAAGAGAGAGAGACAGACAGAGAGAAGGAGGTGGGAGAAAGGTCAAGGGTTTGAAAAGATGCTGTAAAAGGGATTGGGGCCTTTTGCCTTATTCCAAAAACTGTTTTACAAGACTCAGAATCCACATAACTAAAAATAAAGGTTCTCTGTCTCGTATCATTTCTCCCCCCTGTGTAAGCAGAGCCCTTCTAGCATCCCTGTGAAGGGGAAGAGGAGGAAAGGGCGTGATGGGTGTTTGAGGCCTCTGGCTTAACTGTACCACCACTACCACAGGAGGCAGGACAGAGGATGGAGGAGGGACAGAGGGAGGGGAGGGGCTCCAGGTTTAGGGAACTTTTGCAAGCCCTGCCTGCCCCCCACGGTCCCCTCTAAGGGTTTTGTTTTACAAAACTGGCAAAACAAACTCCAGAATTTTGCAGGGTTGCATCCCGGGTTCCACCATGCTTAGCGTGGAAACTTTCCTTAAAACAGAGAGAGGGACATTTCCTGAACACCAAAAGCAGAGACATATACGCAGAGACTGACCATTTTAAGGGCGGATTGCAAAAGGAGAGCTTTGATTTGGTGTTTAGTGGTTTGTGTGTTTGGGACAGAGGGGTAGATGGAGAGAACCAGGGGTGTTATCGGAATTCATCGAGAAAACATTCTGTTGTGACTATAGCGCTGCCGTCAAAAGCAATAACGTAGAGACATATGTGAGGACCTAGCCGGTGTGCTATCTCCGGGCCTGTGTGCATGCGTGTGTGCGGGTCTGTGCACAGAGACCTACCCAGAGACGCTCATCCGAGCCATAGGACCATTGCTCAATGTTGGCGTCATTAACACTTTCCTGGATCACTTAAACTTCTTTAACAATGATCGTGGATACTATAAAATTAAAAAGAAATAAAGCATTTTTTCCCACTAAGGAAATAAAATTTATTTTTTTTTAAAAGTAAAATTTAGGGGCACCTGGGTGGCTCAGTCAGTTGAGCTTGAGCTTCTGCCTTCAGCTCAGGTCATGATCCCGGGGTCCTGGGATAGAGTCCCAGAGTTGGGCTCCCTGCTCAGTGGGGAGTCTGCTTCTCCCTCTGTCTCTGCCTTTTCCACAGCTTGTGCTCTGTCAAATAAATAAATACTAGGAAAAAATCTAAAAAATAAAAAAATAATAATAATAAATAATTAAAAAGTAAAATTTATCCATATGAATCTAAGCAGCTCAATTTTTCTTACCTTAAGAAGTCTGTGGCGCCCGGGTGGCTCAGTGGTTGAGCATCTGCCTTCAGCTCAGGGCATGATCCCAGGGTCCTGGGATCGAGTCCCACATCGGGCTCCCTGCAGGGAGCCTGCTTCTCCCTCTGCCTGTGTCTCTGCCTCTCTCTGTGTGTCTCTCCATAAATAAAAAATCTTAAAAAAATAGAAGTCTGAAATATACATTTCTTTGTGACCATTAGCTGGGATGCTTCATTCCCCGGTGTTTGGGTTTCAACAGGATTCTTGTGCACCAGCCTCTGGAATGTGACCACAGTTCTTCTGACTGCTTTCTCCACGGTCCTTCCCCCTGGGAAGGGAACTGACCTCCCTGGCTGTTGAGATTGTCGTGTGCCTGCTGGTCGTGGGGTTCCATTTCTCTGCTGGACAGATGAAGTGCATTCAACGTGACACTGTTTGGTGCCTTCCGGATGGTCTTGGGAGCCTAGGTCCTTGTCAGAGGCTCTGCACGTCTAACCCACTGAACCTGCTCTCATGTCATAACGCTGCCCTTCCGATTAGAATGATTGCAACAGCCTTTGCAATGGCCATGATCCGATGCCCACAGCCAGTGTTTTGGTCACTAACACAACCACCATCAGCAGAGCTCTAACTGTCCTCTGCGAGGCATAGAGCATCAGGGGCCTCCTTGTCAGGAAAGTCAGTCTCTGCTAATTCCACCTGCGATCACCCACCTCTGGCTGCCACTAGCCCTGGTGACACTGAAATGAGTTAAGTCACAGACAGTGTACAGAGGGGTTTGTGTGGCACGGGACCAGATCCTCCGGGGCTGCTACCGTCCCTCCCACTTGGGTTAGGCTAACATCACATAATTTCAAACCTGTAGCAGCGTCAGCACTGTGGGGACGCACCCCCACCTCCTTCCCCAGCACCTGCACCCTTCTCCCTTCCAAGGCCACCTAAGCCCCAGGCTGTGCTTCCTCCCACAGCCAGATGGTGTCAGCAGCACTTCACAGACTGTGGTCTGAGAAGGCCTCTCCCCAAGGAGGCTCAGCGGCCCACGTGGCTGCTTACACAAAGAACCAGGCACAGACAGACAGACTTTTGATAGATGGCAGACTGGATGCCTTATTTTGCATTTGTTTCCATGGAAGTTTACTTACCACTTTATTTTGTGTAAAATCCCCCTGCTTCAGCCTCCAAATCTCTCATTAAGTAAATATAAGTATCAGAGAGGGAGACAAACCAGGAGAGACTCTTAACTCTGGGGAACAGGTTGAGGGTGGTTGGAGGAGAGGGGAGTGGGGGGATGGAGTAACTGGGCATGAAGGAGGGCATGTGGTGTGATAGGTGACAGATAAATGATTGCGCACTACATCGGAAACTAATGATGTACTACATGTTGGCTAACGGAATTTAAATAAAAATAAATAAATAAAAATTTTAAAAAGGGTAACCTCGGTGGCTCAGTGGGTTAAGCATCTGCCTTCGGCTCAGGTCATGAGGTTTATGTTGGGGTCCCTGCTCGTGGGGAGTCTCCTCTCTCTCTCTCTCTCTCTCTCTCTCTCTACCTCTCCCTCTGTGGGCTTGCTTGCTCTCTCTCCCTCAAATAAATTAAAATATCTTTAAAAATTTTTTAATTAAGAAAAAAGAAAATATAAGTAGACCTCATATAAGGAGCAACTCACAAATAATAATGGCTATTTGTTGAGCACTTCCCTGGTGCAGGCACCGTCCGGGGAGAGAAAGCCCCTGCCCTCGTGGAGTTTACAGAGTAAATTGATGCAGCCGTGAAGATGAAGCTAAAGAAGGCAGGGAAGCCACAGTGCAGATCATCTTGTTCAGTATGGCAGCTTATGAATTTGGCAGCCCCAACCTGGGTCTGGACAAACCACAGCCCCCAGACAGGCAGACCATGTCATGATGCTGGGCCTCATTGTCTGGAGGAGGCCAGCTGTCCTCAGGCTTGCATGGCTGGTTTCAGGTGTGAGGTGGAAATTGATGTGTTGGTATGTGTTTCACTTGGCCATCCGTGCATCTATCCATTTATGTGGAAATGAATTATACCTTATCTCTATGTTTTCCTTGCACTGTGACCTTCCCCAAGTCACTGAACCTCTCTAATCTTCATCTTTCAGAGAAAAGTAATGCTTTCTTTACGGAACTGACGTGATGATTCCTGAGATGATGGATGTAAAACGCAGAACGGGGCCAGTCGTGAGTGTATGGCAACTGGTAGCTATTGTCTTCACTGTGATAAGAGTTAACACAAGACCAGTAAGTACCAAATATGAGCCGATACCATGCTTGGCTCTGCACACATAGAGAAATTTGTCCAACATAATCCTTTCCCCATGGTGCTTCTAATCCGATTAAGGAGCAAATCATATACCAGATAATAATTACTCAAAGTTGACTGGAATCATATCCCAAGAGAGGAACCCCAAGTCCCCAGAGATTCCAAAGCAGGAGAAGTTGCTGTGAAGATAGGAAAGGAAAATTAGGGAGCCCTGGGTGGCACAGAGGTTTGGCGCCTGCCTTTGGCCCAGGGGGCGATCCTGGAGACCCGGGATGGAATGCCACGTCGGGCTCCCGGTGCATGGAGCCTGCTTTTCCCTCTGCCTGTGTCTCTGCCTCTCTCTCTCTCTCTCTCTGTGTGTGTGTGTGTGTGTGTGTGTGACTATCATAAATAAATAAATAAATTTAAAAAAAAAAAAAGGAAAGGAAAACTAGCTTAGACCTTTGGATCTAAACATGGGTAGGGAATACAGGGGCAAAGGTCAGCCCTATGTACCCAAGGTGGTGCAGAGGGAAGCCAACCTTAGCAGCCAGTGTTCCATTTGCTGAATAAATCAGAACACAACCTGCAGCCATCTAGAAGGTTCCATTCAATATACTCAAAAAGCCTCTTTCTTCCCTAACGGTTGCAGTAGCTGACAAACGGGGTCACAAAGGCACCTCCCTGAGGTCTCACAGAAGTCCTGTGAAGAGAGGAACTGTGGAATTTGCTCAGAGAACTTTCCAAAGTGCCTAGAGAAAGATTAAGCCTTTATCTCCGGTGCTGGAACTTCTTACATTCTACCACCCCTGTAGATGCATTTAGCAAGACCCTATAACACGGGTAACATGGTTTCCTTATGGCTAATTATAGCCCGGAGCCATACAAGTCAACCACTACTACAGACATTTGCCTCCTGGAAAGGTCAGTGAAGGCTTCAAGAAGCGGGTGGCACTGATCTGGGCCTCGGTGAGATTTGGGGAAGATGGCGCAGAAAGGAAGAAGAGCAAATAAGACAGCAGCAGAGGTGGGAATACACAGACCATGTCTAGATGTGATAAATGTGCCTATTTTGCTGGAGCAGAGGACACCTGTGGCCCTGACAAGAACTCCAGTTCCAGGAGCTTCAAAGACTGCTTCTGCTGTAAGGGTTCCGGGCTCAGGGTTGGAATGCATTACCTCATCATATCTCCCGCACACTAAATACTATCACCTCTGTTCTTTAAGAGAGGTTTCTTAAAGGCTGTTAAAACTGGAATTCAACCCAAACCCCAATCCCTAGTTAGAGCTGTTATGCAGTGCTGGCTTCCAGTGAGATATGACTGGACAAGTACAGTAGGGTCCGGTCAGAGATGGCCTTGAATACCTAGCAGCGTGTGACCTTCAGTGGTGCTAAAGCTCTGCAGTGAGAACATTTTGGAGGCTGTAAAGATGCAGCAGAGGCTCTGTGAGCCTGAGCAGAAAGGTCTGCATACAGACTCAAGCCAACAAACAACCCAATGTACAGGCCGGAAACTCTCTGACTTGGTATAGTCTGCTGGGAGTGGGACTCCAGGTCCAGGGCACAGGGAAAGGCTTCCCAGGTACTGGGTATGCTCACACTGCCATTCTTTGGCAATATTCTGGGTTTCTCTCCTCTTCAGGACTCAAATGGGGCATGTGACTTGTTTCCACAGTTATCTACACTTGTACCCAGTAAAAATGAACCACTCAGGAGGCTGATGGTCGTATGAGAAAAAAAAAACCAAACTGCTAGTGGTGAGAATCAAGTGCCATGTAGGCCCTCTCCCCACTGCCCTGGGAGCACCACAGGACCTTGGGTCCCTCCTTTCCCTGATAGACGAGGAGGAAAACTCAACGGACCTGCTGGAAAGTCAGGCTGCTGAAGCACAGGAAGTGGCCAGCTGTGAGCAGATCTCTGTATCATCTGCAAAATAGTAGGACAGACCAGGTGATCCTGAAGAGCCTTCAGACTTTGTTTTGTTGTTGTTGCTGTTCCACTTTTTTTTATCATGGTAAAAAAAAAAATTGCAAGACATAAAATTTCTCATCTTAGCCATTTTTAAGCCTGCACTTCAATATGCTGTATACTCACATCATTCATTGCACCACTGATCTTCAGAACGTTTTCATTTTGTAAAACCGAAACTTCATACCCATTAACCAACTCTCCACATCCACCCCTCCCCTGCCCCTCTGGTAACCACCACTTTACTTTCTGTTTCTAGAAGTTTGACTGCTTTGCATACCTTATATAAGTGGAATAATACAATATTTGTCACTCTGTGACTGGTTTATTTCACTTTGTACAATGTCGTTGAGATTCATCCATGTTGTAGCCTGTGACAGGATTTTCTCCCATTTTAAGACTGAATAATATTCCTATATATTTTTTGTTTTGTTTACCCAGTCACCTATCGGTGAACATTTGGGTTGCTTCCAACTCCAGGCTATTGTGAATGATGCTGCTATACAAGTGGGTGTGCAAATATCTTTTTGAGACTCTGCTTGGCTCCCAGGCTTAAGACGCAACAAGTCTGGTTGTATGTTTTATTACTGCTTTATTTTAAAAAACAAACAAGAAAAAATACCCTCCAAAACACAGAATATCTTTAAGAGTGAACAAATTGAAATGAATACTTCAGATGCTGCAGGGCAAGTTTATTTTAGGACATTTGGACACTCAAAAGTAATATTTTGATGTTCAACAAATTCCTAAAGCTGTGCCACAGGGAGGAGAGGACAGTCCTAAGTCTGGGCCACTCCAGGAGAGAGTCCTGGCATTCTGTAGCATAATTATCAACTTCGGTCACAACATTATCCAGAAAACCCTTTCAACGGATAATGGGTATCTATTAATATAAATCATTTGCTGGATGAGTCATGCATGGACTTGTTGTGAAAATATGGAAGGTTTTATGCCAGTTGTGCAGAAAAACATCCTTCAAATTCAGTCATGTATACTGTACCCCCAGGGGAAAAACACTTCGAATCCATATATTTTCCTTTGAAATAAAGGTTTGCTTCTCTCTCCTAAATGGCACGGTTGAAAGGTCTGGCCAAGGATCAGGCTTGCAGCAATGTTCCTAAATATTGGAACCTGCCCCTCCAGCACAATGACTCAGTGGGGTGGTGGGTGTTTGTTAGATGATTAATTTTTTAGCAAAGGTGTGCCTGCTGGTTGTGGTACAGAAGTAACTTCAGTCACTAATCCCCAAATCCTCTTTAGAGAAAACTGTAACGAAACCTGGCTGATGCATTGAAACTTCCTTGGCTGGGTTCATTTCCATAATCAGAATTCCTGTCTCAGGGGTGATATGTACGGGGAGAACCAAGCCATTCTTCTTAATAACCACCCCAAGCCCCAGTCTGGGAGGGTGGATATGAAGAGCATACGCTGGTCCAGTGGGGGAGGCAGAGGGAGGGGCTGTGGTAGCAGAAGAGGTAACTAACCATGGGAGCTCAGAAGAGGGCAGCTACCTCAGGCAGACTGCGTGGGGCAGCATTGCATGGATGATATTTGACCTGGGCAGTGAAGAATGAAGAGGAGGGTTAAGCAGGAAAGCAGCAGGAAGGGCCATCTGGGCTGGGGGAACAGCATGTGTGCAGAGATGTCCTACTGTTTCAAAACATATAAGAATGGCAGTATGGCTGAGTAACAGATGGCATGTGAGGTTAAGACACATGAGGCCCTCTTGATGAAGGGTGGGTGCTCCAGAACAGGGCCACGTTACCCACAGGGACTCCTGCCAGGAGCCCGGTGCAGAGCCAGTCAGGTTCCTGGTCTCCCTGGGTGTCCACCTTGTCTGACCAGAGAGAAGCCACAGCTTGCCCTGTGGGCCTGAGCGCCTAGGGCCAAGGATGGAGAAAGGTATTGCATCGTGGTGCCATAGGTACCACTTGATGGCAACCTGCATGGAGGAGACCCTGGTTCGAGGCACATACAATGTCAGCGGGTTGAGACAGACCTACATAGCTAGGTGTAGACACAGAGAGACAGAACCAGAACTGGGATAGAGATAGGGTTAGAGACCCGTCTGATGGCAGTGATTCCTTCTTGTTCACCCAGGACAGGGAATCTGAAGAGGTAGGATCCTGTGAACATAGAGAGAAGAGCAAGAGTTTTTGTTTCCAGCCAACTGCAAGAAGGACCTTCACCTATTGGCGTATCTCTTTAGGGAAAAAAAGAAAAACAAGCCAATATGCGAGGGGAGGAAAGGTTGGAGAAACCAGGTGCATTGGAATGTTGGAATTTCTAAGACCAACAGTGCGATGGGATTAGAGACACCCAACATGATGGAGGGTCTGAGTCCTCTCAGTCTCTGGATTCCTGCAGGATCTTTATAGAGACTGGACCATATGCATCAAACCCCGGAGAGTGGCTTCAGGGTCTCAGGGCAGGTGTGCTAACAGCGGAGGGAATCACAGTAGGCCATCGACAATACCAAACATTAGTGACGATGTGGAGCACTGGAACTCTTATATGTTGCTGGTAGGAATGAAAATCATACAGACACTTGGGAGCACAGATTGAGTGCCTCATAAAGTTGAGCATACACTTACCATATAACCACTCCTAGGTATTGATCCAAGAGAAATGACAGCATATGTCCAGACCAAGGCTGCATACAAATGTTCACAGGAGCTTTAGTCACAACTGCCAAAAAACTATGAACAACCCAAATATATCCATCAACTGGTGAATAGATAAATACATTTTGGCATATATATACAATGGGATGCTTCTTAGTGACAAAAAGGAATGACATCCTGGGGCTCCTGGGTGGCTCAGTTGGTTAACCATCTGCCTTCGGCTCAGGTCATGATCCCGGGGTCCTGGGATAGAGTCCCAGAGTTGGGATCCCTGCTAAGCAGGGAGTCTGCTTCTCGCTTTCGCCCGCCCTCTGCCCCTCCTCCCACTCATGCTCTCTCTCACTCTCTCCACCCCTACCAAATAAATAAATAAATAAATAAATTTTTTTTAAAAAAAGAGAATAACATACTGATGCACACTGCAACACGGCTGAATCTCAAAAACATTATTCTAAGTGAAAGAAGCCAGACGTAAAATACGACATACTACGTGATTCCATTTATATGAGATTTTACAAAAAGCAAAACAGTAGTGATAGAAAGCAGATCAGTGGTTTCCTGGAGCCAGGGGCCTGGGGAAGGGGATTGGCCACCAAGGGCTATGGGAGATCTATAGGGGGAAATAGAAACATTCTCTATGATGATTGCGGTGTTGCTGGTACATGACTGTATACGTTTGTCACAACTCCTCAAATTGAACACTTAAAATGGGTTTACCTCAACTATTGCTTAATAAATATTTATATTTAATAAAGATGAAGATGATGTTTAATTCAAGAAAAATAAAGGGACAAGGAAATTGAGACCTGGATTGAGAAATGGGACATAAGTCTATAAGGCAGAGTTTTGAGAAAATTATTTAGGGAATGACTTTGAATAAGTACATCTTAAAACTTAGTTGAAATGAGCGATGTTTCAGAAAACTATAATAAACTGAATCAAGTTCTTTTTTTTTTTTTATGATAGTCACACACACAGAGAGAGAGAGAGAGAGAGAGAGAGGGGCAGAGACATAGGCAGAGGGAGAAGCAGGCTCCATGCAAGGAGCCTGATATAGGAATCGATCCCGGGTCTCCAGGATCGCGCCCTGGGCCAAAGGCAGGCGCTAAACCTCTGCGCCACCCAGGGATCCCCTGAATCAAGTTCTTAACCAGTTTTACCATGCTAGCATAACCCAGATATGCCTATCAAAGACAGTGAGTTTGAAACAAACTACCCTGACCTCTGACACCAACTGCAAGTTCAGAGCTCCTGAGGTCACACTTGGGTTTGGTAATTCACTGGAGGAAGCTCTTATGTTCCTGGTTGTAGTTTTTTATAGGTTAAAAGATACAGATGAAAATTAACCTAAGAAAGAGATTCAGAGGGCAGAGTTTAAGAAAGGACCAAACTCAGAGCTTCCAGTTGTCCTCTGTGGAGTCATGAGCAGGGTTACTTTTCCAGGAGTGATGTGTGACATCACATACAGAGTATTAGCAACCAGAGAAGCTCACCCATGCCTTGGTGTCCACAGTTTTTGTTGAGACTCAATCATGTGAGTCTGAATGGTGGCCCATGTGACCAATCTCAGTCTCCTTACCCTAAATCCCATTGTTACTATCTGGGTCTACCCATTTTTAAATTCAAGCAAAAAAAAAAAAAAAGGGGGGGGGTGAAGTAAATTCATACCATGATTGAGAAACTACAGATAAAGCAAGAGTTTTTAGACAATAGCCATATTCATTTGAGTTACAATGACTTTATCATGTAATTTGATATTTGGTAAGGCAAGTTTTGCCTCATTGTTCTTTCATGTATCTTTCATAACTACTCTCAGACATTTAGGGTCCTTAACAAATTTGAATTCTGTATTAGTTAAGTTGCATTCAGTTACAAGTGCACATTGTTTATGCTCCATGAGTTAAGTTTAATTGCTGTATAAAAATATTCTCAAACATTACATGATGATTTGGCACTGAAGTGAAAAAGTTATTGTGAATGCAGAAATGCATATAAGCAGCAGTGGAACATAAATTTGGTAGTAGTAAAGGAAATCTGTCATCAGAGAAATGGCTTCATTTTTCTATTTTCTTGCAAAGCAATGATCAAGAGCTTTCTAAAACTATGAAAGAAAGCCCAACCCCCCCACCCAAATAAAATCTATCGTGTTTTGCAAAAGGATACATGCAAAAGGATTGTAATGCAATGGAAAATTTACTCAAACTCTTGAAATAGATAAAATAAATTCCAAAGCAATGAGAGGTGGTGCCATCAATTCATGTGTTTTGAAAGACTATCATTAAGATGTCAAAAATCTATTTATCAAAACTTCTTGCCAACTTTGAGCAGAAGACAATAGTGGAGCACTGTTTAAGAAATGTTCCATCACCAGTGTTCCTAACAGCCAAAGGATCCTATTGTGTGACAAATGCAAACATCAGTGACTCTGAGTCCAAAAATGATAGAGAAGAGTTAGACTTTGCCTGTGAGACTTAGGAAAACCTTAACACATTTATTTCACTTTTACATGATGCATGAGATGGAAACTAACCCAGGTTAGACCAAGCAGAGTGAGGCAGTAGCTAGCTGGCCACAGCGATTGGCCAGTCAGAGTGAGGCTCTGGGCTTGGTTCACCCCTGGGTCTAAATGCCCCCTCCCCATACTGGGTTATTGAAAGCCACCCTATGACCACAGGAGGAACCAGCCCAAACATGAAACCAAGACATGAATAACAAAGGAGAGAAGCTAAAGAACATGGAACATTGGTGTCTATTATGGATAATCTCAAGGCAGTTTGAATTGGGTTTTCTTGTTTCTTGCAAATCAAAGTTGCCCAGCCAAAGGAAGGCTCAATAAATGTCAAAGAATAGAGCAAACGATGATGAGAGGGCACACTAGAGGCAGTCTTATTTCCCCATCCTGGGAATGGAATGATCCCACCATCCAGCCCCCAGTTAGTCATTGATCCACCTGGTAAGCCACTGGTTATGTCTATTGAAGACTCCATGTCCTCATGGAAGGTTTTGCTGTGAGGCACACTGTGGAAGTAGGGCATCTTTATATACTTTTCAAAAACTAGAAAGAGTGGGAGTCAGGGATATTGGCAAGTAAAAAGATATTTGCAGCTGATATGTGCACATTGTTGTGGTTCATACATTTCTCGATCTTGCTAAGACTTTCATGTATCCACAAAATGAGAATTTAGGCCTGATGGAGTCAGGCACCCATATTTTTGCTTTATTTTCACTTTAATGCTAGCTGCTTCCCAAACTGTTCTCACAGAGCCCAGACAGACTGCAGGACCAATCAGCTTTAAAAATTGTGTTACACCGCTGGCATGGATCGCTGCTGAGTGAGCAGACGAAGCTAGCTGAATCTAGAAGTAGTTGCGATGCTGTAAGAATCACAAGTCTTTACCCACGTCTCCCTCCTGCTAGCAACGTTTTCTGCCTTCCCTATGGGGTTCGTGAAGGACAAAACACTCTCCTAGTCCCCGTCAGGAGGACAATATACCAAAGTTACAGAAGTTGTCACAAAGCTAGTCAACCTTGATGTCTACTCCCTTAAATTCAAAATCTAGGCTATTTTATGGCCTTTACAAAGCTGGAATTCCTTTTTTCTTTAAAACTTGGCAGATTGGTGTTTTTGTTTTTAATCCTTGAGCTTTGTAAATTTTCTTTCCTGTGCCTACTTGCCCATAACTTATTCTTCTGGTCTGATGACTGTTTTTTAATGAGTTCAGTCTGTGCCTTCTTGGACAAATCAGGAGTGTGTTAATTAGCTATCAGATCTAGCCTGGCTTTTGAAGTTCAGAGCTTTGGAATGTTACAGAAGTGTAAATACAATCATGGCTTTTTGCATTTCTTAATTATATCTCAGCTGAAACCTCAGGGAGATTCCCACCTCTGGATTCTGCTACTTCTGACTCCTGAATAGTTCTGTCATTAATGGCTGGTCTCTGGGGACCCAGACCCAAAGGAAATGGCTTCCTGTTTTGTTCCAAGTGGCCCTTCTTCCTTGCAACCTTCTTACTGTTGATGATCCTATTGCAGGGTGGAGAAAATGGGCCTTTATCCCCTCCCCCTCAAGGGGTGAGGAGGAATGAGGTAGGAGTGAGAACGTGCATCTTGGGGTAAATTGTCTCATGACTCTACCTACCCTGTACCAAATTATACCAAATATTTCTGGGCTTTCTAATATATATATATTTAAATATTTTATTTATTTATTCGTGAGAGACAGAAGAGAGAGAGAGACAGAGAGAGAGAGAGGCAGAGACACAGTCAGAGGGAGAAGCAGGCTCCATGCAGGGAGCCCAATGTGGGACTCAATCCTGGGACTCCAGGATCATACCCTGAGTGGAAGGCAGGCACTAAACCGCTGAGCCAACCCCGGGATTCCCCATTTCTGGGCTTTCGAATTAAATACCTACCTACTCCTGCAAGAAGGCTGCATGATCCCCTAAAGTGATCCTTCTCACTCCCAATCTAAAAACACTCTCTTTTTCATAACACTTCCTGGTATGTCCTGGTGCTGCTGGCCCTGGGCCAGACTCTGGGGTGCCATAGATGAGCAAAAGAACTCACAGTCTGGGTAAAGGAGAGAACTCTTGAGTTGACCCTTTAGGTCTATAAGTTTACAAAGAACCTGGAGATTGAGTTGGAGGCCAAGATAAATCAGGGAAGCCTTTGAACTTTGCACACCAGTCAGTGGTGCCTTAGGTGATAGGGGAAGACCCTGCAGGCAGATGGGGCTTGTCCACCCTGCTTTGCTACTCCATTCAACAATTTGACTTTTGACCCCACTGTCCCAGTGATATGTTAAATGTTGTGAGTCAGTTCTTCCTGTCTTTGAAAAGGTGTTCTCCCAATTGCCTACTTTCATGAAACACTGTGGACACCTAATATATGAGGAGTACAAGAATAAGTGAATGGAGAGAGGAGAATGGGCCAAACCAGACCATGTTACTCAGACTCCCGGGGGGTCCGCTAACAACCCAGGAGCCCCTGATGCAGGCCACTGCGCACTCCAGGCCACCGTGTGCACCAGGCCATTGCGTGCTGCAGGCCACCTCTGCTGCAGGCCACCGCGCGCTCCAGGCCACCGTGTGCACCAGGCCACCGCGCGCTCCAGGCCACCGCGCGCTCCAGGCCACTGTGTGCTCCAGGCCACCGCGTGCTGCAGGCCACCGCGCCCTATCCTCTGCCCAATGGCCAGGATGGGGGTGTGTGTGTGAAAGAGAATGTGCGATGGAGTTACTGTCTAGCAATTCTGAATTCGTCCCTAAAGCTTGAAGGGACCCTCATCGGAATGCATCGGTCGGAAAGATTCCTCAAGAGGCCCTAAAAAACCTGCTCAAAAAATCCCCGAGCTGAAAAGGTGTCTTGGGCCCAGGGCTCCAGGGCAGGTGCTTTCAGATCCAAGGAAGGCAGCGATGGCAGTGCCCCTACGGAAGGGGTCGGGGCCTAAGGTCACCGCTCACGGAGGACTGAACGAAGCGACGAGGGACCGCGCGAGCGGCGGCTCGAGGGTTGTCATGGGGGGAAAAGCGGGCGCCGCAGCAGCAGGACGGCGGCGGGACTGAGGCTCCGCCCACAGGGGGCGGGGCCCGGGTGGCGTGGAGGCGGGGCTCCTACCAGGCGCGGGGCTGGTCACGTGGGAGAGGCGCGGCGCCGCAGCAGCAGGACAGCGGCGGGCCAAGGCTCCGCCCACAGGGGGCGGGGCCTGGGTGGCGTGGAGGCGGGGCTCCTACCAGGCGCGGGGCTGGTCACGTGGGAGAGGCGCGGCGCCGCAGCAGCAGGACGGCGGCGGGGCCGAGGCTCCGCCCACAGGGGGCGGGGCCTGGGTGGCGTGGAGGCGCGGCTCCTACCAGGCGCGGGGCTGGTCACGTGGGAGAGGCGCCCAGGGGCGCAGGCGCGGGGGCCGGACCCCGGGGGCGGGGCGGCCTTGGCGCGGGAGCCTGCGGGCGCCGGGGCCCCGGAGGGGGGGGGAGCGGGGCGAGGTGCACGCGCGCACGTGACGTCCGCAGCGCCGGTGAGAAACCGAGGCCGGGCCGGGTGCGCGCTCCTCGGAGCCGCGGAGCCGCGGGGCGCGGCCGCACCTGCGAGGCCCCGGCGTCCCGCAGCGCCAAGCCCGGGTCAGCGGGAGACCCGCGCCGCAGCCCCGCCCCGCCCCGCCGCCGCCTCCCGTCCCCGGGCCCCGAGTGAGCGGGCTCTAGCCCCGGGGGAGCGGGCGGGCCAGCCGCAGGTGAGCCCCCGAGGTCGCGACCTGCTTCCCTGGGGTCGGGGTTTATGGGGCCACGGTTCCTTCGGAGTCTCAGGCACCTGCTCCCTCCCTATTTTTTCTTCTAAGATTTCATTTAAATCCCATTTGCCAACAGGTCCTATAACACCCGGTGCTCATCCCATCACGTGCCCTCCTCGGTGCCCGGCACCCAGGCACCCCCTCCCCTTCCGCGACCCTTTGTGTGTTTCCCGGAGTCAGGGGCCTCTCCTGGTTTGTCTCCCTCTCCGATGTCTCCCCACCCAGTTCCCCCCCTTCCCTTAGGGTCCCTTTTTCTCTTTCTTACATGCACCTGTTCCCTCCTTTTACAAGTGACACGCCCCTGCCAGGCTTGGAAAGAGTCCCAAGCGTGCATTTAAAATCCCTGTGCTGAGGTCTGGGAATGAAAAGATGGACGAGGCGCAGATCTGACCCTGTCCGGACTGTGGCAGGTGCAGGGAGGTGAAGGAGAGGAAGCAAAAAGGGTGAAGGCCCCGGGCTCCGGGCTCCGGGGAGGGAGGGGAGGGAGTGCACCCGGGGAGTCCGGAGCTGGCCTGGGTTCAGACCCAGCTGACGCTGGGCCTTTTGTCCTTCAAGACCATGCTGCTTCCGCGGTTCAGTTACTTAGACTTCGATTTAGTTTTTGTTTTCTATTTCAGTGTGTTTTCCCTTGAACTTGGCAGATGATTCAAAAGAATCATCAAGGATTTATTTTAAAAACATTGTCTAGGAACCTGCTTGGATGCATCCTGCTTGGATGCTTAGTCCTGGAGCCCAAGAATTGGGATTCGGAATGCACACCCAGTCATCAGAAAGCTACCATTTTGTTTACGGACTACATTTTAGGGGCAATGCTTGACTAATCTAGAAGCAAGAATTATACCTTGTATTTGTGTCGCGCTTTAGTGAGGTAGCTTACAAAGCACCATCTATACGTTTTTGCAAAAGATTTGTTTTTAGAAGGGGGGAGGGAGAGGATGAATCCCAAGCCCTCTGCGAGGGGAGCCTGGTGTGCAGAGCTGGAACCCCACTTTAAGGCCTCAGCCCACAGCCCTAAGATCTGGGCTTGGGCTGAAATCAAGAGTCTGTTGCTTAACCAGCTGCACGACCCAGGCACCATCTGTACCTTTAATCTGATTCTTACAACTCGGTAGAAGGTCATTCGGGAATCGTTCACCATTGACTATTTTCCAGTAATCACAAAGATACAGGTACTCTTTATCTACTATTCGGTGCATGAGTCTAGGTTCTACAATGGTGCCTTGTCCAGGTTCTACGACCTGTAGGAATTTGATGTAGGTTTTTATTCCTGGTGTGACTTTTTCCCATGTCCCCCTGTGCAAGGGCTTGCCATTGCGTTCGGATCTTAGACATTGTGCCCTAGGGGTACAGAAGACATTTCTTTTCTTTCTTTTTTCTTTTTAATTTTTTTACAAATTTATTTTCCATTGGTGTTCAGTTTGCCAACATATAACACCCAGTGTTCATCCCATCAAGTGCCCCCCCTCAGTGCCCGTCACCCAGTCACCCCCACCCCCCACCCACCTCCCCTTCCACCACCCCTAGTTTGTTTCCCAGAGTTAGGAAGTCTCTCATGTTCTGACAGAAGGAAGGAAGGAAGTTAGTCTCTCATGTTCTGACAGAAGACATTTCTGATGATTGTCTTATCAGCTTGTGTCACTTATTTGGTTCTCAGAAAATTTGATTAAGAACTAGATTTCCGGGGCTCGAAACCCCAGGCTCTGTCAGTATCTCAGAATACTGCTCTCCTGCCAGCCAAATTTTTGCCTCTTTGTGAAATGTGGAGCTGAGAGACTCCCAAGCCTCCCTCTGCTGAGGCTTGTGTGGCAACAACTCTCCAGAGGCTGGGGGAACCAGCCTCACCTCTGGGCTCAGTGGCCTCTGGCCCAGGAGGTTTCAGCTGGACAGTACCCTTGCCTTCCCTGGTGCTGTTAGTCCGGAAGGCAGTGTTGACAGGCACGGCAGGGAGTATGCTTCGTGGAGTGGACGGCTAGGCCAGAGGGGCCTGGGACCAGCCATGGTTCCCTCCAGGCCCAGAGGTACAGCCAGGAGGCAGGCCTGCAGTAAAACAGCCAGGGTGGCACACCCTGGGAGGACTTGTTCAGTGTTTTGTGTTCTTCAAATGACCTGCCTGCGGAGAACTAGTGAATCTGAGTCCCTTAAAGAAGAGAAAGAGCATGCCTCAGATTCTGCAGTACTAAAAAAATCAAAATTATTCTGCACTACTTTATCGTGTTGTATGATGCTCTTATAAATTCTTCTGGACAACCCCTTAAAGTTCCCTTGTTTTTAGGAAGGAGATACTGAAGGACAGGTGACCTCTCAAAGAGTGGAAACCCAGGAATTTCATCCCAAAGCCCAGGGTCTTTTTTGGTACCGCCCTTGCCCTCCCATCCACACCCATATAACTTGATAGAGCTGGTGTTCTGAGCCCAGTCAGGAGGCTGTGCAAGCAAGGGACAGAATGGCCACGTATTTGGGGGGCTCTGTAGGTTCAATCACTGATGAGAGGATTTTTGTCTTTGTCTCACAGTTTCTCAGTAGCCGATTATGTCCTCTTGTTCTGCTTTCAGCATCTGTTCAGAACTTCCTGGCTCCGGCATCTGAGAGGACAGCTGAGCCAGAGCTGGACAGACCATCACCCCACGGAGCAGAACAGGAAGTTGGAGACTGAGGCGAGTAGGAGAGAGCTTGCGGCTCCATGTGGCTAGGTCCATGGTCCTTGATGACAAGGGTGGGTGGGAATACATCCTCTTCTGCTCCTGGGGCCCTGGGTCACCAGCCTGCTAAACTGGCATATTTCAGCCTGTCCTTGTATCCTCCAGGAGTGACAGGACCTTGTTACTATGGGGAGGAGAGATGCAGAATGGCCTCTCAGCTCGAAGTGGGCAAAAACATGGGCTTTGCATTGTAAGCTGCTTGCAAAGCACTAGGCCTGTGAAAGACTGGTGTTCCCTCTAGCCATAGATTTCCCAGGCCCTGTTCAGGAGCAATTTTGCTTTCAGCCTTCTTCAGGCCAGTGAGCAGAATTCAGGAACCGCCCCTCACCCCCGTCTTTCTGAACCTCGGACCCCACAACACCCCACCCTGCCCCGCCCTGTTCCAGCTTCTGCAGGAGTGTCCAATGCAGGATAAATAACCATGGATTGGGGGTTGGGAGACCCAGACCTGAGTCCCAGCACAGTCGTGTGACCTTGGACTAGCCAGCCCCTTCTCTGGGCCTTAGTTTCCTCATTTACTCAGTGGCGGAGGGGCTGATCAGAGCTCTAAGGGAGAGGGGACAGGAGAGCAAAGAAGGAAGATGAAATGTCCCTCCAGCCTCTTCACTGAGGGCTGGAGGCAAGGAAGCCCACGTGCACTCTTAGGTTCCTTTGCCTTCCTCAGCACCCCTTTCTTCCTTTTGGCCTGTCTCAAGCCAGCTCATTCTGGGGAGGGAGGATTCCCTGGGTGGGGCTGGGCTGGGCAGGGCAGATATACCCTCTGTATATAGAATATGATGCTGTCTCTACTTGTTTCAGGCATGAATTATCCCACCCAGTGCTGATACTTTGTTTTATGAAGACTTTATCAGTTCCTGCCCAGAGGCAGCTCCTTGAACAGGCAGGAATTAGTCCTGGGGAAGCAGGGAGTGAGACTGTGCACACCCAGCAGGAGAGTGGTGGTGGCAGGTGCCCCCAAGGCTTTCTGGATGTCAGAACCCTGGACTTGCAGCCGTGCGGTACTTTAGAGTCTTTGGATTTCAGAACCGGGACAACCTCATAGATTTGCTGCTAGTTCCTTCCTCTGTCGCTACAGAGTGTCTTCATAGCTTATGTCAGATTGCCTTGCCATTGAACAGTGGAGCGAGCACCCAACCTAAGATCACCTAAACCCCAGGCTTGAGTGTTTTATTTAAGGTCAAGCCAGCCCTGTGCAAAATTACTTCCTTCTACTGAGCTGAAATTGGGTGCCTCCAAGTCTGTTCCAACATGGAGTTTAAAAGATAATGTTCAGATAATTTCATTAGACCTCGAAGGGGTGCTGATTAGCAGGATCTGTGTTAAGTGCTGGGGGTGCACGAGTGAATAAGACAGCAGCCCCTGCCCTCAGATTGCTCTACCACACTGTGTACAAAATCGTGCCAGTAACTAAAACACGCGGAGTTCATTTGCATGTGTGGTGTGCGGAGGTGTGTGTGTGTGTGTGTGTGTGTTTCCACGTGCATGCTCTATCATCAGAGGCGAGGGAACAGCTGATAGTTGGGGCTTTCAGGAAGACACTTTGGAGAACAGAGTGTTTTGTTGCTTGTGCGGGGCCTATACATGGTTTGCATGGCGGGGAGGGGCATCCTGGGCGAAGGAAACAACACAGCAACAGTTGGGAGGCCTAACAAGATACGTCACAGTCTTTGCGCCTCACGGAGTGGTCAGAACAGTGGCCAGCAGCTAAGCTATGAAGGGCCCCATTGGCCGTGCTGAGGAGTTCTGAGAGCCCAGAACAAGGCGAGGACTCGAGCAGGTCGAGCAGGTCGAGGTGTTGTACTGTGAGTCTGGCTGCAGCCTGGAGAGCGAGCAGGAGACACCCTGGCTTGGACCAAGCCTGTTCTGTAGTTCTCAGAGTAGGCTGGCGCAGTGACAGGGGCCTGGGCCCGCCTGGCTCAGGGAGGCTGACGAGGGGCCCGGGGGTCGGGAGGCAAACATGTTTCACGGGATGGACTGAACTTCCTTACTGATTAGAGGTGGGCAGTGAGGGAGAAGGAGTGTGGTGTCTCTCAGCTTCTAGCTTGAGCGGTCAGCCAGATGCCTGGGTTGGCTGGGGAACTCTGGAAGAAACCCCGACTCTGGTGGAGGTCAGTTTTGGACATGGTGCAAAGGAGCTGACCTACAGAACCCCCAAGTGCAAACTCTGAGTCAGGAACAGCAGTCAGAACCTGGAAGTCAATACCAGGGCGTGGGAGTGGTGAGCTGGAGGTAGGTGAGGTCTTCGGGAAGGGGTGAGGGTGAGGGTGAGGGTGAGGGTGAGGGGAGCCACGTAGGCGTAGGCGGGGAAGCAAGAAGGGAAGGCAAAGGGAGGGGAAAGAACTGATAGCACAGGTGGGGGGCCTGGGTGGTGCCAGCTGACTCCTTGGTTGTGGGGCGATGAGTGGGGTGAGGAGCCGCGGCGAGAGGGACATGTCCCACTGCTCTCAGCGTGGCACGTGGGCCGCGTTAAGGCCTTCACTTGGTTCATCTGCGCCGGATAGGCTAGCAGGGAAGGTCTCTTGGCACTCGATAAATGTTACAGTCTGCATGACTGCAAATGACTCAAACTGTGTTCAGCTATTTGAAGGGCTGGGGGCCTTGGCAGCTGTCCATTTCGATGTTTTCTGGAGATTGAGTGTTCACAGCTGAAGGAGCCCCAGGGTTTCTGGGTGGCCAGGTCCTGCGCACGGTGGGAGAGAGAGAGCTTGAGGCCAGAGGCGGGACTCCAGAGCCCCGCCCCCAGCCCTCCCGGCAGCCTGCCTCCCGAGGCTCCTGCTGGGTCAGCCTCTTTGTCAGCAGAAGCCCGAGTGTGGACGCTGTGGATGGTGAGTGCCCTGCTCCCAGGGTTGAACTGCCCAGGTTGGGGATCAGGGACCGTGGTGGGGAGTGGCTTGGGGAGCTCTGGGCTGCAGGGAAGAGACAGTGTGGAAACTGGAATGGACTGGGAGAGTCCTGATGGGGACCCAAGAAGGGGGTGACTCCTCTTCAGAGTCTATCTTAGTGATAGACCCACATGATGGCACTGGGGGGGCTTTAAGGAGCCTTAGCATTCACTTGGTCCCACCCTGTCATTTTGGAGTGGGGAAAAATGAGGCTGGCAGAGGGGAGCACCCTAGCATAGCCTAGGGAGCCCAGCTGGGTCTTCTCCCCGCAACACCATGCTCTTCCCCCAGCCCCCAGAGCAGCCACTCTGAGCTGCCACCGTTGGTTGTTGTTTCTGCCTGTGGTCTTATCACGCTTCACCACCTTCTGTGGGAGAGGATGAGACCAGAGAAGCCCCACATTGGGAACTGAGGGCTGCAGCCGTGTCAGATAGGGGGCTGGCTTCTGTAAAGGACTTCGTTCTTGCCTCTCGGAGAAATTGACCTTTTTCTGAACAGATGAGGATGGGGGGGCGGACGGAGAAGGGACATCTGCCATATGGTAAATTTCCTTTAACAGTTTGGCTGTATTTGATGACTGGGAAAACAAGTCAGTCTGTTTTAATGCTCTTTAAGACAGAGGGGATCATCCCCCTTGACCCCCCCAGAAACCCACAAATGAATGCGTGGGGTGGCAAGGTACGGCAGTAGTAGAAGTGTGGCTGCAGAACCCTAGTGATCTGGGTCCAGGCCACAGTATTGCTGCTTGCTGGCCCTCTCTTTCTGGAGAAAGTCCTGAACTCTGAATTCTGTGCTGTCAGCTGCAAAACAGGGTAATACCTGCATCAAAGACTGTTGTGTGAATGAAATTAGGCCCTGAGTATCAAGTGACACCAAATAGATGCTAGTTTACTGGCTTCCCTATCTCCCCCAGTAGCTTGGAGGCCCATGTGGACATGCTTTGTTCTGTTGAGGGAGTGAGGCCCCCTCCCCTCCCCTCCCCTCCCCTCCCCTCCCCTCTCTTTGTCGTGGGAAGAGCTGTGATCCAAGATCCTCGGTCAGTCTCGCTCTGCAGCGTTTGCAGCGGTCCATGCTCCAAGATGTGCCAGGATGGGAATCGCTACATAGCTCAAGGAGGCTTGGCTGAGGGGCTGGACCTGCACATTCTCTAGGTGTTTGTAGGGGTCAGTTTTCACCGCTAACCCCAGTAGAAGAACCAGCTGCTAGAGGCCCACGGGGAGCGCATGTTCACGGGGAGGCCTGACTCACCCCTGGAGCTAATACCACTCTCCCCTCTTAGTGTTGCTGGGCCCGAGAGTGAAGTCCACGCTCCTGGGTCACAGCTTGAGGTGGGGTGGGGTGGGGTAGTAAGCCACACCCACATCTTGTATTCTGGCTCTTAAACTTGAGGTAAGGGCTTGGGGGGCCCTTGGGACACGGAAGCTTGCAATCTCCTGGTGCCTTGAGCACTGATGTCCACCCCCAGCCAGCCTGGTGTTCCCCAGGCTTACTCAGCCCAGGCGAGGCCTAGGCCTTCCATTCAGCCCCTGAGTCCCACAGCAGCCCCAGAGCCACTTCCTTCTGGGTGCTTCCAGATCAGATGGAGCTGGCTTTCACCCCTACAGCTTTGTGTTCATACCCAGCCCAAGGTGGCTTCCCTTTTCACTTGAATTTCTTTTCTCTGTGTGCTAGGCCCGTGTGTCCTTGAGGATTGGGTATCATTCCGTTGTACGTCCTCCCAGATTGCCATTTATTGAACAGGTCGGTGCTGAATCAATGATGGGAAATAAATGTTGAGTCTCGTTGAGTCCTGTTCCCTGAGTCATGAGCAGACAGGCTAACTGGCTGTTGGTGGGAAGATGGAGCCTGTTGGCCGGTAAGAGCAGCCATGGTGTGTTGGGAGGACGTGGAGCGGAGTGCGAGGCTCTCTGGACTTCCTGCAATGCACCCAAGTGTTTCGGGAGGTGAGGCGAGCCCGTGTGTCAGGTAGGGTAGGCGTAAGCTGGTCTTTGTGTGCTGCCACAGAAACATGATCAGATCTGTGATCAGAGGCCGCGCTGTTTGCTCCTGAATCACGCACACATGTATGAGATCCAGGCTTGTTTGGGTTGCGAGTGAAGGTGTAGCAATTGTTCCAGGCTCTCGGGGATCTCCTGTTGACAGCACGCGGGTGAGAGCCTTGAATGCCCCTAATTGTTCTGTGAATTCTAATCGAGTAATGTGTAACTTTGTTTCACAAAAGAACTGGAAGCTGGCCTTGGAAGGTTCTTTCCCACTTGGCCCAAGAACTTGGGCTCTCCATGAGTCATCGTCCTCATCATTCAATTCCATTGAGTTCCAGGTGCCCACCGTGTCCCACGCTGGCAGGTGTGGGCCCGGAAGTTCCGAGACGAACCGAGGGGCAGAGTCCAGGGGAACTGAGTCAGAGCCCGTAGGTCCGTGTCTCGTGTGGGGCCCGTGGGCAGTGCCATGGCCGGCGGCGGCGAGGCGGGCAGAGTCCCAGGAAGCCTTCTGGTGGGGCTGCCTGGGTCTGGGGGGCGGGACGGTCGAGGTGGTCCATTTGGGGAGGAGGCAGGAGCTGTGTCCCCCGTGAGCCCCGCCGCCCCCCGCCGGGAGCTGGGAGAAGGGAGCCGGCCTGTACTTGGCTTCCCGCCACCCCAGTGGAAAGTCCTGGATTCTGTGCTGAGACTGTGCTTCTCAGGCTTCGTGTGCCTGTGAACTGCCTGCCTGGTCCGATTGAAAGGCAGCCGATGATTCGCTCGTCCGAGGGCAGGCCTGAGATCTGCACCTCAACGCGATGCCCGTGCTGCCGGGCCGGCAGAAGTGAGGCTGCGAGAAACTTCCAGTCCGGTCCCTCTTGGCAGCACGCACCGGCCTCCGCTTCTCCCCTTCCCTAGCGTGCAGATGCCAGATTCTTTTCTGTGGTGCTCTTTGCATGTGGTCCTTCCTCCTCCCCGCCCCCCTGCCTGGAAAACCCCTTTTATTTCTTAACTCAAATCCCAGTTTTTCACGCTGGCCCCACACAAGCCTGGCCTGCCCTCTGTTCCCAAAGTCCTCACCACCAGGTACTCCCAGCCCCACCTTATGGTGGCGGATCCCTCAAAGCCCATCCTCCGGCAGTGGCATGTGGATTTCTGGGCCTTTGCGTAATCCCCTGGAGAAATCTTCTCCCCAGCTGAGTGCTGTAGGGGACACATGTCTGGTTAGGTGTGCCACACACCTACACACCAGGTCTGTACCCAGTGATCTCCACACGCAGTCATGCTGGTACTTAGGGAGGAAGGCTCTGGTATAAGACCCTAGGCTGGCTGGAGGGCCATGGGAACAGGTATTTTCAATAGTTGCCAGGAGGTGGGCTAGATGGTGTGCCTGCTGCTGTCCGAGGGGTGTGCTGCTTCGAGGAGCTCCCGCTCAGAAGCATGAGGCTTCCCAACCAGAGGAAGCCTTGGGGAGGTCCCCAGGAATGAGCTGGAGCAAGGCTGGGCTCTGCGGGACCCACCTGGAACCCCATTTGAGTTGCAGAGCCCCATGACCCACGCAGCCACCTCGTGCCAGATACCCAGCAGCGTGCTCTCTCCTACGTAACGCCTGCTCTTGTCCACTCCCCTGTGTTTGACAGACAGCTGTGTAGTTCTGGCCATGGCGGGGGGCACATCAGATTAGACACTGGTGTTCAGTGGTGGCCACCACTGTTCACCTCTGTCGTTCAATAGCTGGTAGACACTTGGGGTGGTTTACTTTCTCACTGACTCTGGTTTTATTTATTTATTTATTTTTATTTTTTTAAATTTTTATTTATTTATGATAGTCACAGAGAGAGAAAGAGAGAGGCAGAGACATAGGCAGAGGGAGAAGCAGGCTCCATGCACCGGGAGCCCGATGTGGGATTCGATCCCAGGTCTCCAGGATCGCGCCCTGGGCCAAAGGCAGGCGCCAAACCGCTGCGCCACCCGGGGATCCCTGACTCTGGTTTTAGATACTGCTTTTTTTTTTTAAGATTTTATTTATTTATTCATGACAGACATGGAGAGAGAGAGAGAGGGAAGCAGAGACGCAGGCAGAGGGAGAAGCAGGCTCCATGCGGGGAGCCTGACATGGGACTCGATCCCGGGACTCCAGGATCACGCCCTGGGCTGAAGGCAGCACTAAACCACTGGGTCACCGGGGTTGCCCGGTACTGCTTCTTTTTTGATTTTTGTTTTATTTTCAATATGAGCCTATTTTATTTGTGTAATGAATGAAATATAAAGCTATTCTCAGTTGTGAGGAAGTACTGAGATTGCCTGCCCCCCTCCCCCCCACCAGTGAGGGCCTGTTGGGCACTGTCTGGGAGCTGGAGGAAGGGTATGGGAGGAGAGTTGTAATCAGAAGAGGAGAAGGATAAGGTAACAAAACAGTGTGATTGGTGTTCTGAGTGTTTTTTGATCAAAGAAGAGAAAGCCGCCCGTCCCCAAGGGGGGTGATAGCAGAGACTCCTGGACTGTGAAGGAAAAGCAGCCACTGACAGGGAGGGGAAGGGAAGGAGGCTGCCTCCAGGGGGCCCGGCGTGGACACACCACAGAGCTGGAACCCCCGGCCTTGGGCACAGGAGAACGGACGGCAGGCCGGGCGGCTCAGGGGGCTGTCGTTTCTCTGTTCTCACTTCAGATGCGTGTGCGAGCTCCTCCAGGCAGGAGCCTCTGCGTGTCTGTTATAACCCCAAGCTCTCGCAGTGGCACGTGCTCAAAGGCCCTGGTTCGGCCCCGTCTCTGACGCCCCTGTGCCCGTCCTCTGCCTCTGGGCTCCTGCTTGGCTGCCCAGCCAGAGACTTGCACGGAGACCAGACTCCAGCTCTTTCAACGTGGGAGCAGTAACATCATCTTCCTTCCTCTCAATCTCCAGAAATGTCTTTCCTCCAGGATCCGAGTTTCTTCAGCATGGGCATGTGGTCCATTGGCGCGGGGGCCTTGGGGGCGGCTGCCTTGGCCCTGCTCCTGGCCAACACAGACGTGTTTCTGTCTAAGTCCCAGAAGGCGACGCTGGAGTATCTGGAAGACATAGACCTGAAAACCCTGGAGAAGGGTAAGCGGTGATCCCACAGGCCTCAGTACTTTTCCAAGGTGCCGGGATGCAGACTTACTCATTGTTTTCCTTATAAAAGGCCCCCCCCCCTCTCTTTTTTAATTGAGAAGGCACTATAACAACATTAGGAAAGATTTGATAGCATCTTTTAAATTACTGATAAGCCCGTTACTCGGACACAGCACTCATTTTTATTTTTGCACATTCTTTTCCATGTGTACACAGTATGCAGTTGTGATCTTGTTGGACACGGTATCTTACATTTAGCTTTCTCTTATCAAAAGCATTTTTCACTATCTGCTGTTGTTTCCTGGATCTTCATAAAAAGGGAGCTCTTGGGTCCATTACGTTTGAGAATCACTGTATGCAATTCCATGTTCCTGATGCTCAGCACAGGCTCCTGCTTACTGAAGTGCAGTGTCTGGGTTGTTACTGGTACAGCCATGGGCAGCCCTCCTCACCTGTGCTGCCGCACACACGCGGCGGGGTGGGGAGCACAAGGTCACACTTTGAGAATGGACCTACCTGTCTCCCTCTTGGGGAGCCCACCTGGAGTCCCTGGTGGACACTTGAGAGCCACAGGTTTGCATGTGGTTCCTCTGCTGCCCCACTGTGTGCTCGTGGCGTTGGTAGCTCAGGGATGCCAGTGGTGCGGATAGAGTTGGCATGAGTTTGGTGAAACTTGGGGCTCACTGACCCAAGGGGCCTCCAGGTTGGCCCCTCCAAGGGAGGCCATCATCACCTGTTCTGTAACTGAGGAAGCTTGTCAAGGACAGGCAGGGACTGTGACCACAGAGTGAGGGCTTAGGTCACCTTCTGGGGGACGAAGAAGCCCTGCGGAGGGACCCCCGTTTGGCTGTGTTCATCCCAGGGTTTCCTGGTCTCATTCCATCACAGGACCCAGCCTGCTCCTTTTTTTTCTACGTAGCATCCCGCAGGAACATGGCTTCCTCTGAGAAATGCTAAGACAGTAAGAGTCGGTACTTGCCGAGCCCTCGCTAACTCTGTGTTAGCTGACACAGAGGGGGGCACTCCTCTACCCATCCCTTGATGCCCCCTGCAGTCACAGTGGAGCTGCCAGCTGTTTACACTTACGAATGAGGAAACTGAGGTTTGGGGAGGAGCTGGTGTGTCTCTGAGACCAGCCCGCCAGATGCAGGCCCTGTCTGACCACGGCCTGGCTTGAGGTGCAGAACCGTACTGCCCTGAGGCATTGCCATGTTGGGCATCCTCTCTCCTCTCTGTAAATAGTGCAGTTAACATATTTAGATCAAAAATTGTTTTTGTAAGGGGACCCCTGGTGGGCTCAGTCGGTTAAGTGTTCAACTCTGGATCTCAGCTCAGGTCTTGATCTCAGGGTCATGACTTCAAGCCCTACTTTAAAAAAAAAAAAAAAAAAGAATCGATTTGGGGTCCCTGGCTGGATCAGTCGGTGGAGCATGTGACTCTTGATCTCAGGATTATAAGTTCAAGCCCCATGTTGGATGTAGAGATTACTTAAAATCTTAAAAAAAAATTTTTTTCATAAAAATTTGTTAACTTATTCCCATTGAATACTTTTATTTATTTATTTATTTTGAATACTTTTTTTAAAAGTTAGGGGTGTAAAAAAAATAAATAAAAGTTAAGGGTGTTTTTGATCAAAGTGCAGGATCTCTTTCAGGTTTTGGCCATGTATCTGCCTGAAAGCATCATTACAGTGTTCACTGATACCAGCAAAGGAAATTGCCATTTTTTCAGAAATGTTCCAGTTTGGGATGTTCAAGTTTGCCAATAGATTTCGATGGGGGAGGGCCCTTTTGGGTATACAGTAGGATCCTTACACTGTGTTCATTTTCCTCTGAAGGGTGACTAGTTCCTGTTTCCTGTTTCCAAGTCCTCTGCTAGGCTGGTGCCATTTATGAGCTGCCTCATGGTTGAGGGGAGGCTGGGCCAGGAGGAGAGAGTATTAAGTTGCTTTTTCTCCCCAGAACCAAGGACTTTCAAAGCAAAGGAGCTCTGGGAAAAGAATGGAGCTGTGATTATGGCTGTGCGCAGGCCCGGCTGTTTCCTCTGTCGAGAGGTGAGTACATCAAAGATCCTTTCAGAGGAAACGATCCTAGCAAGTGGGGCCAACATGTTCCCAGCCGGGACCAAGGGCCTGTGGACCTACTCTGACCTTCGATCAGCACTGTTATTTGCTCTAGATTATTTCTTTTGACCTATACCCTGTTTGTATTCATTTAACAACTTGCCGCGTCCTGGGGTTAGCACACGTTCTTGACTCTGGTGCTCTCAGGCCCTTGCACTCTGACGGACTGTCTGTGTCCAGGGCCGGCTCCCCGTTTAATCCAGGGTGGGGACCAGACCCGATTCCGTGTTCCTGATGCTCAGCACAGGCCCCTGCTTACTGAAACGCAGAGTCTGGATCGTTACCAGATAGCCGTCACCTGTTCAGTAAGTGAGGAAGCTCATGAAGGGTCCAGCCTTGTCACTTTACAGTTGGATAACCTGAAGGCCAGGGTGGTTTGGTGACCTGCCCGGGTCACACAGTCAGTGGCAGACCTAGATTCCCCAATCTGCCCTGGCTGAGGGAGAACTGGGAATGAGATAGAATTGCTTCTCAAGTGGTGGCGTTGGCCCTGTCTACGTGGTCATCCACCTCCCTTGGTTGTCCTTGCTGAGCCTGGGGGCATTCCTTTCAGCCTTGTGATCTCTCCCCTGCTTGTGTGGCTGGCTGACAGAGAGCATCCTCCCATTCAGGGCACTTCAGCGCCTGTGTCTCCCTTGCATATCCCTGGAAAATACGCCTTTTTTTTTTTTTACAGGGGAAGAAACGGAGGTACGGAGGTGCAGGGGCGGCATAAAACCACAGTGCCGTGGGGCGGCATGTTGATTTCCAGTTAATTTCCAATTGCTGCTCTAACAAATGATCACAAACTTGATGGCTTTAAACAGATTTATTAGCTTACACTTCTAGGGGTCAGAATTTTGAAATTGGTCTCATTGGGCTAAAATCAAGGTGTCAGCAGGGCTGCATTCCTTCTGGAGGCTCCAGGAGATAAGTGATTTCCTTTCCTCTCCACTTGTTGTGGGCACCTACGTTCCTTGGCTCACAGCCCCTTCCTCCGCTGGTGGAGAAGCCCCTTCCTCCGCTGGTGGCTCACAGCCAGTGATGAGTCCAGTCTTTCTCACACTGCATCACCATGTCACTGACTCCGGCTTCCCTCTTGCACATTTAAGGACCCGTGGTTAAGGACCCAGATAATACAGGATCATCCCCTTTAAGATCAGTCAGTTAGCAACCATCTGCTGCCTTAGTTTCCCCTGGCGCTGTAACAAAACAGACTCACAGCTTCCCGGGGTTAGGGTGTGGGTAGCCTGGGACAATATTATTCCACCTGCCATGGCAAGGGAAGTCTAAAAGCTCAGGGCTCTTGGTTCAAAATCTGTGAGGCCTTCAAATACCAACATGGAAGCCTGTTGTGACCAGATTTCCCCAGGCCGGTTAAACCCACGAGAGCCCAAGAGCAGCCGCCCTCCCTAATTACAACCTGCCGGCCTGTGCCCTGGTCTCTGCCTGGCAGGACGTTTTTGTGAAAACTGCGTGGTGGAGGGCGGTCTGTGTTATTTTCATGGCCCAGACTAGAGGCGTAGGACTGGGTTTCCACTCCATGGCTTTGTACAGTGACGCAGCGGAGTACAGAGCCCTGGACCAGGGAGTTAGTCCTTTCTTCCCACACACAGGTGGCCTTTGGCCACAGCAGACATCTAGTCCTCTCTGCTGTGGGGCAGAGCTTGCCACTCACTGAGGTTCTCAATAAGTGCATCATAAGGGATCCTGCATCATAAAAAATAAACAAAATATTAAATGTAGCTGCTCCCGTACAGCGACATACTTATATTGGAGGCAAGTGGGCTGCTATCTCATCCCGACCCCAGACGTGAAGAATCTGTTCTGAAAGGTGCAGCCTTGCCACATCACGTGTAGTTTCCTTTCTCCGTCAGCATGTAACTCATGAGTGCCAGCGATGTCTGGATTTCTCAATTTGGCTGTGTTCTCCACACTGCCCACCTTCACCTTCACATCTGTCCGCCTGGTATGTAGCAGGTTTCACGTATCCAGCCATGTGCGAGGCACGGAGGGCGACAGGACTTGGAGGATGCAGTGTCTATGAGATAGACACCCTTGGGAACTTAAGTGACTACTCAGCTTGGTGGTCACACACAGACTCCGTTCCGGGAAAGTCTCGACGCAGAAAGATTGGATAGGCGCAGAGAGATTTGGAGCTTTCCTCCAGGGTGGATGAGCCCAGGAGAACTTTCAGAACAGGGACCCCTTTCTGGAGGGTGGGATTTAAGCGGGAGAACAAGGAAGGTTGTCGTGGGGTGGGGGATGGCGTGGGGAGCCGGCTGAGCGAAGGCCTGGAGGCAGCTACTGGCTCGGCCTCCCCGGCTGTGCTGGTTCTGGTTCAGTCTAAAGCAGGGGCAGGGTGTCGTGGCTACAAGTGCAGGACCATGATGGGGTGCAGTTTCTCCGTGACTGGATGCGCCCCAGGCCATGGTCAGGACACCCATCCTCAGAGCCTTGCCTCTGCGTTCCCCCATGGAGAGAACAAGAGGCCTGGGCTGAGGAGGGGACCGGACACCCTGCACCTGAGGCCTGGTGCTGAGCCACACAGGCCTTCGCTGTGTCAGGCATCCTGTTGCTTTTGTTCTTCGGTGTCCAGTGCCAGCCTGCGCGGGGCCTGTAGGGAAGCGGGCGTTGGCTGGCGGCAGCAGCACAGGACTCCCAAGTTGCCTGTCTTCTGCAGGAGGCTGCGGGCCTGTCTTCCCTGAAGCCCAAGTTGGACGAGCTGGGAGTCCCCCTGTACGCTGTGGTGAAGGAGCAGATCAGGACTGAAGTGCAGGACTTCCAGCCGTATTTCAAAGGGGAGATCTTCCTGGATGAAAAGGTGGGTGTGCTGTGAGCCTGTTGGCACAGACTGGTGGGCATCGTACTCAGGGGCAGAGAGCTCGCTGGCCCAGGTTATGTCTGGCCTGCAGCTGACATACCCAGCCAGGGCTCCCCGGCCCCTGGGCCAAGTGTGCTGGGACACTTGGAAGGTGTCCTCTCGGTTGGTACTGGAGCCCTTCCTGAGCTGTCATCTGGGCCTGGGAGCCGAGGAGATTGCACGGGCCCCCGTCCCTTCTCCGTGGGTGTATTTCTCTCCCCTCTTCTCCTGCGCAGGATGCCGGACTGCTACCAGCCTGTTGGGCCAAGAGCCCTGTGGGTCCCTAGCAAGGGGTTAGAGCTGGAGTTAGCTGCATATCCGTCCCTGAGCACGGGCCTGCCCTGAGGTCAGAAGCTGCCCGCAAGCTTCTCATTACCCGGGCAGCGGAGAGTGCTCCTGAATGGGAGCTGTGTGTGGGCTAGGTTGGGGGAAGACACGAGGCAGCGGCTGTGGGTCTTTGAGAACGAATGCCCTCCCTTGGGCACCTGGCCTCCTTGGGGAGGCAGGCATACAGGCGGCTCAATGGGGCTCCGGTGTTTCTTGCTCCTACAGAAAAAGTTCTACGGTCCCCAAAGGCGGAAGATGATGTTTATGGGATTTGTCCGCCTGGGTGTATGGTACAACTTCTTCCGGGCCCGGAACGGAGGCTTTTCTGGAAACCTGGAAGGGGAAGGCTTCATCCTCGGGGGAGTGTTTGTGGTGGGATCAGGAAAACAGGTAAGTTCCTCGTGTTCACGTGTGGATCTGTGGGTGTCTGCGTCTGGGGGCACAAGACCCCGGTATGGGGGGGGGTGACCTTCCCTGCTTGGAGGCTTACGGCCTTCTGTCCAGAAAGCCAGGAGACATGTGGAAGGGAAAGGGAGGGGAATTACCGTTTATCACACACCTGCTCACAGGCCACCTCCCACTCATCAGTCGCATCCCTAGATGGCCTGGGAGTTTTGCAGGTAGCACTTTTCCCTGTGGGGTGCCTCTCCCCGAGAGGTAACAAGCTTCTCTGCAGACAGGGTGCTCGGGGCCCCGGCTCTGAGGGCCCAGAGTCACACAGGGACCCTGTGGGGGTGGATGCTCTGTGTCAGACTGGGCAGCCTGGAGCTGGGGGCACTGCCCTGTGCTGGGAGGCAGTACCCGCACATGCCAGTTGGACACAGAGCAGGGCTGGGGTGAGGATGCACAGGGCCCAGCAGGACCTTGACCCTCACGGCCTGACTCCTAGTCCTGTCTCTGCCAACTTTGGGCATGACAGTCACGCCTGTCCTCTATCGTGACAGTAGTGGAGCTCCCTGCCAACGTTAACGATTGCAGGCTCTTCTCAACTGGGGAGGAATACAAGTTAACAGGATTAGAAGTCTTTCACTTTGAAGCTGTACTTCTCGTCCCTTCCATCCGAGCCTCAGTCACTGCTGTTGCTCTGCTGTGTTAGGATCTAGCATGGGTTGGTGTCTGCTGTAGAACAAACCTGGTTGCTTCCTTTCTGGTAAATACATCAAAATGTCTTAGTGACGATGGCTGCCAGCGAGGGCCTGCCTTGTTCTGGGTCCTCAAATGCGTGATCTCCTATCTTCCTCACTTCCTAACCCGTCTAGGATGTTAGGTATTTTTATTCCCATCTGCGTGTAAGGAAATGAATTATGAATGATACGAAATAACTCAGCCAGCAGATAAACAGCTGCTAAGTGGTACAGTGGAGATGGACTCAGGAGCTGAGATACGACCTGTGCCAGAGGCCCCACGCTTCCCTTGCCCATAGCCTCTCTTCAGAGGCAGTTCCCAGAGACCCCTTCCAGATGCCCTTGCCCTTGGGCAGGCTACTCTCTGTGAGGATCAATCACTCACCCTCTTCTGGCTCTAGCGTACAGGATTCCTTCCTCCTCCCTACCTCGGCCTTCCCTCAGCCTCCAGGGCAGGGCATAGCTCACCTGGCAGCCTGGCAGTGACGCATCTGGTACTCACAGGCCCCCCAAGCCTCGCTGGCACAGTCCTGGTGTTGCTAGGTGTGCTGTTTGACTCTGTTGGTGCTCCCTGGAGTGCTGCCTCCTTCTCTCCTGGTGGAGGGTGGACCGGGCTGGCTGAGCTTCAGGACTTGCCTCCGTGTTTCTGGAGAGCAGAGGTTTTGCAGTCCCTCTGAGCCAGCTGCCACCCAGTGGCGATTCCGTTTGTAATAGTAATCTGTATTTTTATTTTTTAAAGGGTGTATCTATTTATTTGAGAGAGAAAGAGACAAGATGAGCCAGCAGAGGTCGAGGGCAGAGGGAGAAGCTGACTCCCTGCTGTGCAGGGAGCCTGCTGCAAAGCAAGGCTCGATGCCAGGACCCCGAGATCATGACCCGAGACTAAGGCAGTTGCTTAACTGACTGAGCCTCCCAGGTGCCCTTGTAATCATCTTTAAAGCACACTTACTTTAAAGAAGTAATGTGTTTCAACATAGAACATTTGGAAATGCAACGGTAGAAGGTGAGGAGAGCCATTCTATTAGCTCAGCCACCACGCACAACCCACTGGAACAGAATGGCTCAGCTGAGAAGCCTTCTGTCTTCTTAGAAAATGGGATCTTAGTAAATTAGATTCTGTTTTTCATTTAACAGTTTTCATGAACATCTCCTATGTCATTATATGTTCTTTCTCAGTGTTTTTAATGTCAGGATGCTGCTTTCTTTTTCTTTTCTTTTCTTTTCTTCTTTTTAAAGACTTTATATATTTATTCATGAGAGACACAGAGAGAGAGGCAGAGACACAGGCAGTGGGAGAAGCAGGCTCCATGCAGGGAGCCGGACGTGGGACTCGATCCCGGGAGCCTGGGATCACGACCTGAGTTGAAGGCAGATGCTCAACCACTGAGCCACCCAGGCGCCCTTCTTTGTTTATTTAAAGATTTTTATTTATTTATTTGACAGAGAAAGAGAGCACAAGCAGGGAGAAGAGCAGAGTGAGAGGGGGAAGGGCCTCCCCACTGGGCAGGGAGCCCGGCCTGGGGCTCCATCTCTGGACCCCGGGATCATGACCTGAGCTGAAGGCAGGTGCTTAACCGACTGGGCCACCCAGGGGCCTCACTTTTGGGGTTTTTATAAAAGTCTTTATAAATAGTGGTACAGCAAACATACATATTAGATGTTTATTTAGTTAGGATGAGTTCCCTGATGTCCTAGGCCAAAGAACTCTTTCACAGGATTCCTAGATACTGATCTCAAACATACTATTTTGTGTTTTTTACCACTTTGGGGTACTTTGGTGTATCCTCTCCTAGAGCATTTTGCCTCCCAGTAGCAGGAGTGGCCTCCACTTTTTTAGGAAGACCCAAGAGAGACTCTGTCTCCCTTTGCAGATGGTCAGAGTGTGACCTCTGAGCTTCATTCACTTCCACACCTTGAGGCTTTTCTCCGGAAGCTCATCTGGTGTAAACGCTCTTTACCTGGTGTGTTCTTTTCCTTTCGTGTGGTTACCTCCCCTGCTGTATCCTCTGTGAAGCCTTCCCTGATCGCCCCATGGTATCGTATCACCGATGGCACTCCTGACGTCTGCTCCCGGCGTGCTGCTTGTACGGCCCAGCCCTTGTGACGTAGCCTCTTCCTGACCCAGCCCTGCCGCCAGAGCTGAACCCCTCAGGAGCAGAGCCAGGCCTGGCTCAGATCTCTGGCCCCTGCTGCCCAAGCTGCCGCTCCGTGTCTGCCCCATGAACGAGCGACTCAGAGTGAGGACTGATGTTCCCTCTTGTTTCCCTGTAGGGCATTCTGCTCGAGCATCGAGAGAAGGAATTTGGAGACAAAGTGAACCCAGTGTCTGTTCTGGAAGCTGCTAGGAAGATCCAAACCCAGACTTCGGCCGCAGAGACAAAGTGATTGTGTGAAACTGCCCCGCTCAGGGATAACCAGGGGCACTCATCTGTTTCCTGGGACACGTTGTGTCTCCACTCATGTCCCCAGAGAGTTAGAAACCTGCTCATGCCATCGTGTCAGTAGATCAGTAGAGATCATTCACGTATTAATACTGTGCTCTCTTTAGGCCCAATGAGGCAAAGTTATTGAGAAGAATCTAAGAAACCAGTGAGGGTAGTTTCAGTTAAAACCTGGAAAATAGGAGGCTTAGCCTTGACATGACAGCTGCGCCTCCCTACAACGTACATGGTGTGTGAGTGACACTATTTGAAATGGCTTTTATTTTCGTGTCTTCAAAAATCTTAGAAGAGGTGATGGACTTGAAGATTCAGGATATGAAAGTCGGGGGCTTGTGTTGTCTACTGACCCGTTCTACAACGTTAAAGTAATATTCTTGCATAGGATTGGCGGGCTCCTGATGGCTTACTAAAAGTAAATTATAAAGTGAAATCTGTTTTGTTTTTTTTTTGTTTTTTTTTTTTAATCTTCCATTCTGACCTCAGAAGTTTGTGTGTTTAGAAGTGATCATCTCTGGCTCTAATGTACCAGAAACTGCCTGTAATTCAAGTTTTTCTGATAAAACTAACAATAAAAATATTTACCGTAACGATGGCTGAATTTAAATCACTGGTGCCACAGACGCTGAGCATGAAAAGCAGCTTTCTCCGCGTGTATGAGAGAGGGGTAGCAGTGGGGGATCTCCCGAGCTCACGGTCTCCGAGGCCTGCAGGTGCCCGGGGAACCTCATCCTGCCCTTCGTGTTGGTGATCTTGCGGTCTCCCTGGGGGAATGACTGCTGTTTAAGGTTGGTAGCGACTTTCCTACTGATAGTCTTTCAGCCCGATGTGAGGTGAATGAGCAGAAGGGACACAGAGGGTGAAATATCTAATTCACTTACGTGTTACGTTTGAAGTTTTGTCCCACGTGTAAGTCTGAGCCTGAAGCGCGGGCTCTGCCCTGGGGACAGGAGGAGGCCAGAGAAGCGGGGAGCAGAGCAGCAGGAGGGGAAGGGAAGCAAGGGTGGGGACAGTGGGAGGTGGGGCTGGAAGGAGAGCAGCAGCAGTGAGCGCAGTGTGGAGGCCTGGGTTCTGCGGACTTTGAGACAGGCCCCCTCTGTCTCCGGGCGGGTCGGTGGCTGTGCTCCCGGGGACTCCAGACATTTGGATCGGAATTCGCTGGTGCCTACAAAATGCTTGCAAAACGGTTCTCTTGCAACTAAGGAAGAGTAGAGCCTGCAAGGACACAGCGGAGATGGGGCGTGAGGACAGGCCTGCTCCTTCCCCGCCATGTGCTGTGGCTGCTGGGCCCTGCTGGGCCAGGGGCTCCTCTCTCCAGTTAGTGCCGCATCATGACCCAACATCGTGACCTGGTCCGTTCCGTGGAACCGTGTGCCGGCGGGGCTCCAGCCTCAGCAGAAGGGGCATCGTGATTCCTGCCTACTGCCCATTCGGGGCTGCTCATCGGAGGCTGTGAGGGAGGGGCGCCCAGGGGCTTGGCGGTTTAGCGCCTGCCTCGGGCTCAGGGTGGGACCCCAGGGACCCCAGGATCGAGTCCCACATCAGGCTCCCCGCAGGGACCCTGCTTCTCCCTCGGCCTGGGTCTCTGCCTCTCTCTGTGTCTCTCATGAGTAAGTAAATTTAATAAAAAATCTGTAGGAAAAAAAGTCATTGGGGGAATGATGAGCATGACACAATGCTTCTCAGACTTTCCTGTACATGCAAAGGGCCTAAGAATCTTGTTAAGATGGAGACAGTTAAAGAGAAGCTGGACGCTCGTTAAAGGCAGGAAAGACAGATTTATCCAGTGACCACTGCAGCGGGGGAGAGGCCTCCATCTGGGACTGAGCTCGGCGGGGCTCTGTGCAGAGGTTACTGGAATTTTAAGAGGGAGGGGGGCAGGAGACCAGCAATGCCTTGAGCAGAGTCAGAGAAGTGGAAAATTACCGAAAGTGGGTGGTGAGGGCTGGTCAAGGTGACGGGCTGGTCTCTGCTAGCTGGCTAGCTTGCCAGGTTAGGCTTCTGCCCCCCGCCCCCGGAGACCGAGAGGTGCAGTCCTGTGCCTTGATGGTTGTGCTGCAAAGGGATGACTCTCAGGTCTTTGGGACAGACAGACACTCTTGCATTTCAGGAGATGCACAGACATCTCAAAGGGACAGAGAAAGGATTTGCAAGTATAAAAAAAATTTTTTTTAAGTAAATACTCTAAGAAAAGGGAGGTCAGAGGGCTATGGTCAGGTGTTTGGCTGGAACAAATGGTAAATTCTTTTTGCAGCGTTGAGCTTTCCCAGGCAGGGACTCGAAGGGTGCTGGGTTGTCTCATGGAGACAGTCTTGAGCTGCTAGAAACTATGCTAGTGCTTGTTCAAGTCCCCTGGGGGGGTGGGGTGGAGGTGGGTAGACAAAATCATTTATGCTCAAAGTTTTACAGTTCTCACGCCGGGGCCGGGGCTGGGGTTTCCGCATTTCTAACAAGTTCCTGATGGTCTCAGTGTTCTCTTGGTCCGTGGCTCACACTCTGAGAAGCAAGAATCTAAACGCTGCTAGAAATCAAAGACAGTAGTATCTGTGGGCTTTGGGCATTGAAGCTTCAGCAGCCTTTGACACGCATTAATTAGCCGGTTCCCTTTTCTTTATTTGAAAAGGAATTGAGCAGCCCCGGGGGTGGGGTGAGGGGGTGGGGGGGTGGGGTGGGCAGTCAGCGGTTTAGCACCGCCTTCAGTCCAGGGCCTGATCCTGGAGACCCCGGATCGAGTCCCACATCGGGCTCCCTGCATGGAGCCTGCTTCTCCCTCTGTCCTGGTCTCTGCCTCTCTCTCTCTGTGTCTCTCATGAATCATAGTAAGTAAATAAATAAATAAAATCTTTGAAAAGGAATTGGCAATCCAGAATAACGCAAACTACCGAAAGAATCCAAGAAAGAGTCCTTGCTGGAAAGCTGATGGTTCTCAATATAGATACACAGTAAGACCACCTGATGCCTGTTTTCACCCCCAAGTCCATTACATCAGAATCTGTGGGCAACAGGATTTCTCGAAGCTACAGGATGATTCCAATATTCCCAGGTTGAGAACCATCCCCAAAGAGCTCAGGGTCAAGTTTGGAAGACCAGCAGTCACAGCTTTAGGAGAACTGACATGGAACCAGGGGGCTCCTGATAATCTCTGATGAGTTTGGAAAATAGTCACTCAGGTGGCAAGGGTCAGGGGTGCTTTGGATGTGGATGTGTGGGGAGCTGGGCTGGAACTGAATTTTCAAGGTGGAGATTTGGATAAAGAGGTCATTTCAGGCAGGATCAAGTCCCTGAACCAAGGTAGCCAGAGGAAAGGTAAACAGTAGGTATGAAGGAACAGGGAGGAGTCTGATCGGTTTTGCTTATCTGATTCAACGTCCTCTTGCCCAATACACGGATTTCTCAAAAGGAGTGTGCCCTTTCCACATGGGTGACTATTTTAAAATAAAATTATTTTACTGGGGGTGGGTGTGGGGCACCTGGAAAGCAGTACCCGTTTTCCCAGAGCCAGGCATATTTGGGGGTGCTGGAGGGCTGGTGGGCTGGTGGAGAAGGTGAGCTGCGGGGAAGAGGCTGGAGGGGGTTGTGTGTGTGGAGGGTGGACTGGATTCAGAGGGTCCAGACTGAACTCTAGGCTGAACACTGCTCCTCAGCCCTGGCTACCTTTCCTCTCTTCTCAGTGCGTATGTCCCACGGGGCAAGCAGGCAGGGAAGTATTTGTGAGTTTATGTTTGGAAGCGGAGGGGATGGATAAGTTGTCTTGTTCTGGTTTAATCCCTCAAATCCTTTTCTAGGTCTAAAGGAGAAGGGTCTCTTTTGAGGTTGGTTTGTTTTTAAAGCAATTGCCATGAAGGATGATTATGGGAGGGGGTCCCTGGATTTGGCAGGGGCGGTGTGTGGAATCCATTCAAGGATTCTTTCCCTGGTAGACTGGGCCACTCTTCTGTGTTATGTAATGATGGTCCAGGCCAGCCCAACAAACTTTTTGAAAGTAGAAGTCAGGGCAGCCCGGGTGGCTCAGCGGTTTGGCGCCGCCTTCAGCCCAGGGTGTGATCCTGGGGTCCCGGGATCGAGTCTGACGTCGGGCTCCCTGCATGGAGCCTGCTTCTCCCTCCACCTATGTCTCTGCTTCTCTCTCTCTCTATCTCTCTCTGTGTGTGTCTCTGAATAAATAAAATCTTAAAAAAAAAAAAAAAGAAAGTAGAAGTTAGTTCTTCCCACAACTTAGTAAGAGTACAGGGGGTGATGGGATGTCTGTACCTACTGGAGACAGATGATTAGAGGGGGCCTCTTTCATAACATATTTGGGCAGACACTTAGAAGTAAGAAAGTAGGTTTTACCTCAAAAATAAGTGTTTTTAACCAGCAAAGATGGGTTTATTCAGGAGAATTGCAACTCATGACCTATAAGCTGTGGCAAACCCATAGGCGAGTCCAACAAACAAAAGAGAGGAATGTTATTTTGTGGAGAACAAGGAGGAAGTGGGGAGGGGTTGTTTTGAACTAAAGTCTATCAGAGGAAAGCAAGGTTTCAGGGAGACAATGTTTTCTCATTGGCTGGGTTGCAAGGAGTTGTCAATTTCTTTTCTTTTCTTTTCTTTTCTTTCTTTTTTTTTTTTTTTTAAGATTTTATTTCTTTATTCATGAGAGACACAGAGACATAGGCAGAGGGAGAAGCAGGCTCCATGCAGGGAGCCGGATGTGGTACTTGATCCCAGGACCCCAGGATCACGATCTGAGCCAAAGGCAGGGGCTCAACTGCTGAGCCACCCAGGCGCCCCAGAGTTGTCAAGTTCCTGTAGGAGCTACAATATACACATTTTCCTGTTGGGGCCTGAAATTGATTTTTTTTCCTGTTGTGGATTTTGTTATCGACCATTTTTCCTATAATTGACACTGAGTGATATGGCTCCCCCTTCTAGCTTGCAGACTCTCCTTTAGTGAGATTTCTTCTTATTAATTTTTACAGTCTTAGGAATATTGGAGGAAGAACATTCCAGGTGGAGGAAACAGCAACGACGTACAAAGGCCCAGTGGTGGGGATGGGATTGTTACGTTCAAGGTGTGCGAGAGGAACAGGAGTAAGGGGGGGAAGTAGGAGATGACAGCCGAAGGTGGAAAGATGGTAGACAGGCATGCCATGTTGCTCTGACAAGTCATGGTGAGAAATTCTGAATTTTACTAAGAGAGATGGGGATACATTGGAGGGTTCTGAGAAGAGGACTAACCATCTGATTTATATTATCCTGACTGTTTTGAGATAATGATTGTACAGGATCAAAGGTTCCCCGAGGGAGACCACTTAGGATACGGTTGCACAAATCCAGGCGAGATGGGTGGACCAGGGTAGCAGTAGAAGGGCGGGGAACTGCCAGATGCCAGCTATCTTTAGAGGCGGAGCTAAGAGGATTTCATGAACAACTGGAGGTGGGATGAAAGAGAAAGTCAAGGATGACTCTAAGATTTGGGGCCTGAGCAACTAAACTGCACATAAATTTTGTAGACAAGGGGACAAAAGATGATGAGTTGGAGGAAAGGCTTTAATGTGCTCCAGCACTTACAGCGATCAAACCAGAGGTGTTAAGTATCAACTCGGGCTGCATATAAACAGTGTCAGGGTGAAGAACAAGCTTCCAAATGGTACACTCAATAGGATGCAATTTTCATAAATTTTTCAGACGTACAATAGTACTGTTTAGAGCTCCATACATACATAGTGAAGTGTAAAAACACATACGGAATGATAAACGGTGTGCAGCCAGGGTTGAGCACCATCTGGTTGCTTTATACTCTAAAAAATCCTATTGCTCAAGACAGATCCCAGAATGTCTGGGGATGGACCCAGGCATCCTTTTTTTTTTTTTTTAGCTCTCTGGGGATTCCACTATGCAGGCAAGGTGGAAAACCAATGCCTTAAATTGAGAAATGACTGTGAAATCTGTGAAATCTCTACACTCAATGTGGGGCTCAAACTCATGATCTGGAGACCAAGATTCGCATGTCCTCCAACTGAGCCAGCCAGGCACCCCTGGACAGAGTATCTGTGTTAGAGTTAGGCAAGAGACACCCATGCCCTGGTTTCCATGTTGTTCAGCCAGGAAATGTGAAGAAACTTTGCCTTGGGGCAGCCAAGCTCAGCCTGGAGCCTTCTGATATCCAATGGACTCCTTAGGCAAATGGCTGATCGTGGGCTTGGGGCAGAAAGTGTGCAAGAGAAGCCTGGAACATCTTGTACCAAATGTGAATCAAGCTCTTCAAGACCACTGAAGGCTTGTGGAAAGAAAGGACTCAGGATCCAACCTGGGAGGAGATCCTTCCTTGCTAAAGATGGGGTAGTTTGGGTATCATAATTGTGATGGATTAAAGCATGTCATATGTGTTTAAAACCATAAGTTCATAATCATCCTTAAAAAAATGTTTTGGGGGATCCCTGGGTGGCGCAGTGGTTTGGCGCCTGCCTTTGGCCCAGGGCGTGATCCTGGAGACCCGGGATCGAATCCCACGTCAGGCTCCCGGTGCATGGAGCCTGCTTCTCCCTCTGCCTATATCTCTGCCTCTCTCTCTCTCTCTCTGTGACTATCATAAATAAATAAAAATTAAAAAAAAATGTTTTGGATATTGATAAGAAATCAGTTCATTTTAAAAGTGGGGATGATCAAAATAAATAAATAAATAAAAGTGGGGGTGGGGGTGGGGATAGCGGTAAGCCTCTAACCTGCCCTTGTCACTTCAGAGTAACCAAAGATTTCAGGAGCAAAGTGTCTCTTACAGAAGTGCTCCTTCAGGGTTGGTCTGGCCACAATTAGAAATGGTGTGGGAGAAGCCAAGCCCCTGGAAATGCCTGCGGGCTTGGTCTATAGGGCAGCTGCCTGCAGAGCTTCCCCCTCAGCAGGTGAGGCCTGTATCTGCACTGTTCATCCAGCAGGATGTGGCGGTCTGCTTCCTACTCTAAATATTCCTGAACACAGATGAAATCAGTTAAAGTCTTGATCCTACCCCTCACTTTTTTAGAACAAAAATAGAATTCTGGGGTGATGATATTACAAGACCCAGCGCTGGTCAGGAACAGCTTTTTTTTTTTTTTTTTAAGATTGATTGATTGATTGATGATAGACATAGAGAGAGAGGCAGAGACACAGGAGGAGGGAGAAGCAGGCTCCATGCCAGGAACCCAACATGGACTCAATCCCGGGACTCCAGGATCGCGCCCTGGGCCAAAGGCAGGTGCTAAACCGCTGAGCCACCCAGGGATCCCAGGAACAGCTTTTTGATAGAAGAGAGCTCTAAGTCTCCAGAACTAGACCACCAATTTGCCAGGAAACCTTGGTCTGGTTTCTTCCTCTGGGCCTGCTTCTCCATCTGTACCACATAGGGACTATTTTAGACTTCATAGCCACAGGCCCTACAATTCCCTCATCAGGACCAAACCTATAGTCTCGATCTTGGTGCTGTTCCATCTTCCACTGGATTGATGGACTGGAAACTCCAGGAAAGCAGGGAAATGCTGGTTTTGATCACTCAGGTTTCCTCTGCAGCCAGGACAGAGCCTGGCACTCAATAAATAATAGAACTTGGATGGCACGACAACTATAAGCAAAGTCAAAAGACCCACAAAGTATTAGGAAAAAAAAAATTTAACAGGAGCATAACCTGATGCAGTTTTGTCAGAGCCTAACTGACCCAGGGGAAGAGAGATAGAGTAGTCCTCCTTATCTGTGGTTTTGTTTGCTGAAGTTTCATTCACCCACAGTCAACCACAATTTGCAAGCGGATGATCCTCCTTCTGACCTATCATCAGACGGTCAACAGTAACCTAACGCTACATCACATGCTAACATCATGACCTTACTTCCTCTCATTGCATAGGAATTTTATCACCTCACATCATCACAAGAAGGGTGAGTACAGTGCACTAAGATACTTTGAAAGAATGAGACCATATTCATATAACTTTTCGTCCAGTATGGCATTATAACCATTGTCCTATTATTAGTTATTATTGTTAATCTCTTACTGTGCCTAATTTATAAATTGAACTTTATCATATGTATGTATGTACAGGGAAAAACATAGCTTATATAGAGTTCAGTAATATCCGTGGTTTCAGACATCCGCTGGGGGTCTTGGAACATACCCCCTGCCAAAAGGAGGGATTACCACAGCTAACGCCAGCGGGCTCTAGCGCTGTGTGGGAGAAGGGAGATGCTGAACTGTGACCCACTGTGGCCATCTCGTGCCACTTACGGGGGCTGGTGAGAATTGGGGTGCACTGAGGAGCACTTATGAAGTTCACAGTCCACAGAAGCACAGGCTCAATAAAAGACTCACACTTAATCAGGGGACTATAGGACAGTCTCCTGCCAACACACCCGTTACTCAATTCTCCTGCCATATTACTAAAGGACCTACAGCAATTCCTTTTACCCAGCACATCATGTCCAGCCATCATCATGTCGATCAATGACAAGGTATACTAATTGGCAAAAGTCCAAGTTTACAGAGACAAAATGAGCATCAGGATCAGACTCAGATATGGTAGGGATGTTGGAATAATCAGATTGGGAATTTAAAACAATTATGATAAATATGCTGTGTCTAATAAAGTAGACAGCATGCAGGGCGCCTGGGCAGCTCCATCAGTTAAGCGTCTGTCTTTGGCTCAGGTCATGATCCCAGGATCCTGGGTTCAAGCCCCATGTTGGGCTCCCTCCTCAGCGGGGAGTCTGCTTCTCCCTCTCCCTCTGCCTGCTACTCCCCCTGCTTGTGCTCTCTCTCCATCAAATGAATAAATAAAATCTTAAAAGGAAAAAGGAGGATAGCATGCAAGAACAGACAATGTAAGCAGAGAAATTTATGAAAGTATAAAAAAGAAAAACTAGAGATAAAAAACACTGTAATAGAAATGAAGAATGATTCTGATGAGCTTGCTTCCAGACTGAACACAGCTGAGGAAAGAAACTCTGAGCCTGAGGATATCTCAAGAGAAACTTCCGAAACTCAAAAGCAAAGAAAAGAGACTGAAAGTAATAGAAAAGAACATCCAAGAACTTTGGGACAACTAAAACTAAGGTATAACACAGGCATGATGGGAATATATACAAAGAGGAGAAGACAGAAACAAGGTAAATATTTGAAACTATGATGATTGAGAATTTCCCCCAAATTAATGTTAGACACCAAACCACAGAAGCAGGAAACCCAAGGAACACCAACCAAGCAGCATAAATGGCAAACAAAAATAAAAAACAAAAAACACACAAACATTAACAACAAAAGCCGTACACCTATGTATATCCTATTAAAATTACAGAACATCAAAAGTAAAGAAAAAAATCTTGAGAAATCAGAGGAAAAAATAACCTACCTATCAAAGAACGAAGATAAGAATTACACCAGACTTCAGAAACCATGCAAGCAAGAGTGGAGTGTAATTTTTCAAGTGTTGGGGGAAAATTACCATAACCTAAAATTCTGTATCCTGTGAAATTATCCTCTGAGAATGAAGGAGAATTACTTTCTAAGACAAACATAAATTGAGGGACTTTTTACAAGTATATCTGTTTTAGAGAGAAGGAAAACGATATAGATCAGAAACTCAGATCTACATAAAGAAAGAGCATTAAAGGAATAAGGGAAGGTAAAATAAAAACACTTTTCTTATTCTTAATTGATCTAACAGATAGGTTTGTTCAAAATAATAGCAGTACATTCAATTATATATACTTATATTTATGCTTATGTATAAGTAAAATCAAGGATGGCAATGATGCAGTTGGTGGAAAGGAGGAATTAGGATTATTTTGTTATTAGAAGGTACTCACAGTGCTCATGAAGTAGTGTGGAATTATTTGAAACTGGACTTGGATTAGTTGCAAATGTATACTTCAAACTCTAGAGCAATCACTGAGAAAAGTAAAAGGAAGAATAACTGATAGGCTAACAAAGAGAAAATGGGATAAAAAAATAATCAGTTAAAACCACAAAAGACAAAAAAAGTAGAGGACAAAAATAGGAACAATAACAAAAAAGGCAAAATATATGATAGATATATTTTTTAAAGATTTTATTTATTTATTCATGAGAGACACAGAGAGAGAGAGAGAGAGGCAGAGACACAGGCAGAGGGAGAAGCAGGCTCCATGCAGGGAGCCTGACGTAGGACTCGATCCTGGGTCTCCAGGATCACACCCTGGGCTGAAGGCAGCGCTAAACCACTGAGCCACCTGGGCTGCCCCAAATATGATAGATATTAATCTAACTCTATCAATAACCACTTTATTTTTTTTAAGATTTCAATTATTATTTGCGAGAGAGCGAGAGAGAGAGAGAGAGAGAGTGCACGAGTGGAAATGGGAAGGGACAGAGGGGGAGGAAGAGAGAGAGAATCTCAAGCAGACCCTACGTTGAGTATGGAGCCCAATGTGGGGCTTGATCCCACCCCCGAGATCATGATCTGAGCCAAATCCAAGAGTTGGATGCCCAACCGAATGAGCCACCCAGGTGCCTCTATCAGTAACCACTTTATTTTATTTTATTTTTTTTTAAATTTTTTATTTATTTATTTATGATAGTCACAGAGAGAGAGAGAGAGAGGCAGAGACACAGGCAGAGGGAGAAGCAGGCTCCATGCACCGGGAGCCCGACGTGGGATTTGATCCCGGGTCTCCAGGATCGCGCCCTGGGCCAAAGGCAGGTGCTAAACCACTGCGCCACCCAGGGATCCCCTCAGTAACCACTTTAAATGCAATGGTCAAAATATACCAAGGAAAGAGATCATCACAGTGGATCAAAAGACCTGGCCCAACCATATGATATCTACAAGAGACCCACTTTAAATGTAAAGACACATATACATTAAAAGTAAAGAGATGGAGAAAGATACACCATGCTAACAGAATCCAAAGAAAACAAAAACAGTTGTATTAATTTCAGACAGAGCAGACTTCAGAGCAAGCAAAGGTATCAGGGATAAAGATGGGTATTACCTATGATATAGGAATTCTTCTCCAAGAAGACAAAATAATCCTAGTGTGTATGTGTCTAATGAGAGAGCATCAAAATACATGGGGCAAACATTGATAGAACCACAGGAGGAATGGATGAATCCACTATTCCAGCTGGGGACTTCAACACCTGTGCATCAGAAATAGAACCAGCAGGCCGAAACCAGTAAGGATATAATTGAACTCAACAATAATCATCAATCTACTGGACATATGAGCATCTATAGACTGCTTCATCCAACAGCAGCAAATACATATTCTCCCCCCAGCTCACATGGAGCACTCACCAAGACCGACCACAGTCTGAGGCATAAAACACAACTACACAAATTTAAAAGAATTGAAATTCTACAATGTCTCCTCTCAGATCACAGTGGAATTAAACTAGAAATCAATAACACAAAGATAGCTGGAAACCCCACAATACTTGGATATTAAACAACACACTTCTCAATAACATATGGGCCAACGAAGAAGTCTAGAGAGAAGTACGAAAATATTTTTAGTTAGTGAAAGTGAAAATGCAACTTATCAAAATTTGTGAGATGCAGTGAGGGGAGTGATTAGAGGAAATTTATAGCATGGAATGCATATGTTAGAAAAGAAAAAAGATCTAAAATCAATTAATCTAAGCTTCTGCCTTAGGAAAGTAAAAAAGAAAAGCAAAGTAAATCCAGAGTAAGCAGAAGAAAAGAAACAAAAAGTAGAGTAGAAATCCAGGCAATGGAAAACAGAAAATGAATAGAGAAAAACCAACTAAGCCAGCAAGTTAATTCTTTGAAAAGATCCCTAAAATTAGCAAACCTGTAGCCAGACTAAGAAGAAAAGAGAACACAAATTACTATCATCAGAAATGAAAGAACGGACATCAATACAGTCCCCTCGGACATGAAGAGGATAATAAAGGAATACTGTGAATAACTAGACTCACAAATGTGGTAACCTACATAAAATGAACAATTTCCACATAAGACATAATCTGCCAAAACTCACATAAGAAGAAATAGACAGGGGACGCCCGGGTGGCTTAGCGGTCGAGCATCTGCCTTGGGCCCGGGGTGTGATCCTGGGGTCCTGGAATCGAGTCCCATGTCAGGCTCCCTGCATGGAGCCTGCTTCTCCCTCTGCCTGGGTCTCTGCCTCTCTCTGTGTCTCTCATGAATAAATAAAATCTTAAAAAAAAAAAGAGCACTCACTTGATAAATAGTTGTGTGCGTCCTAACTGCTGCTTCCACCGGCCGTTGCCCCATCTCTCTCCCTCTCCTCGGGGCTCTCTAGTCCCCGAGACACGACAATATTGAAAGCAGGCCAATTAATAACCCTACAGTGGCCTCCAAGTGTTCAAGTGCAAGGGAGAGTCCATGGAGGTTAACAAACTTCATTGTTGAATTATGTTAAGAAATTGCCCCGGGCGCCCCCCACCCTCCATAAGTCTCAGCATCAACACGGAGGCCAGGCCCTCCACCAGCAAAAAGATGGTTAGTGTCCTTGGGCAATAAAGCAGTTTCTTCTTTTTTTTCTTTTCTTTTTTCTTTTCTTTTCTTTCTTTCTTTCTTTCTTTCTTTCTTTTCTTTCTTTCTCTCTTTCTCTCTTCTTTCTTTCTTCTTTTTTTTTTTTTTTAAAGATTTTATTTATTCATGAGAGAGAGAGAGAGAGAGAGAGAGGCAGAGTCACAGGCAGAGGGAGAAGCAGAATAAAGCAGTTTCTGATGAAGGCATGTCCACTGAGTTTCTTTTCAGACATAGGCCATTGCATCCTTTGTAGATGCAAGTGAGAGACTGTGGTGGAGACGTGACATTTATATGCACCAGGAAGCCAGAAACTTTGTTTCACTTGCTTTACTGTGCAGCCTGGAATGGAACCACAGCATCTCCGAGGTGTGCCTGCCCGTGAATATGCAGAGCAAGGCGGTTTCACTTTCCCTCCCTTGCACATCACACGAGGTGTCGAGCTCCGTGCTCCTCTCTGTGCGCAGAGCCCCCCAGGCAGTAAAGAACAGCAGTGGGGAGCCCCACGGGGGGCTGGGAGCCAGGCAAGGGCGTGGG